>NC_083106.1:13816632-14156531 GCF_949774975.1 Lagenorhynchus albirostris
CATTTAATATCAAATAAATTAAATTAAAATATGTTAACAAAATAAGCAATATTTTAGTTAGAACACTAATTATTAACGTTTAGCAGGCATTTAAATAGTACCCGACTTTGTGCAAGGCAACAAGCTCAGTCTGGCAACTAGAAGTGGAAAGGGAAAGCCCGAAGTGGAAATTCACAGTTCCAGCTTTCCAGGGAACTTCCCATGAGGAGCAGGAAGGTGAGCATTAATAATACCAGGAAGTTCGAACAAGGGTAAGAAGGAAGCAGGCACTGAGTGAAGTACCCTCCCAGCCTCCAGGTCCTCACAAAACCCTGATGATGTCATGAGTTTTCTTTAAAACCCCATCCCGAAGCATAGTCAGCATTCAAATCCTATCAGACCTGAAGACAGGAAACTGGTCAAGTGGGAGAGGTTCCTGAGAGGACATTCTTATTGGGGTCAAACCAAGATGGACAGCAGTGCAGTGAGCCATTCTTCAGTCCTGTTCCAGTGGGTTTATTGATTGTAGACTGTCCTTTCCATCTGGGACACTAAAGCAGGATGACCAAGGTCATGGTAAATCCTAAGCCCGTACCATGGTCATTGGTAGAATATGTACCCCGAACTTTATACCCAGTAGCTGCTCAAAAACTGTCGTTTACTGACTGACGCTCAAGTGAATTTTGTCAGACATATGAGAGACATGTGAGTGGGTTGTATGTAACAGTTATTGGAATTATTTTTCAAGGCTAATGCCTTGAAATGCCCTAGAGACAGAGTACAAATTGTACTTATAAAGCTAATTAGAAAAGTATTATCTTGAATGGAATTATGAATTATGATAACATATTGCAATGCATGTTTTCTGTTCCCTTTCAATCCTATATATTGTGGAACATGAACATAATTTTTTAAATGCACATTTTTTAAAACAATATAAGGTAATGCACCTCAGCATGCCTTTATACACTGATCAAATATAGGGATTTTTATTATCATTAATGAAATACAGATATTATTATCAAGAACCGACCATCGTGAAAATACTTCTAAGCATTTGTATGACAGAGGAAAAGTGATGGTGTCATGACTAGATTTTCATTTGAGAGAGAAACATTGATTTATAGAAACTGTAATAGAAGTGATGATATCCATTTTAAGCAATTAAAAATGAATAAAGGGGCTTCCCTGGTGGCGCAGTGGTTGAGAGTCCGCCTGCCGATGCAGGGGACATGGGTTCGTGCCCCGGTCCGGGAAGATCCCACGTGCCGCGGAGCGGCTGGGCCCGTGAGCCATGGCCGCTGAGCCTGCGCGTCCGGAGCCTGTGCTCCGCAACGGGAGAGGCCACAGCCGTGAGAGGCCCGCGTACTGCAAAAAACAAAACAAAACAAAAAAAAGAATAAAAATTCTCAAAATACTTTGGTTATGAGACAGTTTCTTCAGAGAGGTGGCTCCTGACCAGAGAAGCAAATCCTAGTCATCTGGGGAGGCACAGAGGGCGGGGAGAAGGTGGGGAGAGAGTTAGCAGTGGCACGTGTGGATGGAAAGCACCCCTAAGTGACCCAGTACCGGTCCTAGGTTGAGAATCACTTCTTTACTCTCTGGAAGTAATAGAGTTGAGAAGTAGTAGGTGATTCTGAGTGCAAGTTGTCTGTCTTTGAGAACGTTCTACTGCAGATCCCTGCCTTGAAATATATCACATCCTTAGAGTCTTGGGGCCGGAGGGTTGTTTTGTTTTGTTTTTTTTCTTGGCTGTGCTGCGTAGCATGCGGGATCTTAGTTCCCCGACCAGGGATCCAACCTGTGCCCCTTGCAGTGGAAGCTCAGAGTTTAACCACTGGATCGCCAGGGAAGTCCCTATCACATCCCTAGATTTTTTTTTTCTTACAATTTTATTTTATTTTATTTTATATTTTTTCTTAACATTTTTATTGGAGTATAATTGCTTTACAATGGTGTGTTAGTTTCTGCTTTAGAACAAAGTGAATCAGTTATACATATGCATATATCCCCATATCTTTTCCCTCTTGCGTCTACCTCCCTCCCACCCTCCCTATCCCACCCTTCTAGCTGGTCACAAAGCACCGAGCTGATCTCCCTGTGCTATGCGACTGCTTCCCACTAGCTATCTATTTTACATTTGGTAGTGTATATATGTCCATATATACACTACCACTCTCTCACTTTGTCCCAGCTTATCCTTCCCCCTTCCCATGTCCTCAAGTCCATTCTCTAGTAGGTCTGCGTCTTTATTCCCGTCTTGCCCCTAGGTTCTTCATGACTTTTTTTTTTTTTAGATTCCATATATATATGTTAGCATTACGGTATTTGTTTTTCTCTTTCTGACTTACTTCACTCTGTATGACAGACTCTAGGTCCATCCATCTCACTACAAATAACTCAATTTCGTTTCTTTTTATGGCTGAGTAATATTCCATTGTATGTATGTGCCACATCTTCTTTATCCATTCGTCTATCAGTGGACACTTAGGTTGCTTCCATGTCCTGGCTATTGTAAATAGAGCTGCAGTGAACATTGTGGTACATGATTCTTTTTGAATTATGGTTTTCTCAGGGTATATGCCCAGTACTGGGATTGCTGGGTCATATGGTAGTTCTATTTTCAGTTTTTTAAGGAACCTCCATACTGTTTGCCATAGTGGCTGTATCAATTTACATTCCCACCAACAGTGTCTGAGGGTTCCCTTTTCTCCACACCCTATCCAGCATTTATTGTTTCTAGATTTTTTGATGATGGCCATTCTGACCGGTGTGAGATGATATCACATTGTAGTTTTGATTTGCATTTCTCTAATGATTAATGATGTTGAGCATTCTTTCATTTGTTTGTTGGCAATCTGTATATCTTCTTTGGAGAAATGTCTATGTAGGTCTTCTGCCCATTTTTGGATTGGGTTGTTTGTTTTTTTTGATATTGAGCTGCATGAGCTGCTTGTAAATTTTGGAGATTAATCCTTTGTCAGTTGCTTCATTTGCAAATATTTTCTCCCATTCTGAGGGTTGTCTTGTGGTCTTGTTTATGGTTTCCTTTGCTGTGCAAAAGCTTTGAAGTTTCATTAGGTCCCCTTTGTTTATTTTTGTTTTTATTTCCATTTCCCTAGGAGGCGGGTCAAAAAGGATCTTGCTGTGATTTATGTCATAGAGTGTTCTGCCTATGTTTTCCTCTAAGAATTTGATAGTGTCTGGCCTTACATTTAGGTCCTTAATCCATTTTGAGTTTATTTTTGTGTATGGTGTTAGGGAGTGTTCTAATTTCATTCTTTTCCATGTACCTGTCCAGTTTTCCCAGCACCACTTATTGAAGAGGCTGTCTTTTCTCCATTGTGTATTCTTGCCTCCTGTAGCAAAGATAAGGTGACCATATGTGCGTGGGTTTATCTCTGGGCTTCCTATCCTGTTCCATTGATCTATATATATTTTTTTGTGCTGGTACCATACTGTTTTGATTACTGTAGCTTTGTAGTATAGTCTGAAGTCCAGGAGCCTGATTCCTCCAGCTCCGTTTTTCTTTCTCGAGATTGCTTTGGCTATTCGGGGTCTTTTGTGTTTCCATACAAATTGTGAAATTTTTTGTTCTAGTTCTGTGAAAAATGCCAGTGGTAGTTTGATAGGGATTGCATTGAATCTGTAGATTGCTTTGGGTAGTATAGTCATTTTCACAATGTTGATTCTTCCAATCCAAGAACATGGTATATCTCTCCATCTATTTGTATCATCTTTAGCTTCTTTCATCAGTGTCTTATAATTTTCTGCATACAGGACTTCTGTCTCCTTAGGTAGGTTTATTCCTAGGTATTTTATTTAATTCCTAGGTATTATTTTGTTGCAATGATAAATGGGAGTGTTTTCTTAATTTTACTTTCAGATTTTTCATCATTAGTGCATAGGAATGCAAGAGATTTCTGTACATTAATTTTGTATCCTTCTACTTTACCAAATTCATTGATTAGCTCTAGTAGTTTTCTGGTAGCATCTTTAGGATTCTCTATGTATAGTATCATGTCATCTGCAAACAGTGACAGCTTTACTTCTTCTTTTCCGATTTGGATTCCTTTTATTTCCTTTTCTTCTCTGATTGCTGTGGATAAAACTTCCAAAACTATGTTGAATAATAGTGGTGAGAGTGGGCAACCTTGTCTTGTTCCTGATCTTAGTGGAAATGGTTTCAGTTTTTCACCATTGAGGATGATGTTGGCTGTGGGATTGTCATATATGGCCTTTATTATGTTGAGGTAAGTTTTCTCTGTTCCTACCTTCTGGCGGGTTTTTATCATAAATGGGTGTTGAAGTTTGTTGAAAGCTTTCTCTGCATCTATTGAGATGATCATATGGTTTTTCTCCTTCGATTTGTTAATATGGTGTATCACATTGATTGATTTGCATATATTGAAGAATCCTTGCATTCCTGAAATAAACCCCACTTGATCATGGTGTATGATCCGTTTAATGTGCTGTTGGATTCTGTTTGCTAGTATTTTGTTGAGGATTTTTGCATCTATGTTCATCAGTGATATTGGCCTGTAGTTTTCTTTCTTTGTGACATCCTTGTCTGGTTTTGATATCAGGGTGATGGTGGCCTCGTAGAATGAGTTTGGGAGTGTTCCTCCCTCTGCTATATTTTGGAAGAGTTTGAGAAGAATAGGTGTTAGCTCTTCTCTGAATGTTTGATAGAATTCACCTGTGAAGCCATCTGGTCCTGGGCTTTTGTTTGTTGGAAGATTTTTAATCACAGTTTCAATTTCAGTCCTTGTGATTGGTCTGTTCATATTTTCTATTTCTTCCTGGTTCAGTCTTGGAAGATTCCTAGAGTTTTAAAAGACATGTTGCTCTTGACATTTTTTCCAAGCAGATACCTCTTTAGTTGAACCAAGTTTACAACTCGGAGATGGAGATATTTTGCTTATCTGCCATTCATTTCTATTAGGAGCAGTGTCAGTAAGGTGACCACATGTCCTGAACCAAAAGGTGGAAAGTATAAAAAATCTTACGGTCTAAAAGCAGAATTGAATTTTAAGGAAGGGTTGTACCAGAAATCATTGATCATTTGCTCCTCCTTCACATCGCCTTTTGTTTTAGAGCCGTCTATGTACATACATCCAGTCAGCCATGTCAGGCCCTCAACAGAGACTCAGTCGTCGATTTTTGCTACTATTACTTGGTAATAATAGAGTTGAGAAGTACTATCTGTGTCCCTCCCAAATTCCTGCTGACACCCTGCCCTCACTGGGAAATAACGTTTCAAATCTAATTCATCTATCCCTGCTCTGCGCCCCTGATCCTGCCTCCTGTGCATTCTCGCTCCATCATCTGTATTCATCTGTAATTTCTCTCCTTTTTCTTCTGTCTTTGGCTCCTTCCTCATGAGTTCCTTTTTCTCTGCCTAAAAACATTCTAAAGCGATTCCAAAACATTAAACTACATAACAAACAAACAAAAAATCAGTTTTTTCTTGTAGCCAGATAGATCATTCTACAGGATTCATACTGTATTTACTTACCTTCGCTGCCTACTTTTTAAAAATAATTAACAATCCTCTTTCATTATAAGTGTATTTCTCTCAAATGCGTCCTGTTTTCTGTTTCCATAGCCCTTGCTGAACTATTCACTTAGGGTCAGCAGACCTCTTCTAATGAATAGCTCTTTTTAGGCCTTATCAGCTACCTTGCTCTGCCTTTGACAAAGTAGACCCCTGATTCCAAACTTCAGCATGCCTAGGGCTTACTTGGAGTGCTTGTTAAGTGTAAATTCCCGGGCCACACCCCCAGAGGTTCTGACTCAATAGGACTGGGTTGGGGTCTAAGAATCTGCATTTATGTGAGGCAAACCAGGTGAAATCTAATGAAGAAGGCATTCAAATCACACTGTGACCAACACTTTCTTCTTTTTCTAAATTATTTTTAATTGAATGTATTTGACACACAACATTGTGTAAATTTAAGGTAAATTTAAGCTTGTTACTTTGATACACTGATATAATGTAATATGATTGCCATTGTAGCGATACTTATCACATTACAAAATTAGAGTACAATATTGTTGTTTATATTCATTTTACCGTGCATTAGATCTCTAAGGCTTATTTACTACTCGTTGCAAGTTTGTACCCTAAAATACCATCAGTCCTATCCCCCACCCACCACCAATTCTTTCTTGAAACATTTCCTGCCTTTAGTTTTATGCTACACTTCCCTGCTTCACCTCCTTCCTTTCTGATTATTTTTTCTTCAACTGTGATTCCTCCTTCTTTAACCTTTTAAAACTCATTCTTCTTAGTCCAGCCCCTTTCAGGATGAAATACATCCTTTCATAGGGCTTCAACTCTATGCCAACAGTATGTAAACCAATGCAATAAACTTCGTCGTCTCTTCTGGACCTAAGAACTATATTTCCATACATGTCTAGCTGATCCCACAGACTCATCGTACCCCAAACTTAATGCACCATTAATCCCAAGAACTTGCTTCTCATTCCTGTATCCTCTGAGGCAGCAGCATCTATCTAGTCACCCAACTGGAAAAGACATCATTTCTTAACTCCTTCTGCCTCACGTCATGTCGGTTCGTGAATTTAGCAATCCACTCCTCAACTCTATCCCCACTGTTTCCAAGTGTAGGCTTTTGATGCAAACTGCTTGGACTATTCTATGTACTTCCTGAATGAGCTCTTACCACAGCCTTGCCTCAGACTTACACACTCAGAATCAAAACTCATCTTAACATTCCTCCGCTAATAGATCTTGGGAAAGTTCTTATTTATCTTTGAAACTACATATAAATCGATTGTCATGTCACTGTGGGAGTTTTATAATCTTGCTCCCATCCACCCATCAGTCTTACCTCTTCCTCTAACCACTTCTTCTGTCTTTCCTGTTTCTCTTCCCCGTCCGTCCACCACTGATCTCCTTGGCATTGTGACACTATTTACCTTCACAATCTCTGCTCTTCTTCATTGTTTCCTAGGCCAGAAATGTTCTGCTTGGCTTGTATCCACCTCTCAAGATGCAGCTCACATGTCATTTCTTCACTTTCCTTCTTTCCTCAAAGTCTAAGCTCCTCAAAGGCAAGGATGAAGCTTTAGTCATCGCTGTTTATCTGTCACCTAGCACCATACATGTTGGTAGGAGGAATAAAGAAATGAACAAATGGTAAATGAATGAATGATTACTGAACATGGCCAGACAGAATTGATCACTCTTTATTTATTAGCCAGAGACTTCGTTCACTTCTTTAGTTCTTACCACACTTTGTTATATCTCATTCTTTCCATGTTCAGATTTCTGGTCAGATGGTGCATTTTATTAAGAAATAATCACATCTGATTTCTTTTGTCTTTCTGGCATCTTAACATTTAAAGTGTCCACGGATGATTGTTAGAGAAATGACAGTTCTTAAAGGAATGAGTTTTTACTCCTTCCTGGCGAGAATGGGAGAATAGTTATTTGTTGTTATTTTTTAAGCATGCTATGTAGTGAATACTATACTGAATTAGGCTCTTCAGGTGGAAGATTGGGTACCTGCCCTCTGCCACTTACAATCCAACAGGTCCTTAGTTACCTTTAACGTGATACGGCATCATTAAAGCTCAAATTGCTTAAGTGCATGTGATATCTCACTGATAGGTTTATCTTCAGTGTGCTTTCTTATTTTGACTGAGTTTCTGCCACTTCATCCCACAGGGGGTGAAGTGATTAGAACCATGGATGTGTAATCTGTTTGGTGACAATCCACTGGAAAGGTTAACTTTTTCCTCCCAGTTATTCTTCATAGTAGTATAAATTATATTATTTGCAAAAGTCAAGTAGTATAGATTATTTGTGAAAGTAATAATTTCTATGACAACCATGAGGTTTCTATCACTGTTATATTAGTATAGCTGTGCTGAGTATAACCATGGTTGATATTTTTTTAATGTTTCCCATGTACTGACACCCTCTGTCGTTCACCTCATTTAAATCTCACAAGTACTCTTACTTCATTTCCATTTTATAGGCAAAGAAACAGAGACACAGGAGGGGTGTACAGCTGCCCACAGTCACACAGCCAGTAGGTGGCTGAGCCAGGCTGGACTCTGGCTTTAGACCCAGTGCTGGCTTCTGCTCATGAGGGAAACATGAGTGAAGCCTCTCACTGAAGTTGATGTCTCTCCTTCTCTGCCCACAGGGTAAAGAAGCTGAAGGAGACCCTGGTCGCCGTACAGCAGCTGGATAAAAACATGAGCAGCCTGAGAACGTGGCTGGCCCACATAGAGTCAGAGCTGGCCAAGCCGATTGTCTACGATTCCTGTGACTCAGAAGAAATACAGAAAAAGCTTAACAAGCAGCAGGTAAAATGTAAAACAATGGAAGGAAAGTTAATAGGTTCTTGAAAATCTGTCCTCCTGGCCAGAATAGAGACATGATTGTGAGATGGTGAATTAGGATGGAAAATCTGGAGGAAGCCGGGCAGGACTGGTGAGAAAGGGAAGGCATTGGCTAGAGAGGTGTTTGGGGCAAATAGGTTCCATCTCCTCACAAAGTTGACTCTTAAGAAGGTCTGCCATCGTAGGGTTAATGTCACTGGTCTGCCAAGAAGCCATCCTAAGATGGTAGCTTAGGTTGAGCTGCAATAATGTATCCACAACAGTGCTGACAGTTTTGTTTATTTATTTGTGGGTCGCAAACTCACAACCATGGACTTAGAAACGAGCCTTTTTCTTTTTTCTGCATACAGCCTTTGGAGAAAGATCACAGTGCATACTTAGAGTTTTTAGAGTCTAACATAATTTTGTTTTGCAAGGAGGATTGCATGACCTGCAGACCACATACTGTAATGTCATCTTCATGTGTGTAGCAAATACAGCACAATACACAACCCAGCAAAGCAAAAGAGGGTGACCCTGAAAAATACGTACAGAAGGGATTTTCACTTCCCACTCCCCTTGCTTATTCTTACTCAGCACAGTAGACTCCAGCTGTCAGTAATAAACACCATAAATCCCCCATAAGAAGTATTGCTACTTCATGCTTTTAGAGTGTCCTTGAAAATTCTGCCTACGCTCTGGTTATTTCCATTACATTAAGCCATTATATTCAAGTTGCTTAACTTTAAAAAAATGTATAAACAGACCTATTTCTTCAGTCCTATGAAGTAGTTTATGTATTTTATTTTACAAAGAGAACAGTTATTAAAATACAGTTTTTAGGTGTTGGATGTTTAAATTAGCATTTATTTTTTAAGAAATTGTTAGCAGGACATTTTTCAGTTTTCTGTAAGAATAAAACCCTCTGATGGGACTCTCTGATGTTTGAAATTCTGATGATTAACTCTGGGGGTTGTGGTTGGCCTCCAGCTCCCCCACATTCTCCTGGAGAACATGGTAATGATATCTACATGTGACAAGAGTTAAAATGCTAATGACCAGTATTGTAACTTAGCAAATGTAAGAAAATCAAAACAGTATCTAGTTAAGTGTGGGAAATTGATTATACGCATCCGTAGTTGCAGCCGCTACTAAAACCCTAATCAAATAAAAGGTCAAAACGTATGACGGCAAAAAGAACAGAAGAGAAGATGATAGAGCTGCCAGACATCCGAGAGAATTTGGAAGGTGGAAAGTAGACAGAGGAACAGTGATGGTGTTAGCAGAGCGGAGGATGGAGAAAGCTGATTCACGCCGCAGAGTTCCCAAAATGCTCACCCGGGAAGTGGAGCTATCAAGTCTGTGGGGCTTTAAAGGGAAAATGGCTGAAAGTCTGAGAAAGGAGTGGTGAGATGAGCAGATTTCCCCTAAGCCCAGCTAGTCAGGCAGCTCTGCTTTGTTGACTCTCTGGAGAAGGCCATCCAGAGGGACGTGGGATTCGATGACACAGGACGCCATCTGTGCTGGAGCCGCTGTGTTAAAAACAGAGGGATTAAGGGAAAGACTCTGTGCCAAACCCCACAGCATCGCCTCTCATGAGGTCACTAGCCAGGCTTATGCTGCAGCCAGGATTTACAGGAGAGTTTCAAAATCCAATTCAGTTATTCTGTAAAAGTCCCCCTGCCCCCAAAATAAAGCGGAAAGGAAGAAATTACCAAAGGAGTAATGCAGAAAAAGCATTCCCAGATTGAAAATTTACACACTTCTAGAACACAAACCCTACAGGTGCCCAGGAAAATTAAAAACAAAGCTATAATGAAATTTCAGAACATGGGGGATAAAAGAAGATTTTAAGGCTTCCAAGATGAAAAAGTTGGATTTCTCCAAAACAAGGATGGAAGCTAGTAGACAATGACGGAATGCCTTCAAAAAGCTGAGAAAATTTTTTATGATTTAGAATAATATATCTGCCATTTCATATATAAAATATTTACCTTCTGTGCACACATTCACAAGAAGCTAATGAAAGATATGCTCCATATACTGAAATTAGAGGAAAAATAATATTCAACCCAGGAGAAGGAAGTCCTCAGGATGATGGTAAAGGGAAGTCCCAAATGACAATGGTACTGCAACCTAGGAAGAGCCTGTCCAGACAGGAGCAGGGAGTCTGGGTGCTCTAAGAGGAACATCTCCAAGGAAGTAAATAGTTGAACCAGATGACCTGATGGGCTTAACCATACTGGAAGGAGCTTTATTAGCACCATAAGAGAAAGAATAGCAGTTAGCAATATAAATTTTTTTTTATTAGAGTATAGTTGCTGTATAGTATTCGGTTAGTTTATACTGTACAGCAAAGTGAATCGGCTATACGTATACATCTATCCCCTCCTTTTTGGATTTCCTTCTCATTTAGGTCACCACAGAGCACAGAGTAGAGTTCCCTGAGCTATACAGTATATTCTCATTAGTTATCTATTTTATACATAGTATCAATAGTGTGTATATGTCAATCCCAATCTCCCAATTCCTCCCACACACCCGCTTTTCCACCCTGGTATCCATACGTTTTTGTTCTCTACATCTGTGCCTCTATTTCTGCTTTGTAAATAAGGTCATCCATAACCGTATTTTCAGATTCCACATATATGCATTAATATACGATATTTGTTTTTCTCTTCTGACTTACTTAACTCTGTATGACCGTCTCTAGGTCCAGCCATGTCTCTACAAATGACCCAATTTCATTCTATTTTATGGCTGAGTAATATTCCATTGTATATATGTACCACATCTTCTTTATCCATTTCTCTATTGATGGACATTTAGGTTGCTTCCATGTCCTGGCTGTTGTAAATAGTGCTTCAGTGAACATTAGGGTGCATGTGTCTTTTTGAATCATGGTTTTCTCTGGGTATATGCCCAGTAGTGGAATTGCTGGGTCATATTTTAAAGAGAAAAAGAGAGCGAGGGAGAGAGAGAGAGATAGAGAACTATTGATTTTAGAAAAACAAAAAGTTATGTAAGAGAAGAAATATAACCATAGGATATTTTGTTGCTTAAATGTGAAAAGTATTAAAACACCATAATCATGCAAAGACGTGATTATTGCTCTAGCTATAAGAGGTGCTAAAATAGTCATTGGAGCCCCGTGAGTCATGTAGAAGTTTATTCCTTCTCTGCTGTAGAAGCACTGATAATGTCTAACATTTAAAAATCAAGAAATAGCAATATAAACATGTTACTTAGAAAAACAGAAGTAAAAACCAGAAGACAGAGCTACAAGAGATGGAAATGGTTTTTTCTGGAGAAGAATCAGGAGTGAAATGAAAAGGGTACTACTTCATTGGAAGTTTAGTAGTCGTTTTTGACTTTTTAATATATTAATAAATGTTCATATAGCTTTTAATTAAAATTTAAAGGTTAAAAAAAAAACCTGTACACCAGTAGTTAAAATTGAAGACTTTCTGGATTCCAGTCCTGGCCTCACCACTTTTCTGTGTGAACCAGAGCAAAGTAATGAACTCTTAACCCTCAGCTTCCTAACATATAGGTTGCTGATAATGAGTACACGGCTCCCTGAGTTATTGTAAAAGGTTAACAAGAAAAGTACTTAGCACAGTGCCCAGCATAAAGTGGGTGCTTAGCAAATTTTATTTTAATCATATCATATTTACTAGTTTCCTTTATGGAAATTGTTTGACCATGATTTTGTAAAAATTGTAGCATTTGGGGATCCATGTTTGAAAAGACAGATAAATAGTAATCTGTCTCCAAAAGGGAAAAATTCTGACAAATATTTAAATGGACAGATTAAATTGGTAAAAAATACATCGTCTTCTGTTTCCCTATGTGGAGTTTCTATGTGTCTCTCCTGCCAATGTACTTAATTCTTATAGATTTAATTGGGCAGAAGTATATATAGACTTGAGATGGCTTCAGAGAACGTTTTGTCCGATTTCTCTGTGTTATAAATGAAAAAGAATGAATCCAGTGACACTATGTGACAATTTGAGGCCATCACCAATGGAAGTTAAAACTGAGACTAAAATTGTGATCTGTATTTGGGTACTTATATAATTATAAGACCCCCTCAAGCCTTATTTTATATATTGATCTGAACAAAAACTTCTGAGCAGAAGCACAGGGGGATTTTTCTCCAGTGTTTACTGTGTTAACCTGGTCAAGCTCCTGGAGGTAAATCTCACCAAATTGGGGGGCCCCCATGACTGGGTGGGTCAGAGGTGTCCACACTGAGCCTCCAACAGTTCGTCAATTAGAGTTCTGGGTTTCACATGCCATCGCTGGTTCCCACAGTGGTTTCCCCTTATGAGTCGCCCCTCTGAGAGAGATTCAAAAGTATATGGAGGAGTGATGTCACCAAGACGGTGGCATAAGCCGTTCCTGACTTAAGTCCCCATCACAAGAAGACCAACAAGCAACTATCCATAGACAGGACACCATTGTGAAAATCCCAGAACCCAGGGTGAGGCTGCAGCAGCCCTTGGACATCAGAGACCGAGAAGGACCACGTTAGAAGGTGAGAGGAGTGGCTGCACTCTGCCCGCATCGCCTGCCCCAGGCTGTCACAGCACCACGCCAGAGCACCCAGCCTGTGCTTTCTCCAGTTGGAAAAGAGAGGCCAAGGTGGGGAATTCCCTGGCCGTCCAGTAGTTAGGACTCCATACTCTCACTGCCAGGGACCCAGGTTCAATCCCTAGTCAGGGAACTAAGATCCTGCAAGCCGTGGGGCACGGCCGAAAATTTTAAAAAAAGAGAGAGGCCAAAGTGGACACCCAGCTCCCCCAGTATTGTGTGACGCTTCCCAGGAGGCCCGCTTGGGTCTCTCTTCATGGGGATCACTAAGGAAATCTATGAGGCTTAGTCACTGGGGATCGGATAGCGATGGAGAAGGGGTATGGGGCTTACAGCACCTGCACTCAGATCTGGGTGGGCTGCATTCCTGCTTGCAGCTGCACCCAGCAGAGATGCCAGCCAGCGTCTCTGCTCATCAGCAGAGACCAGCCAGCGGCCCCGTCTAGCCTGCAAACTCAGTTAGCAGCTCTGCTTCATTTGGGTCCCCAGACAACTGGCATTACAGGCCTTGGAGCTCTTTCTACCCCCCCGGCCTGGGCAGGGAGGCAGATTCCCAGCCCCACCCAACAGCTGAGCACAGTCTCCGTACCCCCCCACCAGGAAGCCTGGCCAGAGAAGCCAGGCAGCCATGGAGCCCATCCAACAGCCCTGCTTGGGCGGGGAGCCAAGCCAGAAGCCCTACCAACTGTTGAGCATAGCCTCTGGCCTTGCATAACCAAGGAGCCTGAACAGTGACCTTAGGCATCCTCAGAGCCCAACCTACAACCACACCCAGCCATGGAGCCCAGACTACAACTCTACTCAGTGGTGGAGTCCACTCAAGGCCCTTGTCTGATTACTGAACACAGCCTGCAACCTTGCCTGGTCAGGAAGCCCAGCCAGTGACCCCGTCCAATTACCAAGCATAGCCTGCGACCCCACCCAAGAAGAAAGCTTAGACAACAGCCCAGCTAGACCATGGAGCACAGTCTCTAGGCCCACTCACTGTGGGATTCAGCTGTCAGGCTCTCCTAACCAGAGAGCCTGACCAGTAATCTTGCCCAACAGGGGAGCACAGCCAGCGGTCTACCTGATGGCAAAGCCTAGACTGTGGCCCTGCCCAACTCCAGGGCACAGCCTGCAGCCCTGCATGATCACAGAGCACAGCCTGAGGCCTCACCTGAACAGAGTCCAGCCAGCAGCACCTTCTGGTCTGGGAGCACAGCCTAAGACCCCATCAAGAGCAATTACAGTGAGACTTCCCTGGTGGTCCAGTGGTAAAGCATCCGCCTTCCAATGCAGGGGACGCGGGTTCGATCCCTAGTCAGGGAACTAAGATCCCACATGCCGCAGGGCAACTAAGCCCGCGCTCCACAGCTACTGAGCTTGCGCACCTCAGCTAGAGAGCCCACGTGCCACAAACTACAGAGCCCACGTGCTCTGGATCCTGTGCGCCACAACCAGAGAGAAGCCCACACACCACAGTGAAAGATCCCGCGTGCCGCAGCTAAGACCCAACACAGCCAAAAAGAAATTAAATAAATAATAAATAAATAAATCTTTTAAAAAAGACCAATTACAGAGACCAGCTTGTAGCCCTGCCCAATCGCAGGGTCCAACCAGTGGCACTGCCCTGCCAGGGGACGTACCCTGTGACCTCACCCAGTCAGAGGTGGCTCTAGGGCCCAGCCAGCAGCACCCCCAGGCCCACCCCAACCTGAGAGCATGGAACGTTTTCCAGGAGAGATTGTATGTTAGATCATAAAACTAGTCTTAATAAATTCAAGAAAATGGACGTTGCATCAAGTATCTTTTCCGGCCACAATGATGTGAGACTAGAAATCAATAACAGGGAGAAAGCTGGAAAATTAACAAATACATGGAAATTAAACAACACACTCCTGAACAACCAGTGGATCCAAGAAGAAATCAAAAGAGAAATAAAAAAATATCTGGAGATAAACAAAAAAAGGAACCCAACATACCAAAACTTATGGGATGCAGCAAAAGCAGTTCTAGGAGAAAAGTTTATAGTGATAAATGCTTCCATTAAGAAAAAATAAGGATTTCAAATAAACAGCCTAACTTTATACCTCAAGGAACTAGAAAAAAAATGAAAAAACGAAGCCCAAAGTTGGCAAAAGGAAGGAAATCATAAAGAGTAGAGCAGAAATAATGAAATACAGAATAGGAAAACAACAGAAAAGATTAACGAAACTGAGTTGGTTCTTTGAAATTATAAACAAAATTGACAAACTTTTAGCTAGAGTAATCAATTAAAAAAGAAAGAGGACCAAAATAAATAAAAATTACAAACGAAAGTGGGCACATTACAAGAAATACCAAGGATCATAAGAGACTACTCTGAACAATTATAAGCCAACAATTTGGACAACCTAGGAGAAGTGGATAATTCCTAGAAGCATACAATCTACCAATATTGAATCATGAAGAAATAGAAAATCTGAGCAGATCAATAATGAAAGGAGGTGGAATCAATAATTTAAAACCTCCCAACAAAGAAAAGTCCAAGACCAGATGGTTTCATAGGTGAACTCTACCAAACATTTACAGCCAATTCATCTCACTCTTCCAACAAATTGAAGGGAAAAGAACATTCTCAAACTCGTTTTATGAGGCCAGCATTACCCTGATACTGAAGCCAGATAAGGACACCATAGGAAACGAAAACTATCAACCAATATGCCTGATCAATATCGATGCAAAAATTCTCAACAAAGTACTGGCAAACCAAATTCATCAGCATATTAAAAGGATTATACACTGTGATTAAGTTGGATTCGTTCTGGAATGTAAGAATGATTCAACATATGCAAATCAGTAAATGTAATATATTACATTACTAAAATGAAAGATAAAAATCAGACGATCATCACGATAGATGCAGAGAAAGCATTTGACAAAATTCAAATGATAATAACTCTCAACAAATTGGGTGCAGAAGGAATGGACCCCAACATAATAAAGGACATATATGACACACCTGCAGCTAACATACTCAGTGGTGAAAGATCGAAAGCTTTTCCTCTAAGATCAGAAACAGGACAAGGGTACCCACTCTAACCAATTCGATTCAACATAGCACTAGAAGGCCTAGCCAGAGAACTCAGACAAGAAAAAGAAATAAAAGACATCCAGCTCAGAAAGGAAGATGTAAAAATTGTCTCTGTTTGCAGGTGACATGGTCTTATATATAGAAAAATCCTAAAGACTCCACCAGAAGACTTTTATAACTAATAAATTCAGGAAAGTTGTAGCATACAAATTCAACATACAAACATCACTGTGTTTCCATACACTAACAATGAAGTATCTGGAAAATAAACAAAGAAAACAATCCTATTTACAATAACATTAAAAACAGTAAAATACTTAGGAATAAATTCAACCAAGGAGGTGAAAAATCTGTACTCTGACACTATAAGACATTGATGAAAGACATTGAATAAAACATAAATAAATGGAAAGATATTCCATGTATTGGAAAAATTAATATTGTTAAAATGTGCATACAACCAAAGCAATGTATAGATTCAATGCAATCCCTGTCAAGATTCCAATGGCACTTTTTACAGAAATAGAAAAAAATCCTAAAAGCCGTATGGAACCAAAAAAGACCCCTAATAGCCAAAGCAGTCCTGAGAAAGAAGAACAAAGCTGGAGGCATCATACTTTATGCTTTCAAATTATATTTCAAAACTATAGTAATCAAAACAATATGGTACTGGCATAAAAACAGATACATAGACCAGTGGAACAGAATAGAGAGCCCAGAAATAAACCCACACATACACAGTCAACTAATATTTGACTAATAAGAATACTCGATGGGGAAAAGGTAGTTTTTTCAAAAAATTGTGTTGGAAAAACTGGACATTCACATGCAAAAGAGTTAAACTAGACCTCTGTTTTACACAGCTTAGAAAAATTAACTTGAAATGGATTAAAGACTTAAATTTAAGACCTGAAACCTAGAGCAAAACATAGGGAAAAGGCTTCCTGACATTGGTCTTCGCAGTGATTTTTGAAAGCACAACCAACAAAAACAAAAATGAATAGGTGTGACTAAATCGAACTATAAAGCTTCTGCACAGCAAAAGTAATGATCAACCAAATGCAAAGGCAACCTAGGAATGAGAGAAAATGTTTGCAAACCACATATCTGATCAGGGGTTAATATCTAAAATATACAAAGAATTCCTACAAATGAATAGCAAAAAATAAATTATCCAATTTAAAAATGAGCAAACGACCTGAATAGACTTTTTTTTTTTTTTTTTTGCGGTACGCGGGCCTCTCACTGTTGTGGACTCTCCCGTTGTGGAGCACAGGCTCCGGACGCGCAGGCTCAGCGGCCATGGCTCACGGGCCCAGCCACTCCGCAGCATGTGGGATCTTCCTTCCCGGACCAGGGCAGGAACCCGCGTCCCCTGCATGGGCAGGCAGACTCTCAACCACTGCGCCACCAGGGAAGCCCTGAATAGACATTTTTACAAAGAAGATAGTCAAATTGCCAACAGGTACATGAAAAGATGCTCAGCATCACTAATCATTATGGAAATGCAAATAAAAACCACAATGATATATCACCTCACACCTGTTAAAATGGCTATTATCAAAAGACAAGAGATAAAAAGTATTGACAGGGATTTGGAGAAAATGCAACCCTTCTACACTGTTGGTGGGAATGTAAGTTGGTGCAGCCACTATGGAAAAGAGTATGGACTTTCTTCAAAAAATTAAAAATAGAACTACCATATATGTTCCAGCAATTCCACTTTTGTATGTATCTGAGGGAAATGAAATCACTATCTTGAAGAAGATATCTCCACCCCCATGTTCATTGCAGCATTATTTACAAGTGAATACATATAAACAACCTAAGTATTCATCAACAGGTGAACGATAAACAAGGCATTGAATTTGCCCAGAGTTCTACCATGTGAAATCTTCATATTAACCACATAGAATATAAATGCAAAATGTGCATTATTTTTTCTGTTGAGCTTTTAACTCAATTTACTCAAGAGTATTCCATTATTAAAAAGGAAGCCTGTTGGTGTCATGTTTTGCTTGCCCTATTCATCAAGGTCCTCAATGTATTTTCCTTTTCTTTTATACAGTTCTCGAATTTGCCTAGCTTTTCTCTTGATAATTCCTCAACTTACTCAGTTAGCTGGGATTTATATTCTTGTATGTATATTCTTCTTCCTGTTTTTCTCCTTAACACCATGTTCTAATATCTTCTATACAAACTCTAGCTTACTGTTGAATGCAATAACAGTGCCTTTGATTAATTTTGGAGATTTCATAAACTCCATAGACACAAGAAAATAAATTCTGTACAATATTTCTATTTCACTAAACTGTCGTTTCAAATCTCTTGCATAACCTCTCAGTTATATGGAAGTTATCACAGGAATTGCTGGTCTAAAAATATAAAATAAAAATATTAACAAAAATTGAACTTTATTATCATATTTCATATCTTCCTATTTCTGTCCTACATTTATATTTGCTCACTGAGGAAGCTGCTGCTGATAACGATGCCATACATGACAGAAAACCTAGGTCCCTTCAACCATGGTACCTTTTAATGACGGGGGCATTAACTGTTTAAAACAGTTTGTAGATCTTTGGAGATCAAATCCCAGTTTTTGAGTGCCAGCTCTTAACAGGAGCACATGTATTCCTTTGACTGACTGATCTATAGATTGGAATGGAAGGGAAAATCTGTGAAGTAGAGACTGGGGCAAGATTCATTTTTCTATCACTAAAGAAGCTCATTTTACTCAATACAGTTGACGTAGCCTCTTTTATTTGTTCAGTTGATATTTTGGCTTTGCTCACATAGCTAAAATATTTCTAGATTCATTTTCTCATACTTTTGAGGTTGCGGTATTTTATAAAGGAACTTGAAGAAACTTCATGCGTTCAAACAAATGAAATGTTTGTCGAGGTTTTGCCTGAGCATTTCTGAGTCAGTGAATATACTGCTGCGGTTTCTCCCATCTGTACGCAAGCGTTTGAATGAAGCATGTCTCCTTCCCTGCAGGAGCTTCAGAGAGACATAGAGAAACACAGCACGGGTGTGGCCTCTGTCCTCAACCTGTGCGAGGTTCTCCTGCATGACTGTGATGCCTGTGCCACAGATGCCGAGTGCGGGTCCATCCAGCAGGCTACGCGCAACCTGGACCGGCGATGGAGAAATATCTGTGCTGTGTCCATGGAAAGAAGGCTAAAGTAAGCCGGGCTGTGCAAATAGTTGCGAAAGAGGAAGGACCAAAAAAACAAAAAATTTACCCAGAGTGTCTACGGTTCACTATTTGCTTTTGGTTGCAATGTCCAAAAATAGCCTTGGTTTCCCAAAGTTGCCATCATCTACGTTTACTTGGGAAAATAAGTACGTATAAAGGTCATATATAAATATAACAAGCCAAGTTACACCTGACCTAACAGTTTAAATATAATTCAGAGAAATTAAAATACGCCCTTGCTGAACAAATATAATGTTACAGAATTGGTGCTCTGGAAAACTAACATTCTTTCATGGAAAAGGAAATAATAAAACAAAGGACATATCTTTAAGCCCTTTGAAATTCAAGGTGGTAAAAAAAATAGTGATTATGTTAGAAAATTATCACAGTGACTTCAGGCACATAATCTTTGTGCTCTCTGGGGAACTCTTGAAAGGATACTGTTTATCTTGCCATCATGGGTAGATTTTGATTAGGGTAAATTTGACATTGAACTTAAATGGATTTTCAAACCTTAGTATAAGTTAAACGGAAGCTTGGTATGAGTGTGCACTGCAGGCATGGTGTTGCACTTTTTTTTTTTTTTTTTTTTTTGCGGTATGCGGGCCTCTCACTGTTGTGGCCTCTCCCGTTGCAGAGCACAGGCTCCGGACGCGCAGGCTCAGCGGCCATGGCTCACGGGCCCAGCCGCTCCGCGGCATGTGGGATCTTCCCGGACCGGGGCACGAACCCGCGTCCCCTGCATCGGCAGGCGGACTCTCAGCCACTGCGCCACCAGGGAAGCCCACGGTGCTGCACTTTTAAACTTCCTTGCGTGTACCCAGAACAGTTCACACCATGTGCTTGTCTTACTCAGTTTGACTAATTCCAAATCCAGAGCTGCAGGACGTGTGTTTAAACACACACACACACACACACACACACACACACACACACACACACACACACACACACACACACACACACACACACACACACACACACACACACACACACACACGCCTGCCCGCACGCACAGCTGTTTCATCTTAGCTCAAACAGTTGTTTCTTTTTCAGTCTGGGCAAGTTTGGCTCAAGGAACGGTTATTTTTTGGCACCGGGTTGCTTGTTTTGGGCACTCTTAGTCCTGTTGCAGGTACCAGACAGGGTTCTGGAGCACAAACAGTCTCAAGCGATCAGATTCTGTTCTTTCATTTCTGTCTTAGAATTGAAGAGACGTGGAGATTGTGGCAGAAGTTTCTGGATGACTTTTCTCGTTTTGAAGATTGGCTGAAATGCTCAGAAAGGGTAGCTGCCTTCCCCAGCTCTTCTGGGGTGCTCTATACAGTTGCCAAGGACGAACTAAAGAAATTTGAGGTGATTTTCAGTTTCAAATATTTCATCTTTATTTTGCTACGAGAGTAGCCAGCTGGTAGTTGGTGTCCCAAGACCTAAACAATCTGTTCACCCACATATTATTTGTTCAGACAGCTAGGTGATGACTTTCTGGCCATCTTTATTATTACCTCATAAGTAGGCAAAGAAGAAGAGAAAGGAAGTTTTTACTTTAAGATTGTCAAGAATTACAAATAAAGTAGTAATGCTCATCATTACATTATAGAATTATTCAATTCTGTTAGAAAGCATGAATCATGATTCCCCCCAAAATATCTTGGCATTCTTTTGATTTCATAATTTTTTACAGTCAACCTTCTAAGATTCAGATATGATGGTTTTCCATACCGAAAAAAAATGGTCATGAAGAACCTAGGGGCAAGACAGGAACAAAGACATAGACCTCCTAGAGAATGGACTTGAGGATATGGGGAGCGGGAAGGGTAAGCTGGGACAAAGTGAGAGAGTGGCATGATCATATATATACTACCAAACATAAAACAACTAGCTAGTGGGAAGCAGCCGCATAGCACAGGGAGATCAGCTCGGTGCTCTGTGACCACCGAGAGGGGTGGGATAGGGAGGGTGGGAGGGAGGGAGACACAAGAGGGAAGAGATATGGGGACATATCTGAATCAATAACTGATTCACTTTGTTATGAAGCAGAAACTAACACACCATTGTAAAGCAATTATACTCCAATAAAGATGTTTCAAAAACAAAAACAAAAACATCTATCTGTCTTTCAATGTATTTTCTTGATTTTTTTTAACCTAACTGGAGCATAGATATATATGTATTTTTTAATCATTGATAAAATAGAATTGGCTCCAGAATTGATCAAAGATTTTAAATCATAAACCATCTCTAATTATAAATGACGAGCAGCGCCATTCTTGAGTCACCAAGATTTTTCAATTTTATAGAGACAAAAATGACAGCAGTATAATTGTATTCATAAACAAAGGAATCATTCAGTAACAGATTCTAGTTCCTTGCCATTCTGGGCAGTCTCGAGCCTTGCTCTGTCGCTGGGACAGGATGAAATCCCAACTTCTCAGCCTCTCATTTTCACAGAGGACCTGACGTAGCCTTAAGCTGACCATTTTTTAATTTGAAGTTTCTTTTCCCATCAGTGCCCGCTGATCGGCAGTTGTGTTCTCAGATACGCTGACAGAGAGCAGTTCTGATGCGTGGATCTTACAAAAATCATTCTTGGTTGCTAAGTCTGCCCCAAGCTCCCTGAGATATTTTAAACTAAGACTAAAAAAATCCAACCAAATTCAGCTGGATTTATTTTTTTGGAGGCATTTTTGGAGGCCTGTTATGAAGTTTATGAACTAAACATGAAGTTTAGTTTTTGTTCTTGTGGAGTTTAAAATCTACGAGTCATAGATGGGCAAGTCATGAATCTATAAAAGTGTTCAAATACTATGTGAAATAAATAAGTTATTCTGATGTCTGAATATGCACTTATATGTAACTATACCACTAAATTCCAGGGGAAAAAAATCCTATCTAAAACCTTTTCCCTTACAAAAGTTCTAGTAAAAAGCCACAGTAAATTCTGCAGTAGATTTCAGATCATCCCAGTGTGAACCAATGCTAGTGGAAATATTCTTGTACTGCATCTTATGACACTCAGCTTCATAAAGGTTAAACCTTCTATAGTTGGCTTACACTCCAAAGCAGATTATGTAAGATCCTTGTTGATGCTATTTTAGACCCTCAGATTTTATAGCAAAGGTTAGCCATGTAGTTAAGCTTATAATGCTGTATAGTTATATAGCTAGTTAAAATGAATGATTTTATTACTTATCTTTGTAGTTAATTTTCTTAAGAGACAGAAATAAATTACAAAACCAAAATTTTGTTTACGGCAGTCTTTGCCTGTTCAATTGCACAAATATTGGGGACAGATCTGGGTGTGCTGGGGTACCCAACCATGGTGCCCGCGTTCACGCCAGTGAGAAAACATATTCTGTGACTTCCAGTAATGGCAAAAGCTGAACTTTCCTTACCACTTCCTTTTCTGGGGAAATAATATAAAGTTTGTAGAATACAAGGTTGGATTTACTCGGATAAAGGTTCTTAAAGCAACCCTCAGAAGAAAAACCATTTCAGAGGCAGAAGTGTGGTGGCATGTAAATAGTGTGACAAGCCAAAGGAAGCAAAACTTGGGGATTTAGATGAGTACAGTACAATCAGTTATACAATTTTCTGTCCAATGCCAGGATGAAAATCAGTCATAAATCATACACATAAGTTTGAAATAAAAAAGCTTCATTTTATTTTGACCAAATGATTCTTACGCTAGGGTTATGCTACATTACAGAGAAAAAGAAGAGAGAGTATTTTACCTGTGGAAACTCTAAGCTGTGCATGGGGTAACCTCCGAAGTAAATAGCTACTACTATGTAAGGTGTCACATCAGCTCGAAAACGTTTTATGAAAACTGAGTCATTCAGGAGGGCAACAAAAAAGAAACAGAGCATGTTCCACACTTTTTTTACTAAGCTGTTTTTCTTAAAAGTTAATAATAGCTTGCATTTAGAAGACCTTCAGCAAAAGGTAGTTTTATTTTTTTTAACAGACACCAGAATTGAGGCAATTTCTGGATTTCTTAGGAAAGAACATATTTTACAAATTAAAGAGACAGTTCTATGATATCTTTTCTCAGTGTGGACATCAGAAATTTTGAACATTTTAAACTCACATTTAGGCATACATACATATTTATGTAATCAGTTTGCTTTATGGGAAAGTTTTTTCAGGCTGTTAATTATTTTAAAAACTATATTATATATGTGTATGTTCTAATGTATATGTTATATATGTGTACATGTTATATGTATATGTGTGTATTCTATATATATGTATATATCATATGTATGTATGTTCTCTATGTATGTGCATATATTATATATTTATATTGTATATGTATTTGTGTATATACATATATTTATTACTGTTTGCCATTTTCTTTCATATTTTTGTTTGATCAACTCCCTTTCCTAAGCCACACCGATTATATGACTTTACTTTAACAAGTGGAAGTATATGCTGGTTAGAAATTGTCTTTTCCCATTTTGGGGGAAAAGCTGACTTCCTGTTCTGCCTGACATCACAATGTGAAGCCCAGACACCCTTGCTGAGAGCCCTCCGCTGATCTCCCTGTCTGATGTGCCTCTTTGTGGTCTTAGGGTTTCCAGCGACAGGTCCATGAGACCCTGACCCAGCTGGAACTGATCAACAAGCAGTACCGCCGCCTGGCCAGAGAGAACCGCACCGACTCGGCATGCAGCCTGAAACATATGATCCACGAAGGCAACCAGAGATGGGACAACCTGCAGAAGCGCGTCACCTCCATCTTGCGCAGACTCAAGGTCTATACTACGCCTCCTCTGTAGCCTAGAGGCCCGGAGGACAGGATTGGGCCATTTGTACACAATATTAGGACATAGTCTCAGTGACTTTGTAAGACTGGGATGGCAAGAGATTGAGGTATCCAGCATGAATTTACATGGCAAAAAATTGCAGGGTTCTGGTAGCTCGTTGAGAAAATGACTTTCCAGGAGAATGTTGGAATTGGCGGTTCCATCTCAGCACGTGTTTGTGGGCTTTTTCACTGTTATTCTTTTCTTTTCACATCCAGCATTTCATTGGCCAGCGGGAAGAGTTTGAGACTGCACGGGACAGCATCCTGGTGTGGCTGACAGAGATGGATTTGCAGCTCACTAACATTGAGCATTTTTCCGAGTGTGATGTTCAAGCTAAAATAAAGCAACTCAAGGTGATACATTAGGGTTTTTTTTCAAATTATCAGTGCTAAGAGAGTCTGAAGAGGAAAGGATTTTTTAGATACTTTTGTGAAGAACATACTAAAGAACTGTTCTTTTTTTGTTTTATAAATTTATTTATTTATATTTTTTTATTTTGGGCTGCATCGGATCTTTGTTGCTGCGAGCGGGTTTTCTCTAGTTGCGGCAAGCGGGGGCTACTCTTCATTGCAGTGCACGGGCTCTAGGCACGCGGGCTTCAGTGGTTGTGGCACGTGGGTTTAGTAGTTGTGGTGCATGGGCTTAGCCACTCTGTGATCTTCCCAGACCAGGGCTTGAACCCATGTCTCCTGCATTGGCAGGTGAACTCCCAACCACTGCGCCACCAGGGAAGTCCAGAAAATTAGTTCTTCTTGATTGAAAACAAATTCAGAAAATAAGAAAGATATTAAAAATGAAATGAAGAGCATTACCCAGAGATACAACTCCCGTTAACATACACACTTTAATTATTAACTTGATCGCCAGGATTGTTGTTTTTCGTTCTTGTTGTTTTTTCTGATTTGTTTCTAGCACCTTCAAATTGTTTGACTCACATGATCCAGAGCAGTTCAACTTTCTCGTGTTGGGATTTCATTCCACATAGTCTACATTCTTAGGTGCCAAGTTAGTTTTTAAGCATGTTTGGTATGTTTCAGTATATGACTCAAACACAGTGGCTAGTTAAACATTTTAAATGGGGAGGGATATATATTAGATGTAAGGATTCCCTGAAAGGAAGAGTGTTTAACATCTTGAATAATATGCAGTGCAGCTTGTGAAATTTTCCTCCTAAGATAAGATAGTTTTTTTTTTTTAAGAATAGTCGTGATGCCCATAACTTTAAGGTTGTTATAATAAAACAAGGAAGTTGCTTTTAATCAGTGATTCTCAGGATAAAAAAAATCATAAAATAGCCCTGGTATTCTGCCCAGCCTCTCTCTCTCCATCCCTCCCTTCACCTCAATTCTTGCAAGTCATTTCACAGGTAAATCAATATTTAAAAGCTTCATTTTCTACCAAGTGGTAGTTGAATCTTCTTTTTGGACTCTGACAGGGTCATGGCATTTATTAACACCCTCCTTCTCCCTTGGCAGTCTTTTTATTATTGTGCAATTTCAACTATTCCAGAGTTTATTCTTTTTTGGGGGGGGGTGTTGAGTAGGGTCTTAGTTGCGACAGGTGGGCTCCTGGTTACGGCTCGCCAGCTCCTTAGTTTTGTCATACAAACCCTTAGTTGCCGCATGCATGTGGGATCTAGTTCCCTGACCAGGGATTGAACCCGGGCCCCCTGCTTTGGGAGCACGGAGTCTTAACCACCGCGCCACCAGGGAGGTTTCTCCAGAGTTTATTCTTGTGTTGAATTAAAATTTATCCCCTGAAACTTGTCCCCTGTAGCTGAACTGTTTTGAATCATATAGAATGAGTCTAAATAATCCTCCAGAATTACCTTTTTTTCAAATAATTATAATCATGCCTGCTTATGTCCTGAAACAATTTAAAAAAATCATCTGAGAAGAATTTGTGACATTGTCATTCGGATGGCTTTCCTTCGTCACGTTTGACATGTCAGGAAATCTAAAATTAAAATATCCAATATAATTCTTTAAAATGCTAAATTTATTGCAGTGGCACTGTATTGCTTACCATTGCTTTTCATCAGGGGCCACCAGTGCTCTCAACTTTATGATGGGTTTGAATGTTTGTTCCTATGATTCTCTTACCCGCACCGTCTGCGGTGGTAAATTTTATTAGCGAAAGGCACCTCTCTGGTCATGGAATGCTAACAATGCCATTTCTGCCTCCCGTTCTGATTTAAAATTTTTATGTTTTACTTTAGAAAGTCATAGCCTCTTGGCTTGTCATTGTCTATGGTAAATTTAATATCCCCTACATGGTTTTTCTAAATATGTATTTTAGAATTACTTCATGTCCAAGTGAGCAATAAAAAATTACGTGCAATATGTGCTCCCTAGGCCTTCCAGCAGGAAATCTCATTGAACCACAATAAGATTGAGCAGATAATTGCCCAAGGAGAACAGCTGATAGAAAAGAGTGAACCCCTGGATGCCACGTTCATTGAAGAAGAGTTGGATGAACTCCGACGTTACTGTCAGGAGGTCTTCGGGCGCGTGGAAAGATACCATAAGAAACTGATTCGCCTGCCTGTATGTGACATTGTTTTCTCATTATCATGAAATCTAAAGAGAATTAATAATGTGGACTTAGGTAACATCGTTGAGTGGGCAAGAGCCCGGACTCTGGAGCCAGAGTGCCTGGGTTCCAGCCCCAGCTCTGGCTACGTCACCTTGGGCAAGTTACTTCACGTCACTTGCCTTGGTTTCCTCAGTTGTAAAGCTGGTTTAATAACAGTACCTACCTTGTAGAAAGGATTGCTTTGAGCACGATGAGTTAACATTATACATACAAAGAGCTTAGAAGCGTACTTGGTACACATCTTCCATGGAAGATAAAGCTTCTAGAAGAAACAAGGGAATGAAAGTGAGCAATGTAAACAGTGGCTCAATTGATGAGGTTGTTTAGTTGAATTTCTTTTTTCTCTTCCATTTCCCTAATTGCTACCATAATCACATCTCGTGGTCAAGATGCTATTATTAGAATATTTGGAATCTTCTGTGATAAAATATATTTTGTATCTGGACTATAAGGTATAAAAGGACCAGCTAAGGTTTTATTAGTAATTCCCTTTTGTTCCTGATATGTGCCATTCTGTACTTACTGTGTTGCAGATTAGGTACTAGGTTGCCTTTATTTACATTTTATTTAATCTTATATCAATTCTTTGAAGTAGGTCTTAATATTATTTCCATTTTTCCATGATAAAACTGAGAATTTACTAGATTCATGTATAAGACATTTAAAAAAGTTATCAGAAGATACTTATTTATTTGATGATAGGAAGTTTAAAATTACCCCCAGCGAGGTAGGAATGTGGTCCCGATAAGCTTGAGTGCTGAGATTTGGTGAAAGGCGGAGCACAGAGTGGGAAGGGGGTCAGCTGAGCGCTGCGGTAACAGGGCTGGCTTGACTGCGTTTCTAGCTCCCAGATGACGAGCACGACCTCTCTGACCGGGAGCTGGAGCTGGAGGAGGCTGCAGCTCTGTCGGACCTCCACTGGCGCGACACCTCCGCGGACAGCGCGCTCTCCCCCCAGCCCGCCTCCAACCCCTCCCTCTCACTCGCCCAGCCCCTCCAGGGCGAGAGGTCCGGGCGAGACACCCCAGCCAGTGTGGACTCCATCCCTCTGGAGTGGGACCATGACTATGACCTCAGTCGTGACCTGGAGTCTGCTGTGTCCAGAACTCTGCCCTCTGAGGATGAAGAGGGTCAGGAAGATAAAGATTTCTATCTCAGGGGAGCTGTTGGTCTGTCAGGTAAGAAAGAGCTCCTCCTATATGCTAGCTTGAAAGAAAATAAAAAGGAGTGGATACTGTACTGGAAATCCGTGTGCCGAGCAGAATCATCTGCCTTCTCCCATTAGGGGAACTTATACACAAATGAATAATTAGATATTAACATGATTCACAAATATAAAATTGGCGTTGTGGCCACTGATTTATCCCACATATACTTATGTTCTCACTACACGACAGGCACTTTATAAGTACTGGAAATACACAGTTCCTTTTCTTCTCAAAGAGCTCACACTCTAGTGTGGAACACAGACAAGTAAGAAACGGCTGTGTGAAATGTTTGGCACGAGGATAGCAGCGTACACATGGTGGCGTAGAAGCACAGCCCGGGATGACTAAGCTGGCGCTTTGAGGAGAGGCTTTAGGGAAGAGACTTGAGCTGAGACCTGAAGGATGAATAGGAGTTGGTCAGGAGAACACAGCAATGTTCAGAGCAAGAAAGGAAAGCGTGCCCATCTTGGATTTATGATTAGCCTCCGCGCTTCTGGTCACCTGGAGTTTGTCCAGAATGACAAGGCTGTAGACTGGGAGGCATGGAATGAACAAAGAGGAGGTGGAAAGGCAAACCAGGACCTGGTCATAAAGCAACCTGTTCGTCATGGAAAGGAGTTTGGTTTTTATCATGAAGGCCATGGAGAGCCACAGCAGGGCTCTGAGGAGGGAGGCAATGTGATCAAATGCATATTTTCTTTTTTTTTCTTTTTTTTTGTTAATACATTTATTTATTTTATTTATTTATTTTTGGCTGCGTTGGGTCTTCGTTGCTGCGCGCAGGCTTTCTCTAGTTGCAGAGAGCGGGGGCTCCTCTTCGTTGTGGTGCACGGGCTTCTCATTGCAGTGGCTTCTCTTGTTGCGGAGCACGGGCTCTAGGCGCGTGGGCTTCAGTAGTTGTGGCACGCCGCCTTAGTAGTTGTGGCGCACGGGCTTAGTTGCTCCGCAGCATGTGGGATCTTCCCCGGCCAGGGATCAAACCCATGTCCCCTGTATTGGTAGGTGGATTCTTAACCACTGCGCCACCAGGGAAGTCCCGATGCATATTTCCAAAGAACCTGTCTCAATACTATCTAGAGAAGGGCACATTGAAAGAGAGTCCAGAAGGAATTGTTTTACAATCCAGGACACAGATGTGATGGTGGCCTGAACTAAGGAAGCAGCACGGGGAATAGAAAGAATGGAAGAGCTATGAGAAATCATAAGACGGCTCCTCCATAACTGATGGTTGATTGAATTGGGATTGAAGTGATTTTCTGGCTTGGGCATCTTGGTGAAAGATGCAGGTGGTCCTAGACTCGGAGGGCCATGAGCAGGAGAGAATGTTCTGGGTGTCTGTGGAGCCACGGGGGCAGAGCAGTGAGAAAGGGGCAGGTGACGAGTCCCTCTGTGCACATCCTGAACTTGAGATGCTGTAGACTATGCCAGGGGAAAAAGCCAGCAGTAGATGGATGCATGGATCTGAAATTCAGGAACCGGAAATGCCAGTTAGGTAGTTTTCCACATAGTGGTCACCAAGGGAAGGAAGGAGATCGCACAGGAAGAGTGTATGAAGGGATACAAGAAGTATGAAACTTCAAGAAACACATATAGTGAAGGGATGGACAGAGGAAGAGGAGCATTGTAAGGAAGGTGAGTAAGAATAGAATCAATAATCAGAGGCCAATTTGTAGCGCTTGTAAACGCATGTCACACATTCTCTAAAAGAGAATTTCTGCTTGTTTCTGATGGTTCACATTTGGATCCCCAAGGGTATGACACTGTCTAAAAGGAAAATGATTTCTCTCGTTTCTATTTTGTTTTTATGGTACAACCTAATAGTTAGGCATTTTGCATCTAAAGCAGAACTGTCCAATATGTAGCCCTCAGCCACGTATGACAGCTGAACACTGAAATGTGACCATGCAGACTGAGATTTGCTATGTCAAATGCACTTTCACGAATACACAAAATTCAAAAACTTAGCACAAAGGAAAGCATGTAAAATATGCGTAATACGATTTATGTTGATGACATGTTAGAATTAGGGTATATCGGTTTAGTAAAATTAAGTATTAAAATTATTTTCATCCCTTTCTCGTTACTTTTTCATTGTGGCCCTTAGACTCTTTAAAATAATATACGTGGCCCATGTTATTTCTATTGGACAGTGCTGCTCTAGAACCTGACTGTCTTGGTTGAAATCCCAGTTACGTCACTACTAGCTGTTGAAACTTGGATGAGTAACTTCATTCCCCTGAACCTCAGTTTTCTCATCAATAAAATGAGAATAACACTTCCATGCACCCTGTAGGGTTTCTGTGAGGATAAACGAGTGCCTAGAACAGCACCTGGCTCATAAAACAATCAACGTGAGCCCTTATTATGATTTATTTCAGGAACCCTTTGGTGATCGTACTCAGACTTCTCTGTATGTTCAAGAGTTATCTACCAAGGATGACTAACTTCCTTTTTTTCCCTAAGAAAGTTATTTTCCTGCCATCCGCGAATCAAGGTTTCCAGACCTTAGCTGTCAACTTAGACTGTGTGCTCTTTTTGCAGATGTAACGATCCCCGAAAGTCCCGAGGCCTATGTTAAACTCACAGAAAGTGCAATCAGAAATCCCTCTGGTAGGCACCAAAAGCTAAAGTGCACCTCTGTCCCTCACCTGTAACAAGCCTCCTTCTCTCCCAGCACATCTACTGTACCTCTCACAGCTCTGTGCGAAAAGCATGTTGAGGCAGCACTTCCTCTCTGACTGCTGTCTCAGAAACGAAAACCAAAACATTTGGTTGATCGACACCAAGAATAACATTCCAATAATCAAGTGCAATAAAACAACTGCTCAGCTTGCTAAATGGTAATCACTCTCAGTACGTGTAACCTATGATGCCCATTAATGGCAGAAAATAGGAGATGGAAACACTAGTCTTAGCACTGGTGCTTTAGCGCCCTGCTTGGTTGTAGCAGGTCTGGCTGCTTGACTTCGAGGAGGGCTTGCAGACCCACCTCTGGCTGAGGAATCAGGGCTCGAGGATCTGGTCCCAAGTCCACCAGCCTATATGTGTGGCCTCAGGCCCACCATTCATCCTCCTGATCTCAGGAGTCCCATATAAGACAAGGGGTGAAATCAGATATTCAGCTCTAAAATATTATACTTTTAGTTTAATAAGTCTTACCACCCCATAAAGCAATTTGACATGAGAATGTATTCCACAGTATCTTAAGACTTAGATTTTCAAAAAAAAAAAAAAAGAATTAGATTTTCCTTTAAGGACAGAACTATTCCTGAAACAAGAAGGCTTAAAGAAAGGAAAATGGAACCCGTTTTGCTTAATGTTGCTCTAGACAAACTGTAGCTCAGGGTCAGTAATCTGGAGGACATTGGAGAGAATAGGGTTTGACCACAGTGATAGGATATTGAGTTGTGAGTTTATTCGTTTACACTTTGGTTTTTGCAGAAAAGCAAAGGACAGGAAGTAAGGTAGCATTACTGAAATGGTTACTGCCTGAGTGATTCCCAGTGAGAAACCTCTTCCAGGTGTATTTAGAAGGTCTTTTTTCCAAAAAACAATTAATAAAGCTTACTAATATTTATTCTGCTTTCACCCTGTGCTAGCTTCACTCTGATGATCAATGTTCTTGTTGAATTCAAAGACTGTAATACACACACACACACACACACACAATAATTTTGCAAAAGGATGTCACATCTCTCAGAGGAGATGAGCTAGAAGTTCTACGCTGTGAGTGAGAACATACCTGGATGGAAATGGTAAAATCTTAGCTTTCTCCTGATTTTTTTTTCATTATTAATCTTTTTTTATTTTGCATAATTTTATTTCTTAAAAGCAGTTTAAGTTTTAGAACAAATTTGAGAGGGAGGTACAGAGATTTACCATACAAAAGCAAGCCGTTGCTAGTTTGGTACCTCCACACGTACCCATCCTGAGCTAGTCTTTTCTTGGTTCCCTTGAAGTCCCACCTTAAGTGAACAATGCAGCCACCTGGGACTTCAGAGGCACTATCTTCTACTGAGATGCAGAAAGGAAAATTAGAGGGTGTGTCTTTTTCTGTTTGATAAGTGACTGCAGAGGGAGCCTGAGATGTAACTGCCTCCTAGTTACTGGGGAGCAGAAGCCACCACCTGAGGTCTTTAGAACGCTAACAACACGCAGTTTTCAGGGGATGAGCCAGAAGAGGGAGCAGAAGCACGGGCTGTTAGAACCCCCCACAGGCCCCTTTTGCAACACCCAGTCTGCTTGGACTCTTGGTCAAGCACATTCATTGGTCTGGTAATTCGAACTCCTAACCCACCACCATGTCGGTACTAAATGTGCTCTATGATTACCCACACACGTACCATCTCTCTACTGCCTTAGCTGTAGAATTTCTTAACCATCTCCTTGAGTGTCAAGCTTGTAAAGATTCTTATGGTCGACACTGCAGGGGATCCTAGCACCTTGGAGTCACAGATCCAACAACTGGGCAAAGCCCTGGATGACAGCCACTTTCAGATGCAGCAAATGGAGAATATTATCCACAGCAAAACTCCCGCAGGACCAGAGCTAGACTCCAGCTACAGAGGCTATGTGAGTATCCGGACCCTCGTGATCCTGACACATACCTGGTAATCACAATCGTGTGACAAAGAACAGTCCATCTGTGGCACGAGGGTTGTGTGGGCTCTCCATGTACCAAGCTGCCCTTGAACTCATGTGTGTGCGAAACAAAGCCCTGTTAATCGATTACCTTTTGAGCAAAACTGGTCTGTGCTCAGACCCACTGATCACCCTAATGACCAGCCTGGTCCTTTACACGGAGAACTGAGTGAAATCCATTTTATTGAAAGCAACCAAATGCTTTGGCTCTGGAAAGGGCTTCGGCATTTTTCCAAACTCAGCTGGTGATTTTCTGACCAAGGATATCCTTGGAGCCGCAGAGTTTAGCTGGTAGATTACTAACACGGAATTGTTTGAGTTCTCTTCCTAGGTGTCTTGAGTCACTTGATGATCTTGGGACTTTTTTAATGCTCTGTTATTTGTATGTTCATTCTGGAGAAAACGGTTCTGACTAACAAGAGAGATTTGGGGAAAAGATGGCAAGAGAGTGTGTGTATTACCAGTTCCATAGTCGAAGCTTTTTGTAAAGCAATAACTTCATTTGCTCTGCTTAGGTTACTGACCGAATAACTTTTCTCAGAGAATTACCTGTTTTCCTACACATACTTACGCAAGAGGATTTGAAAGTAAATCTCTTCTATGCCTCATATCATTTCTTTCCATACCCAAAAGACCGCTCTGTAAAAGGAAAGAAAAATTAATTTCCTTAAGCCTAAAGACAACACCCACGTACTGCTTTTTTGAAACCAGGAGAGAGAACCATGCTAGTTATATCCGCTAACGTTAATATCCTCACAGTCACAGAAGACTAATTAATCATGAGCTTACTTTCTGTCCAGTTTGGCCTATTTTACTGACTTCTATCATAGTGAAACCTCTTTTTTAAAAATATAATTTCGCAATGAGCATGCTGACATCACTGAGGTTATACTTAACACCAATCAAAAGCAATCAAAGTAACTTAATAGCAATGTAATTTGTTAAAGGCTTTGAAAGAAAACGTTCTGATCAGTATAGCAGGAGTGTCTTGAAATTATTTTGTTCTTTTAATCTTTGAATACTGTGTGTGATATTAAACACGGAGTTGGAAGCTTTTCTTCTGATGTTAGAATTTATTCCCTTAGTATCTATTAACCATTTCTTAAATTTTCTCGTGAAACAGCTGGCTTTAATATTGTTTTATTCTTTTAAGTATTTTAATACAAATAAATGTCCCTTTGAGATTTGTGGTAATATTACTCTTCCCGCCCTTCAGTTGAAGAAAAAGGGCAGCTTGCCGAAAACTATATATTGTATTGCCAGCTGGGGGCTCTGAGTGTTAAATCCCAGATCGGTGTAGTCTGTTTTGATTCATAAATTTTAAAAGAAATTTTGGAGACTTATGCAAAACCACGTGTGCCAAGTATATCTTTAAGGCATTGCTTTATGTAAACATGAATGTGTCACATGTTTAAGAAGCATGTTTTTGAACTTGACTTTTTTGTTTTCAGCAGAGCGGCTTACTCTTTATAGAGAAGTAGCGCACAGCTACTGCCCTTTTTGAGGAACTCCAAAGATATTTTCTCCAGGAGTTCTTGCACTCATGACAATTTGAGTATTTTGTGACGGGGGACCTCTTTTCTGTATCTAAACAGATGAAACTGCTGGGTGAATGCAGCGGCAGTATAGACTCAGTGAAAAGACTGGAACACAAACTGACAGAGGAAGAGGAGCATTTTCCAGGCTTTGTTAACCTGAATAGCACCGAAACCCAAACAGCTGGTGAGTGAAATAGAAGATCTCGAAGCACCTCGTTGCCCCCGAGTTCCACTGTGCCACTGACCTCATTCTACACTGGTCTATCCTGAGAACTTTCCTCCATGTTACAATGATCTCTGGGGACAGAGCGGGAGGTGAAAATAATCACAGTGGTTTTTTTCCCATGTCCCATGTATTTTAAGGCACCGTCTCTAATCACTAGTCAGGAATCTTCTGTGTGTGCTCTGTACACTCTCAGAGCTTTCCTGCAGAAGGAAACCAAGAGTTGAATGTTATCTTCACCCACTTTCATGCTTATTACTTCTTAAAGCTCCTTACAATGTTAAATCTTACGTAGTTAATATCTTTTCTCCATTATCATTAAAAATGCAGATAGAAAAATACAGTCACCATACTGTTCTTTTTGTTTGTTTTTTTTTTTGCGGTACGCGGGCCTCTCACTGCTGCGGCCTCTCCCGTTGCGGAGCACAGGCTCTGGACGCGCAGGCTCAGCGGCCATGGCTCACGGGCCCAGCCGCTCCGCGGCATGTGGGATCTTCCCGGACTGGGGCACGAACCCATGTCCCCTGCATCGGCAGGCGGACTCTCAACCACTGCGCCACCAGGGAAGCCCCACCATACTGTTATTTACAGCTGATGGCAACAGAAATGCCCAGAGGCATTACTTTCTTTCTGTTGCTGTTTTAAAGTTAGCCACTCATGTAGGTTTCAAACACTTCCTAAACGTTCTCCGTGGAGGATGATCCCTCGCTATCCTGTGCGTGTGCTGTCTTGCCAGGTGTGATTGACCGCTGGGAGCTCCTCCAGGCGCAGGCCCTGAGCAAGGAGCTGAGGAGGAAACAGAATCCCCAGAGGCGGCAGCAGTTTCACTCGGACCTGAGCCGCGTGCTGACCTGGCTGCAGGAGACGGAGGAGGACCTGGAACAGCTTCAGCGCCGGCAGCGCAGCACTGATATCCAGCCCATCGCGCTTCAGATCAAAAAGCTCAAGGTAGCTACCCTTGGCCTTTCCCGCAGCGCCGGACAGAACGCTGCCACGTGGCGTGCCCGGTCAGATGAAACCGCTAGCCCTGGCCTGTTGTGCGGTCACACAGCAGCGGGGGAATGGTCAGCACAAACGGACACGAACGCTTCCCCAGCCACCCCAGATCAGAGTGTTTATAGGAAGGCTTGGAAGGGTTGAGAGCTGGACTGCGTTGCAGAACCAGCCCCATGAAAATAGTCATGATTTAATGAATTGGTAGCTAAGAAATGACCAATTAAAGTTTCATGAAACATCCAGGTACCTCTGGGACCTAATTAACCTCTTTTAAAGGAAATACAGCTATGTCCAGGGTCCTACAAGTCTATATCTAGAGCTGGAGAGGAGTCCCCTCCCAGATCGTATACGTGTGCGTTTATGGAGACCCAAGGAAGCCACTTGACATTCCGGAATCAGCAGAACTTCTGAAATAGATTATAATAGTGGCAGAAGCAATTTTCGGTGAAATGAATCCAAGCAAACAAAACCCGTGGAGTAATCGCAGTAAAACACGTGACGTTTGCATTTGATTTTGACCTGGACGGGTGTAGTGCACAAGATAACCTCTTTTAACTCCCTTTCTAGATCTTAAAAATCCTTCTCAGCCCAGCTGTTGAAATGCATTGATATGTGGAGACTTTTGTAAACATACTGTGGATGGAGAGCTCGGTTTCTTCTTAATAGGTCTCTTGGTCCTGCCTTTTTGTTTGGAGAACGTCAAGCTGTGCTCTTCCTCAGAAGAGGAGGGCTACCGGGCCCTCCAGGCTCAAGGATTAACTGCCTTTGTTTCTCCCTGGTTTCTCTGTATGCTGTTTCTTTTGGGGTGCTGTATTTCTGACTTGTTTTAGTTGTTTTGTTTTAAATTTTCAAACAGTGAAATGAGTCTTCCCCACAGATGCTCAAACTTCTTTTTTTTTTTGCCATACGTGGGCCTCTCACTGTTGTGGCCTCTCCCGTTGCGGAGCACAGGCTCCGGACGCGCAGGCTCAGCGGCCATGGCTCATGGGCCCAGCCGCTCCGCGGCATGTGGGATCTTCCCGGACCGGGGCACAAACCCGCATCCCCTGCATCGGCAGGCGGACTCTCAACCACTGCGCCACCAGGGAAGCCCTCCCCCACTGTTTCTTAATCCCAATTCCTCAAAGCCATGGCAACCATTCTGAAATTTTAACACATACTCTTTTTCCATACATATTCATGAAAAATGTGGATTTGTGTGTGCACATGTATTTTAAATTACATACATGCTGTTTTGTCACCCATATAAATCTGTTTCTCCTTCACTTTATACCATATTTTCTGAAGATTCATTCGCATCGTCAAGTACACATCTGATCCATCTCTTTTAACTACAGTGTGGTTCCCAGTGGTGTGCACCCACTGTATCATCCAGCCATCCTGCTAAGGCCGGTGTTAATTAATGGATCTTTTAATTTGGGTGAAGCATGTCCAAAGGTCTTAGACTATTTTTCTTTAGTATTGTTATTGTTATTTTCCTTGTTTGATTGTTCTCCTTTCTCTTTGCAGGAGCTCCAGAAAGCTGTGGACCACCACAAGGCCATCATCCTCTCCATCAACCTGTGCAGCTCCGAGTTCACTCAGACTGGCAGTGAGGAGAGCCAGGATCTGCCGGGTCGCTTGTCCCAGATGAATGGCCGCTGGGACCGCGTGTGCTCCCTGGTGGAGGAATGGCGGGGCCTTCTCCAGGACGCGCTGATGCAGTGTCAGGTCTGTGGGGCTTTGGGCCGGCCGTGCTCTGAAGTCAAACATTTCCAGTGTAGCTGAGTCCGTGACTCGATTTATCCAGATCACTAGGGGGATGCAGTTACTCTCCAAAGTCAGTATTTGAGTGAGATAACTTTGTGCCCAAAGCTTTCATTTTACTGGAGAATTTGTACATGTGACCAGGAGTTCAAAGACCCCACTTCTTTACAGCTAACAAGAGACTATTCCCACACGTTTATCTCAGCCTCACCGTTCCTCCTTCGACTCATTCTTTATTCAGTATTTTCTGACCACATAGAAAGACATTTCTTGGACATCCAAGTGAGCATTACAAATCTTTACTCATCCATTCAGACCACAATTATTTGCCAGGTGTTTACAGATACTGCACTAGGCAGGCAGGATACAGCCCAGCCTCTGCTTTTGTTGGGGAAGACAGACAATAAAAATGCAAATAAATGTTTAACCAAGCTACTCACAGATGTTGATGATAAGGGTAACGAAAAAAGCACTTTGCGGAGGTGATTGGGGAAGTTCTATGGATGTTTGAGCTGATTCTTGGAAAGATGTTGCCATGAAGGAGGTCAAGCAGATGGCAAGTCCCAGAAGCGGGAAAGGACTTAGTGTCTTCAAAGACAGAAGAAAGGCCAGTGTGATCAGAGAGTAGTCGGAGAGGAAGGAAGGGATGAGAAAGATCTGGGAGGTGGTCAGGAAGCAGATCATGCAGGGCTTGGTGGGTCCTGGCCAGGAGTTTGGGTTATAATCTGAGCAGGATGGGAAGCCTGTTGCCCAGGATTATAGGTGCCCCAGGAGTAACAATAGCTCCTTGAAAGCAGGTACCCAAGCTGTGGTTTCACCCCTGCACTGCCTCCCAGTACAGCGCCTCCCACGTTGGAGATCTTCTGTAACTATACCTTGAATAAGTGAACACTTGGACGCGTGGAGAGATGGGATTGAATTTAGGCCTTCAAAGATGGGAAGATTTGAATACAGGAGGAAGATAGAGGAGCAGAGCTGCTTCCCTCTACGTAGTATTATAGCCCTAGAAATTAAGCATTTTGATTCCAATTTTCCTTATGTCTGGTTTTTCCCTCGAGTGATAAATTAGATGCTTTTGGTAAGAGCATGAACTCAGATAATTACGACAGCTCTAGTGCCTTCCTTAGAAAGGAGTTGTGTATAAGATCTTAAAACCAACGATAGGAATTGTAAAGCATGGATATTTAAGCTATGAGGGAAAGAAAAATATCTCATTCAAAATGATTTTACGCTCCATGTCTTTTTTAGGATTTCCATGAAATGAGTCATGGTTTGCTTCTTATGCTTGAGAACATTGACAGAAGGAAAAATGAAATTGTGCCGGTTGATTCTAACCTTGATGCAGAGATACTTCAGGACCATCTCAAACAGCTTACGGTAAGACGTGTGGACTTGGACAGCATCTGGTTATGTTATAGTTGGTACTACTTATTTACTTTTTACATTATAATCTCTTAGTCTTTCTTTACCCCTCATGATTTCCCATCTCTGTGAAGCAAACATGCACATAGAAGATGATATCTATTAGCTTTAGAATCTGGTTCTAAAGCCATTGCTCATCTAAAAATCTCAGACGGTCTTCATCTTAATTAGCTTGTTTTTATCAAGGCAGCTCTTTGGCAGATTACATTTGGTTTTTTTTGTTTGTTTGTTTCTTTGTTTTTCTGCGGTACGCGGGCCTCTCACTGTTGTGGCCTCTCCCGTTGCGGAGCACAGGCTCCGGACGCGCAGGCCCAGCGGCCATGGCTCACGGGCCCAGCCGCTCCGCGGCATGTGGGATCTTCCCGGATCGGGGCACGAACCCGTATCCCCTGCATCGGCAGGCGGACTCTCAACCGCTGCGCCACCAGGGAAGCCCTACAATTGTTTTTAATTTAAACTGTATGTGTTGAATCTACATCCCAAGAATATATTGGGTGGCTGATAATTAAAGGAATTAGAATAGAGACCGTTAAGACTTCTTAAGAAGAATTAAGTGTACGGATTCAGCACTAACCTGAGCACCACGTTTTCTGAAAGCTAAGACAAGGGAAACATGAAAAGTTAAATGATTTTTATTACCTGACAAAAAGGAAACAAACCAATTCTCAAGGAGCAAGAAACTTTTTCTAGTATTAAATTCAAAAGGAAATTTACAGGATTTCTGTATAGATTCTTATAAAAAGAACTTTGGACAATATAATGTACGGTGTACTTAAGTGATTTTATAGAAGATAAAGAAGCATATTTGAGTTCCATTAGGAGAAAATGATTTGCATTTTGTCACTTTCTGTATTTTTAAAATGCTCTTTCTTAACATTTAGCGCTCACACAGACCTAACAGAATTGTCAGCTTTTAGTTCAGTATCACAAAGGTCTTAGAAACCAGGAGGAAATAGCTATGCCGCTGAATTTTTACTAGACTTTTGACCTCAGACCTTAAGTTGTGAGTGATGAATCACCCATATATCTTTTTAAATCTCTTGAATAGATATCTGAGTATACCTCCACATACTTGAGTTTTTCTATATTTATATGTTAATGTATTACTTCTCTTTTTAAAAGAATAGTTTATGTCTCATTTGCATAACACTTTATATTTTAAATACTTCAACATACATTCACCAGTTTGAACCTTCCAGTGATACTTACTGTGGACCCGGCAGGAATTAATGTCATCATTTTACCAAATGAGAAAACTGAGATCAGAAAGATTCAGGGGTCTTATAGGATACATCTGGGCAGAGGCAGGATTAGAACAGAGGTCCCTGATTCCCAAATGTCATGGGCTGCTGCATCCGTCCTTGTGTGAGCACAGCATTCTGATGCTCAGGTCTAATTGTCCACTAAGTTAAAGCGATGTCATTGTGCACCTTTGGAACTTTCTCGAATTATTGAAAATTCTTAGAAAAATATTTCTTATGATATTCGTAGCAAATAAGGCATGAGCTGTTGGAATCCCAGCTCAAAGTGGCCTCACTGCAAGACATGTCTCGCCAACTATTGGTGAACGCTGAAGGCACAGACTGTTTAGAAGCCAAAGAAAAAGTGCATGTGATTGGAAATCGGCTCAAACTTCTCCTGAAGGAGGTCAGTCATCATATCAAGGAGCTGGAGAAGTTATTAGACATGTCAAGCAGTCAGCAGGTAAGCTCTCAACAGACGTCATTGTGTAGCATGTCCTACAGGAGACCAAACAAGCATCATCTTTATCCATTTTAGAGACTCTGAATGTAGTACTTGTGAGACTAGAGTGTCCCCTCTCAATCACTGCTCTTATAAGTCTGGCTCAAAATTAAAAAGTAACTCAAAAACTTTTACAATAGGACACTACTTTTGATTCTGTTACATCCAAAAATCCTCCTGTAATTGTTACTGCTGACACTATTACCACCACTACCGTGGCATTTTATTTTACCCAGTTTATTTAAGAATTCATGTGCTTTCAGTAACACTGCGAGAGTAGGTCACAACCAATTGTTGCATATGAGTTTCATATTCAAACCTTAGAAGGTATGAAGTCTCCTTAGCTGACGGTTAAATCATACAAAATGTTCAGTGTTCACTTTTATTTGTTTATCTATTTGTTTATCTGTTATTTATTTTTAAATTTACTGCATGGTAATATTGTTGGTTTTAAGAAATGCATTTACAGGTAAGATTTCAAACATTCAATTGTGAAATCTGTTATGAACACACAAACATGTTGCAGGCAAAAGAACCACCTACTCACAATAACAGCGGTACCAGCAGCAATACAGTTTCTCTGATGCTAAAAGGCAGGCTCCTGGGTGACTGACAATCTTTTGTTTCTAACACAAACGATTTGGTTTCTCTCCAGCCTGAGCACCCTGCAGCTGTAAGGCAGATTCCTTTACCCCCTTCACTTCAACCCATTCTCCCGTCCATGTCATTAAGAAATAATAAAACTCCAAGCGGCCCAGTAATAACAAAGCTCTGCCCGTATCTTCCAGAAGGGCCAAACTCACAACCTGGAAAGCCCAACGCACCAGAAGTATTAGGTTCTGTTCTTCCTGCGGTCATCTGATTCTGTTTTTCCCAGGGAATGGGTTGAGGGATAGATAGGGATGGGGTGGGAAGTACTTGCAGATCACAAAGCCATCGTGGCTCTGGGACATGGAATCATTAAGAGAATCTATTTCCCACGTAGGATTTGTCTTCCTGGTCTTCTGCTGATGAACTGGACACCTCAGGATCTGTGAGTCCTACATCAGGAAGAAGTAGCCCAAACAGGCAGAAAACGGTAACTTTCCACTGGTCATTTTCAGTTGGCCCACGGGAGGGACCACTGGGGCGTGACAGTCTTGGTACCTCACGCAGGGTCCACGGGCTCTCCCCATGCAAAGCAGGAGTCCCCCTACAACGTGGGGTTGTCACACAGTGACGCAGAGAAGCTCTGTTTCCTCAGCCCTGCCTCAAACCCTCCCCACATGCACTCAGGAATGGAAAGAGCAGTTCTGTTTTTCAAAAGAATCAGGTTCAACGTTTGGTTGGTATGCAGGGAGGCAGATTAGTTTTCGTGCTCGCAGGGCCATCTCTAGAGCAGTGCTCCCTCGTCCCTTTGGGGGCCCCTCCCTTCAAACCCCCTCCGCCACAGTCCACCCAAAAAAAGTAGGCTCCGCTTAAAAGGGTGCCTCAGCCAGAGGTGGACAAAACTGCAAGCATCTCATGAGACCATTGAGTTTATAAGACAAATGGAGGTTCTGTTGACCCTCAAGCAAAGACACTCCCGAAGGTGGTCTTGAAGGTTTGGGGCGATCGCATTGCCCCCAGAGTGGCAACAACTCAAGGTGACTCACCCGCCAGGCCTGTCGGGGGGCTGTCTCACTGGCGCACAATGAGGAGAAAAAGACCACTTTGACCCCTGCTACCCTCTCTACCTTGATTTCTCTGTGTAATTAGAAGCTTGTTTTCCGTTTTGTTACTTTTTTTGGTCTGGCTTTATGATTATATTCATTTTTATTATCATTCCATTTTCCTTAGTTTTTAGAAGTATTGGTTTCATTTGTACTTTTCTTGTTATAAACACTTAAGTTCTATGCTGATAAATGTTATTATCTTTTTAGGATTGTTTTTTACTACATTCACTAGTTTCCTATAGATCCTAGTTTAAGAATGTGAAGGAATACTGGCTTTTCGAGTCCAATTTTAGGCTTCATTTCACTTGAGTGCTTAACTTGTTGGGTCTTCATCACTCTACACAGAATAATCTCACACTGCCGTTATTTTTAATCTACCAAGAATTTTAATATTGTTCTAGAAGATGAAAAATATGTAAGGTGTATTTGAAATACATGGCACGGCGTATTGAATTTTATATTTATTATAAGTAAATATACAGAGATCTTTGGCTAGGGAGAGGTCATTTGTGTTTCTGCCATGAAATGTGAGGGAAATATACCCATTGTGGTGTGAATGCGCAAACCGCCGTGTTTCTTCAATGATGTATAATATAGATGTAAATTGATTTCACTTCTTCAACAAAAGAAAAGCCAGTTTCCTTGATTCATGGGTACTGATCATTTCATTTGATTTGTATTTCCTTTGCTGAACTTTTAGTTTAATTTTCATCAGTAGCTTGTCTTTATTTGCCTGGACTGAACATTCTTCTTTCTTTACCCCTGTTCATTGCAAACAGCCACGAGGCAAATGTAGTCTCTCACAGCCTGGACCCTCTGTCAACAGTCCACATAGCAGGTACCTTATTCTCCTGGTTTCCACACTGTTCTAGAACTCCAAGAGGATGATGAAAATTGTCCAGAATTTAGGTAGGCCTATATCTGGTCTGCCTCAGGGTAGTTGAGAAACTACTCATTTAGGTCCACGCCCTTGCCTAATAAATTGGAAGAGACTTTTCTAAGTGGAAAGTACAAGAAAATCTCAGAGCGTAAAATATTTGGACCCCATCAAAATTTTGTTTAACTGTACCTAGGCCATCTGGGACTCTTCATCCAATGGATTTTATTCTGTGTGCTCGTGAAGATTCGGTGTCACTGATGTCACAGCGCAATTTGATTCATGGCAGAATTTTATCATCCTCTTTATTTCTAGATTTTACAATGAGTCAGGTAATAGATCAGTGAATTATTTTACCATTCCCAGAACCCACACATCTGAATAAAATATACTAACACCCCCAGCTTTTTATTTTATTTTTGTGTTTTATCCAGATTGTGGGTTTTGGATTCTCAAAATGGCAAGTCCTAATTTGGTATTACTTAAAATTTCTAAGCCCCTTCTCTCTTCTGCTTATCCTAAAATTTCTCTCCGGCCAGCACACTCAGTCACTCACCTTCCTGACACTTGGCGAGCTCTTTTCACTCTGGAAACAAGAGCAGTCAGTGCCCCCGCCCCCCGGGGACCTCCAGAGAGCCTCACAGCTGCCACTCTGCTTTCTGCCTGGCTTCCAACAATCCCTGTCTCTGCAGTTAGCAGTGCTTTGCCTTCTTCGTTGTCGGTGTGATGTCTGTGCTCCCTGGCCCTTCCGCTAATCAGTTCATGTTTCCCAGACAACTTTCTAAAAATGGAAATACTGTCCTTGGAAGCAACTACCTCACTCCAATCATGAGCAGTTCACTGTTAAAATAGTTTGCCCCTCTGGAAACTTACCACCACTGAGCCGGAATCCCAATTCCTGGAAGGAGGGTGGGGCATGAGGAAGTGTAAACAAGCCCTGAGTCATAGTTTTAGCTTTCCAGCTGTGTGAGGAAGGGGCTGGCCTTTGCATCTGGTTTCCACTCAGCTGCAGTAATGCAGAACGGATTTTGATGTGATTTCTGGTTTTAAGCTTCCCTCTACGACGTTTTGCTTTTTTTTTTTTTCTTTCCCTTTGGTTTGGTTTGAGGACAATTTTGTGGGGCTTTTTTTTTGTCCATAACAAAATATCAATAATGAAACATGAATGGAGAAAAAGTCACAGGGATTTTTGAAGATAATGATGGGCTTCTCCAGGTGCTCTGATTTTTTTCTTAGCCCCCGACAAGAAAAGACATCGTGTACTATAGGCAGATCACTGCTTTATGTAGTGCGTCTGCTCACCACAAATTGCTGATGTGCCGTGAACAGAGATGGGGCATGTCCCCATAGCGTTCCTTTAAGGACACCAGAGAGCCATTCTGTGGTTGACATAAATGATGGTGATGAGAAGGGAGAAAGCTCTTATGTTGTTATGCGATGTCAATAGCAACCACAGCTCGGTTCCCGGATTTCCCCGATTCTTTCAGACAGTCACACGGCCTTCTGAAATGTCAAAGGCCTCGTTTCTCAGGGCACCAACTGCTTCAATATTGTCTCTTAATGGGGCTTTGCAGCTCGGACAGCCACGTTCTCACTGTGACATCCGCAAGGCGCCTTTCAGCTCCGCTCTGTCCAGCACTGGTTATTAACATCTTTCTGAGCACACAGCATGATGTTCACTTTGCTGCTTACAGGACCTGGAATACAAACAATCTTCACCTGAATGGCCAACTTCGGCAAACAGCTTGGCAGACGGGTTGTGGTTGAACATTCTTGGACTTCTTAACTCCTTGGCACCTCTGTTTGGGGTGCGCCCACGTGGGCAATGACACGGAGAGTCTGCTGGGAAAGAATTAACTTCACTCACAATCCAGGCTGTCACGGTGTTCCTTTACATTGAGACTTGAGATGACCTTGCGTTTGATCTTGCACTGGTCCAGCAAACTTGAAAGGTTATTGCAAAAGCACAAACAGTTGAGAATGTTGACCCCAGCGATCTGCAATGGGAACATTTTAGGCATATATTCTTCCTGAGAGGAAAGAGGCTGAGTTGAAAGAAACTGGGTATTAGTTTGAAGGGAGGGTTCTTATATTTTTTTAGTGGTTTAAAGTCAAATATTAATAATATCAGTTACTTGCCTGTTGTATATTTCATATTGATTCTACAGCTGCCGTTCTGTGTTCTCTTACATAATATTCTAAGTCTACATATGGATTGATGCCAGTGTTTACAGAACACCTACTATGTTTAGACCCTGGGCCCACAAAACTAATACAATATGGTTCCTGTCATAAAAAACTTGCAATATGTCATAATCTAGAGATCCCCTAAATCAATTACAAGGAGCTTCCCAAGACTCCTTAAAATTCTAAACATTTGAAAAACATCTGAAAGTATACGTTCATAATAACTATACACAATTTTTTTTTTTTTTTGCGGTACGCGGGCCTCTTACTGTTGTGGCCTCTCCCGCTGCGGAGCACAGGCTCCGGACGCGCAGGCTCAGCAGCCATGGCTCACGGGCCCAGCCGCTCCGCGACATGTGGGATCTTCCCGGACCGGGGCACGAGGCTGTGTCCCGTGAATCGGCAGGCGGACTCTCAACCACTGCGCCACCAGGGAAGCCCCTATCCACAGTTTTTGAGATTAAACCTATTTAAGGTTCATGCTTTTTGAAGCAATGTTTATGATGGCCCAGCTGATACTTTTTCTCTACTTTTGACTTAAAATTGGCTAACCTGATAGCCAATAACTCTTCAAAATTCTACTATAGATTAGTTGAAGTTCACAAATGGGAAGATTTTACTCCAATTTCCAGCCAAGCAAAGGAATAACTGCTCTGTAGTCTGAAGAGAGGGAATTGATAACTTCATTCCAAAGCTGAGAAGCGTAAAATGCAAAACCCCTCTGGGTATCTTTAGTCTTTGGTGCCTTCTGCACAAAGAACTGAGACAGAATAAGAAGTGGCAAATGACTGGCTGAAACACTGAAAGGGAGGGAAAAAAGACCTCATTTAAAAATGTGTTCAAGGGAGCCAAGTACATCTAAGCAGGCACAGTGGGGGTTTGCATGTACACCAGGGCCTAACTCTAAACACCATTCAGTTTCTTGTGGAATTTTTTTTCTAAGTCTTTTCTGTCAAACTCCACCCTGGGGATTTATTTATTCAAAGCTCTCAAAGCACCTCATCCTAAAACAGCCTTGCCCCTGGGGCAGGCTGGACACCCCGGCTGAGGACAGGTATAGGGGAAGGCTCCACTATGTTTCTTTTATATTTTGAGGTCTGCATTCCCAGTGTTTCCCGGGACCAAGTCAGACACCTTAGAAAATGCATCACCTCTTTGAAAACACTGCTATAAATCAGGAATATTTCCTTGGAAGGAAAGGCTGAATCCAGCAAAATCCCTAAGGTTATGAGTCATCACACCCGTGCTTTAATAATACAGATAAATAAGAATGATAAGTTGCTGACATTTATTTAGCACTTAGCGTGTTCTAAGCAGCATGCTAAGCGTTGTATATCTGTTACCTCATTTAACCCTCCCAACGTGTTCATTCCCAGTTTTACAGACAAGGACACCAGGGATTAGAGGCATGAAGATGTAGAATTTTTTTAAAATTCAATCTTATTTATTTTTTTATACAGCAGGTTCTTATTAGTCATCCATTTTATACACATCAGTGTATACATGTCAATCCCAATCTCCCAGTTCATCTCACCACCACCACCACCCGCCGCCGCTTTCCCCCCTTGGTGTCCATACGTTTGTTCTCTACATCTGTGTGAAGATGTAGAATTGGAAACCAGGTCTCTCTGACTCTGGATCCTAGCTTGTTAACCACTCCTCCTCCATTAGGGCTCCTAATGGGTGGGGTACTTTAAACAACAGTTCCAGGGCTTGGGCTACCATGGGTTGCCTGAGATAGCTTAGGACCAGCCAGAATGTTCATCTTGGAATAAAGAGAGGCAAATCCTAAGTTGATCCTGGGAATTTGTCTTCTGAACCACATTTCCAGGGAATAAAGACCATTCACACAGGAACAGGCAACACGATCGTAGACAACCTGATGTTTCCTGACAAAAAAGTTCTGTTCTTCTACTGCCAGTGTTTGCTAACAAGTAGCAAAATGAATTGAAAGTGTCTTTTCATTTGTGTAAATGATGTATGCACAGAATTAACTCATTTTATTTCCTTGATGATGTAAAATTTTTGAGATGAGTCACACTCCACGTGCACACCCTTCAGGCTTCTCACAACCCTTGGCCAGACTTTCTTTCCTGTGGTGTGTTCGTATGTGCGGCCCCCTCCCCTATAGCCATCTTCTCCCACAACTGTACGTATTTTAGGAAAGAGATGAAACAGCACCTGGGCAATTATTTACCCCCAAATTTGAATGAGTGAGAAAGATAATAAAATAAATATTCACTTGTAGAGAATAAGCATGTTTTTGCTGGACAGGATTATCTGAAATATCCCCACTGATTAAGTTCCTTAAGTAAGTTCACACATTTAGTTTTCTCTGTCGACACCATCTCTACTGCATCTATTTGTGGAATAAGGCCATTGGAAAGTGATGAGTGACGGCTCAGTGAGATGTCTTTGTTCTTCCCCTTGTCAAATTTCCCAAGACTTGAAACTTACGTGATTTTAGGTCAGTAGATTAAATATTAAAAGTACCCTTTTACTTGGTATCATTAACCTGTGAGTACTAGAAACTCTAGAACAGGCTTACCCTAAGCGGAAGCAACTTTGGGCTTATTGAAACCTTGGTAATTGCCCCAAGCGGGTGGCATTTTTTTTCAGTAGAACAGTTGGACATTTCCAAGAGCAGTCAACTGCATGGAAGCTCACTAAGAACTGTGTGTTCTCTTTGTCTCTATCTCAGCCCATTATTTCTCCCCAGGTTGGCATTCTTCAACATTAGAAAGCACACGCTAATTAAATTTTAATACGGAATGCTCTGATGCCGTTAAATGCGCCATGTCCTTCGACAGACTCTGCAGCATCTGAGCCCGTATTCCAAGGATGGTGACCTTTCTAGCTTTTCTCAGGAGTGGACTAGTCAGTGTGTAGCCCTTGATCTTTGGCTTTATTGTTCAAAGAAGCTAATAATTGACAAAGAGGGGCTATTCAGCGCTGTCAGTCAGATTGTTCCTATCAATTATATGCATAAATCTGCCCATCACTAATGTCTTTAAGTGTCTCCTAAAGAAAAAGAGTCAGTTAGAAATCTCCCTTATTTTATTTAAACACCAGATAATAAAGAAACGTGGAGCTCTCTTTTGTGCTTCTGTTATGACTCAGACGGGTGACAGGTGGAGAGGATTGTTTTCCAGGGCATATATTCAGGTCAAGCAAAAGATGTATTGAAGGAAGATTCAATCCAGAGCTCATGGGTAACTATCCCTTCCTTCTCCAGACACTGCTGAATTCATAAATTGTTAGAACCAAAAAGATTTTGTGATGTTAATGCATCTTCATCTTTTCAAAGGAGAACACTGAAGGCCAGAGAGACTAAATTACTTTCCCACGATTGTACAACTGCCTCAAAACAAAATGCCCTCGTATCCGTATTCTGACTTGATGATCTGTGTCATACTGCGAAGCTTTATGGTTAGAGGCCTTTATTTTAGACATGAGGAAACCACTCACCTCCCAGTATTTTAGGATACAAGTATTGTCTTCTTTGCTTCTATATGTGAGATACGTGTGACATAAATATGGCCTGGATGCCCTTCATTTATGTCACCAAACAACAAAACATAACAGAGAGCACAGTAGGCGGGGACTCTGGAACCCTGAGTTCCTGCTAGAGCTCCTCCTTTAGTGGTGGATTTGGGGCCAATTTACTCTATTTATAAAGCTCAAGTTCTGGGAGTTAAAATACCAGAGTTGAAATCTTCATTTGCCCCTTGCTAGCTGTATAACCTCGAGCTGGTTCCCTTACTTTTCTGTGCCTCATTTACATCGGCTCTAAAATGAAGGTGACAGGCACACTGAGGACTGTTGTGGGGATTAAGTGAGAGAACCCAAGACACATGCTTTTGTGGCCCAGCAGTTAGAGGATCAAATGTGAACTCTCCTTAGCTCTTTACCTACAGAAGTAAAGATGGATTAGATACTCTCTCAGGCCTTATCTCAACACAAATATTTTACAATTAGGTGAACTAGAGAAGTTTCTATTCAACAGGTGTGTGACATAACTTCTTTTATACTTCAATATATCATCACAAAATATACAGTTTGTCCTGTTCAGCCCTTTGGGAACAACTCATTGGTCTTAGCATAGGGCAGTTAATCAGTTTGACCACTAGATGGTGATTGAACTCTTGTGGCCTCCCAGTTGGCAGACTCTTCACACTGACCAATCAGTAGAAGATGTAAAATGTATAAACAGAACTTGCAAGTTGGAAGACCGTTTAGTCTAATTTGAAGGATTTGAAGAAGAGCTTGTAGCATAGAGGTGAAGTGAGCTGTTCAAGGTTTGTAGACCAGAAAAACACAGTCCCAGTTCAGGCCAGGTATTTGTTTTTTCATCACACTTCGAGCTGTAGTAGAAATAGTATGGTACGCTGCTGCTCAGGGCTTCTCGGGGCCAGTCTAGTCTGTTCGTCTCACATATTTCTTGGTAGTTTAATGAAAGAGTTTTGAGTCGTCCCTCTGTTGCCTTTTAAGGGGATTATGTCTGTTTTTTATTTTAACATTTATTTTCTTTGGTGACACTCCTTATCCCTCGCTGATACCAGTGTAATCTGTCTTCAGAAATGAATGGCTAATAACATAGCTGGAGACATAGTGTTTTCTTATGAGAGAAACGTACAGAGTAACCAGTACAGTTTTCACACCTTCGTATTTCTCCAGTGGTCTCACGTTCAATGTTCTTACCATTAAACCATTAGAGAATTCCTACTAGGTGTGGGGCAGTGGGTCCACTGGTACATGTATTCTTTTTGCTTCTGCAGTGTTGTGCGTGTGTGTGTATATGTACAAGATTCCTCCTGTAGATAACATTGCTTTCCTCATCTTTTCCACTAGTAGCAAAACACTCATGGATGCCCACAAAGAGAAAACAGTGCCCCCTACTGAGAACCTACTTCCATTTTCAACATTTCCCAGGCAGTCTTCCTTATGAATTCTGAAATTCATGGTTCATCTCTAAGGCACTGTTTCAACGTAGGTGCGGAAATTAAAGTAGATAGGAGAACTTGGAACTTCCCAAATTCACAGAGCTAGGGATAGAAGGGTCAGGCTGGAATGGGTGTCATTCAGCACCAGGGATCTGTAGACTGGCTCCACTGTCATCCTTGTTCTTACAGCTTTGGAACCCACTAATGTCAGGGCCAGTTGCTGATTCAGTGCAAGATGAAACCAGGGTATACGCTAAGAATAATTCAACTCTGTGGGTCTGTGCAAAATGACCGCAGCTGTTCTTGTCTTGCTGCATGGACTTTGGCACATCCAGGACGGCTAGATGGGAGGGATGCCTTGTATCGTCCCGACAGCAACTAATTTTGCCTGATATTCTTAAACCAAAAACGTACTGCATCAAACATCCACATTTTAATGATCCCGGATCTACTTCATTTATGCTGGTTGAGTGTGTGTGGAGCAGTTTTCTTTGTTGATGGAAAATGTTTTACCAAATTACGGGGTGGAATTTGAACCCAATTAGTTACCTTTAGTTGACTAAATGTCGATTTTTCATCAGTGCATTTTCCAGACAGCGCTTCCTTTGGTGGTGGGGAGATCACCTGGGTTTACTGGCAACTAGTTGCCAGGTTGGGTTGTGTTCAGCCTGACCCTTTAGCTTCCAGGAAGGTGAGGAAGCATAAAGCAGCGTCCATCCAGCATTTGAGATATTTGAGTCATTGATGTCGATTCTTCTCTCAGGTCCATAAAAGGTGGCTCCGATTCCTCCCTTTCTGAGCCTCGGCCAGCCCGGTCCGGCCGAGCCTTCCTGTTCAGAGTCCTCCGAGCGGCTCTTCCTCTTCAGCTTCTCCTGCTGTTCCTCATTGGGCTCGCCTGCCTAGTACCAATGTCACAGGAGGACTACAGTTGCGCCCTCTCCAACAATTTTGCCAGATCATTCCACCCCATGCTCAGATACACAAATGGCCCTCCTCCGCTCTGAGCCGGGCAGTGCCATCTGCAGCAGTGCTGGTAGCATGAGGGGATTCGGCCAAGGGCGATCCCAGACTAGCAAAGAGAGGACCTGAATCTTGGCGGATGCTGTAGCGCCCTCCGTATTCCCCTGTGTGCACATCATGGCTTCGGAGGTGATGATAAACAGTGACAGGAAGCGAGCAAATAGATGCAGAAGGTTTGGAAGATATTCTGTGTGAAACTGAGCCTCAGCACTAACGAGATTCAGGACCTCCACTGTCCCCTGGACAAGTGACCTCTGGGCCTTTGGTGCATCCTATGCACACCAGGGACTTCGAGAGACCATGTGGGCAGCTTCCCCACAGTGCGCTCCGTCCCCTCCATAAACGATGCTACCTGAGCACCACGTCGGCATCCAACAATCTACCCGTCAACCAGTGCTGATGAGCTTTGAGAACCTTGTAACATACGGTTTTTAAGAGCTTATGTGACAGCTTTTTTACCTTGTTTTTCTTTGGGGCATGATGTTCTAACCTCGCTTTAGAAGCACATGCTGTAAATCTAGAAGGCACTTTTTTTAAACGTATAAAGAAAAAGTGGATGTAATAAAATCATGGGAGGCTTTATGTGGAAAAAAAAGTCGAATGTTATAGTAAAAAAATGATATTTATGTATGTACAGTTTGCTAAAGCCACATTTTGTTTGTATCCATTTCTTTGCATTTATTATAGAGATTATGAAAATATTTTGTCTGTGCTTTTTTTCTCCCTAAAGAAATGATTCTGAATTTCCCTATTAAGCAGGCACTTATCAGAACGCAACCTAAATGATCATTTTTGTGGAATAAATGAAGCTGAAACATAAGTATATATTAAAGGAAAAGGATGAATAGAGGTAGGGTATATTTAGACGTAGAGGACTCCGGATGATTCCTTCTTCCTTCTCCTTCCACAGCCAGTCACATCTCACAGACTCTTGCTTCCCAGCATCTTTCGTATTCTCCTTTCTTTTCTGTTCTCATTGCACAATTGGAAGAACCTCCTATAATCTCCTGACTGAGGCCCCTTCTCCACTCCATCCCAAGGGTACCAAAAAGCCATGTGAATACCCCTGAAGCATTCTTCTGGTCCGTTCCCTTCTTTGCTCCAAAATCTTCTGTTTTCGTTGTCTAGCAGAGGAGATACAATTGTAGTCAATCATTCGAGTCCAACTACAATCAGATTTTATTCTGTCCCTCCGATCTTGCCAGCTAGGGCCCCTCATGGAATTGTTTGGCGCTCGTGGCATTTTAATCCACCATTTAATAATTGGAGGGAGAGGATTTATATAAAGTCCACGTTTCAGGTTTCTCTTGAGAATGGAAAACTCATGTGTCCTGGACACACATTCCCACGTGACAGTAATTGCTGGAGTGACATGGCTGCTGTCCCTTGAAGAATAGGAGACAGTTACTACATTTGCATGACTATCCTATCAGCCTCTCTCATCGCCTCTACCAGCCTAACTCCCGGAGGTATTTAGTTTACAAATCCTGCTCTAAATTGAGAATTTAAACCAAACTGGGGTACTCAGAATTACCTGGAACTGCCTTCCATAGTTTCCATGATGTTCATAGCCTGAGTGCCTTCCCAGCCAAGTGTCTCGAGGTTGTTTAGGCTTTCTGATTTCTGGACTCACTGCAGACCTTCTAAGTCAATCTGCTCAGGGAAGATCAGAGTTGATGTTCTTTTCTAAAGACGACAAACCTGTGTGTAACGTTTCCTGTCTTCCTGCTTCTGGAAAGGCTGTGAGCAGTGGTGGAGACTGGAGTTGAAGGATGCCCTGCACCCTTATCTGAGATGGGCCCTCTTCAGGCCTGGCTCTTCCCTCGCTTCCCTGTCACCCCGGCTCCAAATACCTGGAGATCCTGGTCTTGCTTCTAGAGCAATCCAGCCCTTCAAGAGACACACATTGCCATGTTACGGAAGCCACCACACAATGAGACATCGGTCCTGGTGGAGGCCAGCACAAGGACACTTCAGAGCCACTTCTCCACGTGGCAATTAACTGACTACGCATTTCCCATCACTGAAAAATTAAATGTTAAATGTGGCTGAGAAAATAGTGCGGCTTTGATTAGGAAAAACTCTTAGAGTCCCATTTGTGCCTTTCTAAAACCCCTGTGAAACACTCAACAGAAGGCAAAACGTGCATTTCTATTAAATTTTTTGAAGACTTAAACAAAAGAACATTGGAACAGGACAGAAGTAGGAAGCCCCGGTGAGTGTAAGCATTAAAACCATGAGATAGTGGCTTTCCCCAGATGATAACACATGAGTCTAACGAGGACCGAGCCAGCCACAGAAGAGACTAGGATTTCTGTCTAGAGCTCACACAATCTCCCGTGCTTAATGAGGGAGGGGACACAGTACCATTAGGAGCATCCTCACCTGTGTCTGCAGCTTCCCAGGCAACAGAGAGAGACTGTGGTCAACAGAGGCTTTGTGGACGAGGAGGGGGGCTTGAAAGAATAATCAGAGGCTAAAAGGACACTGATGGCTGTTTAAAAGGCCCTCACTTCCGGGTAAGGGCTGTCCGGAGCCCTACTGTGGCCTGGAGATAGGGAGTGATGTCCTCAGAGAGTGGTGGGTGAGGAAGGGCGAAGAGACGAAGGGTAGGATTAATAATACCTTGGTAATGAGATTTGCACAAGCAAACAGAAAGCATTAGAAAAGCTGAGGAAAGAGAAAATCCATAAAGCTAGGATGGAGAGAAAAAAAAAAAGAGTTGGAAACTAGAAGTAATGATTTACTAAAGAGTCCAGGGAGGAGTGAAAGGTTTTTGTGGAAACTATTCCCCGAGGAGCAGGAATGTTGCCTCCTGGAAAATGGCGGGGCGGCAGCTTCCCTTGTTTTTGTGAGAAATGAGAAGAGATGCCTTCAAAAGGCTAGGATGGGTAGTTCAGGAAGCCGAGAGCTGAGATTTACTGTCAAAAGGCAAGTTGGGGTAGGCAGGTTTACAGCCCATGCCCTGGGGCCAAATATTAAAAAATTAGAGCTACAAAATTTTATTGGCAAGCCACTTAAGAGATCATAAAGCAAAGAAACGTGGAGCGAATTGATTTATGAGCCGACCATGGCTAGAAAAGCAGGGTCTCCAGCTGGTCCGGATGGACCTGAAAGCAGTCCCGATAGCTGGGTTCTCTGCCCCCGCCCACCAGTCCACCATCACCATCCCCAAATGTACCCATAGGGAATTATACGGAAGTAAAATATTCTCAGAGGATATGCTGAATAGGACCAGAAATGCCCAGGAAGTGCGGCATCCACTCAGATCACAAGAATGTATTGAATGCCCACCATGGTGGGGCAGGAACTGCTCCAAACTCTTCGGGCGTCAAGTTTCAGCTGGGATCTCATCCCTTCCCGTTTAATTACCCATTAAAACGTCATCACTGGGCCTTTGATGTACAGGAGCCTCTGTATTTTCCTCCACCAATTACGTCCTGAAACTTGGGGTGAAGGATAATGCGGACACTTGAAGGGAACAAACCGAAACAATCGCTAATTTAGAGGAGAAAAGGGAGATTAAACCAGCTAAGTCTCTTCATTTTCTGTCAGCAAACTTCCCCTCCTTTTAACTTTTGTCACCTGGCTGACGTTATAGAGGGATGCGTTTTCGAAGAGTGTGGAAATGGGGCAGGTGGAGTGGTCTTCACTTCCTGGCTTAGTCACGTGCAGCACGAAGATGTTAATTCGGGTGTTGAGAGCAGATGTTTCACCAAGAGTGGTCATTTCAGTTTCAGATTTAATAATATATTGTAATAACCATGGCCCACTGTTGCACCTAAAGTAACCCAGAGACGATGAAACTTAAAAGGAGTGACTTTTAGTCTTCGGTTCCTGGCTTCTCACTAACCTCTCCCTCAGAGTTTTAAGATATCCACCAGGAATCCACTGGGGACTGCCACAGAGGGGCCTCACCTGGGGGAGAAGCCTCACCTGGGGGAGGGGCCTCACCTGGGGGAGGAGCCTCACCTGGGGGAGGGGCCTCACCTGGGGGAGGGGCCTCACCTGGGGGAGGGGCCTCACCTGGGGGAGGAGCCTCACCTGGGGAGGGGCCTCACGTGGGGGAGGAGACCCCCCCCATTCAGGTGAGTAAGTGAAGGAACTGGGGGCACTTCTGGCAGCCTCTGCTAAGCAGCCTTCTCTGCAGGGCAGCAGAGCGCTCCTCAGATGGGGGAGGGTTTCTGTTGGTGATTGGGCAGAAGGTGGGAACCAGAGGAACTCACTTGAACTCTGTGGTCAGTCAGGAGCATCTTGAAAGGCTAAGGAAGTTGGAAAGTTGAAAATGGCTAATGAAAACCAGGGCGATACACTGTAACCCAGGCTGAACAACGAGGAACATTTAATCTGGGGAGCCGAGGAAGCCAGTGGGACTTGGATATAATCTTTCTAAAATATGAAGGTCACAGTAACATGAATCAGACTTGCAATTTTTTTTTAACCTGTTACCTAATACAGAAGCAGGATCATAACCGAATGTGAAAAGCCCAATTGTATCAGGAGAAGAAAGTCCTTTGTCAGCTGTGCAGCAGATGACTGCATCTGATGCCACAGGTGGTCGAGAAGAAATCCAGAATCTCCCAGAGGAGGTCACGTGAGGGCCTCACAGATGTGCGTTCCCAGCCCAGGCCTACACCCCGCAGGAGACATTCTTGAAGCAGTTGCTGGACTCAGAAGGTGAAGCTGCCAGACAGCTGCCCACATCGAGGACAGTTCAGGCAGCCGCCCCAACCGCCAGCCACCTGCACAGCTCACGCCCCACCTCCAACACTGCACCTCCCCGTGGGCTTTACAGGTTGACCAGAAACTGTAGGCATGATGCGTCGTGCTACAAAGCAGTCCGTCCAGGCCAGTGGTTCCCAGTGGTTCGCAGTGTGGTCCAGATCGGCAGCATCAGAGTCACCTGGAAACTTGTTAAGGACGCGCCACTTTGGGCTCTAGGGCTGGGCTTCTGAGCCACCGCCTGCCCTGGGTTTCCTCGTTTTGGGACCAGCCGCCACAGTGGATGCTATGTAAACAGTCTTCCCCACCGACTTGTAATGTCAGCTTCATTGAATAATAGGTTTCTGTATAAAACTGGATTTTTATTCTGGACTCTGTCTTGTGTTCTTGATCTATCTTTCCATTGCTGTCTTAATTATAGCAGTATATAGTATAACTGAGTTTAGTAATGATGGATATATGCAATTACATATAAATATAAGCTATATAATAAATAATATTAATAGATGGTATACATAACTATTAATTCGCTATAAAGTATAGTAGCGTATATTAGTTACTTTGTTATAAGTTTTCATTCTTCTTAGGAAAAATCCCATTTCTTTCTCTTTTTTATATGTGTCTATTTTAAAGGCTAATTATTAAAAGAAATCAAGTATTTGAATTACAAAAGATTCTCTTCTTTTCTAAAGAAAAATGAACCGTTTCCTGTGTCCCTCTCAATTATCTCCCAATTTGATGTTACTTTTCTATGCCTTTTGATTTTCTTATTCAAACAGTGTACACATGTGTTTTTAAAAGCTGGATCTATTCTTACTGTTCTGTGACTTGCATTTTTCACTGAACAATACTCCACAGACATATCTATACATATGTGTCTATCTCCTCTGCATTGGACATCTCAGTATCTTCTTTTCAACAGTTGTTTCCTTCCAGGTTTTTGCTGTTTAAACAGTGCTGCGTTTATCATGCTTGTAGGCATATGCATGCATGTCTTTGTGTAGTGTTGCTTTTATTTCCCCCAGTTGCATTGTTCAAGGTGGAATTACTGAATCAAAAAGGTATGTATATTCTAAACTTTAATAAATTCTGCCAGATTATTTTCTAAAACGTGGTAATGATTTACAGTCCCACCCATAATGGAGAAGAGAACCCTTTTCCTCAGACCCTCCCTAAATCTAGAGCAGTGGCTTCCAAATTATGAGAATTCATCCCAAATTATTAATGTTCAAATTCTGTACATTAAAATCTTTCAGGGGGCGTTTAAAAATGTAGAACCCTAGGCCTTACCCCAAACCAATTAAATCATTGGTCTCTGGGCATCAGTATCTGTTTGAAGCTCTCTGGGTGATTCCCTTGTGCCGAAGGTCTGGAATAGATGTTATCCATTTTCTAAAATGTTGCCCAGTTGAGGCAACATTAGCTCATTGTTTTTAAAATGTGCGTTTCCATGACCAGTTTATATGACAGGATTGTTCCAGTTGTGTTACCTGTGTGTGAAGCCTGTTTTATTCTCTATTTTTCCACTGTTTTTTCTTTTTTATGCTATTTCTAAGGAACTTTTTGCATATTAGAAAATTAACCCTGTACATCATATCACTTGTCTTGACTTTAGTCACACAAGAAGTTTTAATTTTTTTTATATATTTATTTTTGGCTGTGTTGGGTCTTCGTTTCTGTGCACAGGCTTTCTCTAGTTGTGGCAAGCGGGGGCCACTCTTCATCGCGGTGCGCGGCCCTCTCACCATCGTGGCCTCTTTTGTTGTGGAGCACAGGCTCCAGACGCGCAGGCTCAGTAGTTGTGGCTCACGGGCCTAGTTGCTCCGCGGCATGTGGGATCTTCCGAGACCAGGGCTCGAACCCGTGTCCCCTGAATTGGCAGGCAGATTCTCAACCACTGCGCCACCAGGGAAGCCCAAGAAGTTTTAATTTTTATGTCATCAAATCTGACAGGTTCTTTTTCCTTTATAGATTCTGGATAGTGTATATTAAGATGGCCTTTTCCACTCCAAGATTATGCAAATGTTTGCTTGTACTTTCTGCGAGTAGGTCTATAATCTATCTGGAATTATTTATGTAGTTGCTGTGAAGCAGGGAACTACTTTGTCATGTTCCAAATAAATAGATAATTGTCTCAGTGCCAGTCAGGAACAAGACAAGGATACCGCCTGTTATCACTAGTTTTTAGCAACCAAATGTCTGTCAGCACGGGGCTTGTTGAATAAATTATAGTGCATACATAAAGTGTTTACTATAATGCAACTATTTTTAAAAAGTGAGACCAATCTATATTTATTGAGGAAGATGTCTACCATATATTCTTTAAAAAAATGATGTAGAATGGTTTCTATTATATGCCCCCATTTTTAAAAAAATTTTATTTTATATTGGAGTATAGTTGATTAACAATGTTGTGTTAGTTTCAGGTATACTGCAAATTGATTCAGTTATACATACATTATACATGTATCTATTCTTTTTCAAATTATTTTCCCATTTAGGTTATTAGAATATCGAGCAGAGTTCCCTGTGCTGGTACAGTAGGTCCTTGTTGGTTATCTATTTTAAATATAGCAGTGTGTACATGTCAATCCCAAACTCCCTAACTATCCCTCCCCCAAACCCTTGCGTGATTTGTTTTTGAGATCCAAATTGCTGCACTAATAATAATACTTTTAAAAGACAAGAAAAAGGTACTTCTTTCATGAGGAGACACTTGATTTGCTTTTTAATTAAAAACTTTTTTTGATATGCCCAAAATAAATGGTGACAGGTCATCTATTGAAAGTGGCAGAATCCTAATGGCTGAGCCCACTCCAAGTGGTCATCCTGGATTTATTGCTGGTTCCAGGACCTGAGAGCAAAGTGGTGAAAGCCCCCGATTTGGGATGAGGGGGCCACCGGACCAGGGGACTTGCCGAATCCCCAGAGAAGAGCCTTCCCGGGAGAGCCGTCCTCCAAATGGAACTCATCTGTTCAGGAAAAAACTCCACTTCCTAAATGACCTCCCACCTCCAGGAGTCACTCTGCTGGCAGGTGAAACCAGTCCATCAGGGACAGCCTGATGGCAGGAAGTGATGGGGGCGGGGACACCGGAAGTCACGGGCAGCTTCCACTAGCGCCTTGCCTCTCTGGTACAGGCGCCAGAGATTCACGCTGCTTTACAGTTTCCTTGCTTTTTGCTCCTACTGAACAACCTCCTGACCGATTCTCCTCCCGAAAATCAGGCTTGGGAGTGAGGCTCAGTCCCTCCTCTTCCCCCCACCCCCATGGAGTCTGAGATCAGAATAGGAAACTGATAGCAGAACACGAAGCATCTGGACGTTTATGTAGTCCTTTTTGTCCAAGTCTTATTAGAGAGGTTCTACCTATAGTAGAGACTCCGGAGTCAAAACACCTCGGCTCAATCCGCAGCTCAGCAATTTCCTAGCTGTGTAACCTGAGCAAGTTACTTAACCTTTCTGTTCCTTAGTTTCCTCCTCTGTAAAACGGGATAATAATAGGACCCACTGCCTGGGGTTGTTATGAGGAGATAACAAGGTATGTGTTGTATAGTACAAGGCAAGTACTAAGGGGCAGTGATGCTGACCAGTTTATTATTGTTTATTCCAGTTTCAAATGGATTTCAGAAATGGCTTTTGAGAAGAGCTTTCCACATCTTCTTCCCACACTCATTTTTACCCTTTTTTTTTTTGCCGGGGGGAAGGAGAAAAGCTCTTAGAAACTTGAAAACCCCAGAATCAGCCAGAGGGACAGAGGAGCGTCCCCTGGGTTTGCATTTCCGAGGGCCTCCCACTGCCTCACCAGGTGGGGTTCCCTCAGGACATCACCTCCCCAGACTCTCACTGTCTTCTTCGCTGGCTGAGGAAGAGGGGACCTGTGGCCTGATGATGCCTGACAAAGGTCACAAAACTATAGACCAAGACAAATGTCGGCCAACTACAGGTTGTGGCCTGTTTTTGTAGGTCTTTGACCTAGAATGGGTTTCATATTTTTTTAAGGGTTGTAAAACAAAAACAGACCAGTGAGAAATTATTGCCAGCCACATTAAGTAAGACACTTACTCCGGCCCTTTACAGAAAAAGTTAGCTGCCTCAAGAGATAGAGTCGCCCAAGACAAACACCGTTAGTGGAGTTGTTCGTGGGAGAGCTGCACTAAGTATGACCTTGAGCCTTTCAGACTCCCTTCTCCTGACTGGACTTCTCAGAACGACATCCCCACCGGCTCAGCTCAGCACTCGATCTACAATCCCTCACCTCAGTCTGGCTGCCATCGGGGAATTCTTCCCCTGAAAACACTTCTGTGGCAGCCATGAAGAATTCTTTCTTTCTTTTATCTCCGCAGTTTTTTGTTGGATTTTGTGGGGTGAGGTGAGGCCAGAGCTGTCAGCTTTGTCTTTGGAATGGAAATGGCATCTTCTTCCACGAGTAATAGGCATAGAGGGTCCTGGCCTCTCAGAAGTTGCGTGTGCAGAACCCTAGTTGGCGCACCTGCCAGGTCAACGGTCCTCGTTGTTCCCTCAGCTGTGAATGCCGCCATTAGAAAAGTGAAGCTCTGGCCCCTCCGCAGAGCTGCTTTCTCAGGGCTGGGGACTTCCTGTTGGCAGAGAGCGTGTACACGTGGCTTCCCAGAGCTCAGCAGGAATGGGAAGTATGGGACCAGGATGGTGACGTAATTTGGCAGGTGATAAACCTTGTTCGTTCAGAGTTTTGGCTCCTGTTGAGGTCCTGGCACCATTCCCCTGGGGGCTTCATCAAGCAGTGTCTTCTCTTGGTGGTCTTTGTGGTACCCAGAGGTCTACTGGCAGCTGCTGCAGGCTTGTGTCTCCAAGGTCACAGAGAGGTGGGAGCTGGGGAATGGGGAGACTCACCTGTCAGAACACTTTAGTGGAAACGGGACACAGGACGTTTGAAAGGGCATCTCTTTTATCTTCCTGCCTCTATGAAATCATAGAAAATAAATGAAAAATTCCCCAGAGTGCTTTAAGCTCTCTGATACAGGCTTTCCTTTACTTTTTCAAACCAAGGCCAAAGCTCAGCAGCTTTTCCTACAGGAATAAGCCTAGAGCCACCTGGGGTTCTGTCTTTTCAGGATCCGGGTCTTTCTACTTCCTGGACTCAGGTTCGCATGATCCTGGGCTAGAAAAAGTTGATACCAATATTGCCAAGTACTGACAACCAACTTCTCTATCCAAACGTCCTGTCTTTTCATAAACTTGCTAATGCTTTCCCTTATATACATTTTTTTTTTGCATTCAAGAATACATTGGCTTGTAAGGATTGTTAATGGGTGTTTCTGAATATTTAATAATAAAGTCAGAGATGAATGAATGGGTTCTTAGCTCTAGCTCTTAAATAGCTCTAGCCTTTTAATCCAGTCTTACTGAAGCATCTAGCAGCCCCGTTTGGTCCCTTCAGCCCTTCCCCTCATTTTGAAGGAAACACCTTCTTTGCCGTTGTTGAGCCCCAGATTTGTCCCCTCCTTAATCACGCTGTCCTTAAGGGACTGGGAGGGCATGCAGAGCAGCTCCCAGAGGCGGTGGCAGGACCTTCCGCTGCTGACTGTGCTGTTCCCTTGTCCCTGCCGCCCCTCCAGCCTGTGGTCTGGTGCCCTGGGTATTAACACGTGCTCTTTCTGGTTATAAATCTGGGAGTACTGAGGAATCTTTGCAGCTTACACCCCATTGAACCTGAATTCATGCAGCCGGTGAAATGTTTCTTTCTCTGGCCTTTCCCACAATTACTGATTTCTCAATGAAAAGACATCTGACGACAGGTTGCGCGGCTGCGGAAGGGGCTAGCGGAGCGCTGAGTCTAGGAAGGCACCCAGAGCACTGTCTATTCCAGGGCCTTCTGGGGGACTGGCTCTTGGCAAAGTCTGGAGCTGGACCCTTCAGAGTCCCTCCTCTGCTCCTAGCTGGCCTGGCCTCTGACGTTATCCCACCCTGTTTCGAAATCACTTTTAAAAATATTTGCCTCCAGGGCTTCCTTGCTGCAGTTTTTTGTGTGTGTGTTTTTTGTTGTCGTTGTTGTTTTCACCTTCGTCTAGTTAGGATGAAAGCTCCTATTTTGTCAGTTCTACACAGATACCAAGTGCCTGAGACGTGGGCCATGGTCCTGTTCCAGGGCTGTGAGCTAGGAGCTGGTCTTGGGACAAGGGAAGGGGGTGAGCCTGGCCCAGGTCCTGTCACACTGAAACAGGCCCTGCTGCCAGTGAGGGTGCCACTGCCTCTGACTTCAGTGTCTCAGGTCAGCAGCTAGAAATAGAGCTGCTCCTGGTGCCAAGGGACAGATGAAAATCACTCTTCAGCTCAGCCACTGTTCCTGGCAGAAACCAGGGACAGGAAGGGTGCCTGGGTGACCTCAGCAACCAGGAACACTGGCACCAAGTTCCAGGGGCGTGAGCAGAAGAAATGTTTCTCAAACTTTCCTACCCAAGGTCCACCCACTAGCGAGAGAGGGGGACACATTTGTCCAGAAGTCGGAGGGCATAACATGAAGCATCCTGCCCAAGTGCCGTATTTCTAAGAGTCACATTTTGCCTTAAAAGTTCGTGGGAATTTTTCTTTCTACTCATAAAATGTGAAAGCTTGTTTAAATACAAAAATTAACACTTTCTCTGATCTTGAGTACAATTTCATATGTACTCTGTGACTTTTAAGTAACCCCTAGGAAGCCCAAACCCCAGTTTAGAAAGTGCCAATCATGTTTCAGGTCAGGAGAACTGATCCACTGTCCGCCATTCAAGAGATGTCTGATCTTGGGAAACTTACGTAACTGTATGAATGCTCAGTTTCCTCATCTGTAAAGTAAAAATAATAATATATCTACCCTCATATCACAGCTGTAAGGATGACCTGCAAAAATGTGTATGAAGCTGTTATCTGGTATAGTGAAGCACCCCAAAAATGGCACTTTTGTGTGTGTGACCCTGCACGTGTTGTGACTCGGGGTTGAAAGGAAAATCAAAGATCATTCCATCTGCTGCGATCATTCCATCAACATTTGGCTTGGAGGTTATCCAGTCCATGCAGAGATGTTTCCCGCTGTAAGGAATTCACCCCACCCGTACCTTCAACCAGGTGTCCCAGATTATCTGTAGACAGTTCTGTCAGAAAATGTACCTCTCTCTTGAATGAACGTCTCTCCCCTGGCCTTAGTGCTCGTCTTTTGGTGGTAGCTACAAATATTGCACTCTTACGCAACCATGAATGTGAACATAAAACTAGCTTTGTAATGCACGTAGTCCAAATAATAAAAGTTACGAAAATTTGCTGCCCCGAGGTATCCATTCTGTATTTTTTGAGAAGCAAATCTAAATATGGCGGTTCGCGGGAATTCTCTGACGGTCCAGTGGTTAGGACTCTGCGCTTCCACTGCAGGGGGGCCTGGGTTCCATCCCTGGTTGGGGAACTAAGATCCCACGAGCTGTGTGGTGTGGCCAAAATAAATAAATTAATTAATTAAATTAATTAATTAAATAAATATGGCAATTCTGAATGCAAATGTCCCCAAAGGCTTAAGAATATGTCACACTGGAGAGTGTGATCTGGAGCCAGTGTGTGAGTGGATCTAGTCCCAGTCAGGCACTCCAACTTTGACAAACTCCCACAGATAGATTTAAAAGTTCCACAGATTGCTAAACGTTCTCCCAAAGCTGGCTGAGTACTGGAAATAAACACACGGCACCTCTAGACAGCTCTGTTCCTTAGTAGCCCCAGAAGGATAATAAGACAACACACGGGGTATGTGGAGAGGGGGGCTTCCAGGGATGGCCCAGTGAGGAGACTGGTAAATCCTTGCTCCAAAAAGCAACTATAAAGCTGAACAAAACTGACAAACACAACCATTTCAGCACTCTGCGAAGTGGCCAAAGGCACACAGCAATATGAGAAATGTTTACTCTTAAAAAAGTGCTGAGATGGGCTTCCCTGGTGGCGCAGTGGTTGAGAGTCCGCCTGCCAATGCAGGGGACACGGGTTTGTGCCCTGGTCCGGGAAGGTCCCACATGCCCCGGAGCGGCTGGGCCCGTGAGCCATGGCCGCTGAGCCTGCACGTCCGGAGCCTTGCTCCACAACGGGAGAGGCCACAATGGTGAGAGCCCCGTGTACCGAAAAAAAAAAAAAAAGTGCTGAGCATTGGGTGAGTGCAGGGGCTTCTCCCATCCCCCACCCATGGTCGCAGGTGGCTCACTTGATTTGGTGGATGAGCAGGGAAGACCGAGGCTCTAATAGCCCCAGGTTGTTGCTGTGGTTATAGCAGGTGCCTTCCTGGCTGAGGCTGCAGACATGTGTAGCAGAGGCTGGAAAGTGCCCAGCTTCCCCCAGCACTCCGGTCTGACCCTGCAGGCAAAAAGCTGGGTCAGACTTGAAAACAGCCTGAAAACTAAATGTGCTCCCCAGTCCACATGCAGGTTCATCAGCCAAGGATGAAAGTCCTCCTGGCTCCAGGTGCTGGGAAAGGTCTGTTCAGTCATTAGATAATCATGAAGCTATACAGACACAGGGGCAGCTCCTTGGAAGTCAGACTCGAAAACCAAAATGAGAAGAATAATCTAAGAACCTAGCAGAAATATCTGAGGCCAATGACTGCTGGAGAGACAAATTTCACCATTTTAACCCAGGTGAGTTACTAAACACAGAAACAAGCAACAGTGGAACACAGCACCAATAGCAAACCACTTTAAGGGGATCTGAACCTGGAGTTGCGATGACATAGTGTCTAAAGCATTCAGCTTTCAATAAAAAAAATTATGGGATATGCGAAGGAACTGGATAATGTGACCTATGCTCAGGGACTAAAGAGGTCAAAAGAAACTGTTTATGTGTCTCCCCCGATGCTGGATTTAGCTGACAGTGACTCCAAGCAGCTATTATGAATGCATTAATATATCTAACAGAGATCATGTTTAAAGAGTTAAGGTATGACAACAGTGAATCAACAAATAGGGGTTCTCAATAAAAGATCGAATTTATAAGAAAAAAGGACTCAAGTTTTATGCTGGAGCTGAAATGGACAATAACTGAAATTCACTGAAGGAGCTCAACCTAAGAGTCAAGATGTGGCAGACGAAAAAAATCAATTCCCCTGAAGATGGGTAAATAGAAATTGCCCAATTTGAAGAGCAGAGAGAGGAAAAAGGGATTAGAGAAAAATGAACAGAGCCTCAGAAACCTGTGGAACAACATCAAATGTACTGACCTGTATTTAATGAGAGTCACAGAGGAGAGGGGAGAGGTGAAGAGAGAGAAAAATTATTTGAAAAAATAACGGCTGAAAACTTCCCAAACCTGATGAAAAGCATCAATCTACACATCCAAGAAGCTCAGTGAATCCTAAGTAGGATACACACAGAAAGATCTACCCTTAAACACATCATAGTCATGCTGTTCAATGAAGATAAAGAGAAAATCTTGAAAGTAGCAAAGAAGAGCTGACTCATCAGATACAGGTGAGCATCTGAAGGTTTGAAGCGATGGAGGCCAGAAGGCAGTGGGATGATACATGCTCAAGACAAAACAAAGCAAAACTGATGACCAAGAATTCTACATCCAGAAAAATGTTTCAAAAATGGTGAGGGCTTCCCTGGTGGCGCAGTGGTTGAGAGTCCGCCTGCCCGATGCAGGGGACACGGGTTCGTGCCCTGGTCCGGAAAGATCCCACATGCTGCGGAGCGGCTGGGCCCGTGAGCCATGGCCGCTGAGCCTGCGTGTGCAGAGCCTGTGCTCCGCAACGGGAGAGGCCGCAACAGTGAGAGGCCCGCGTACTGCAAAAAAAAAAAAAAAAAAAATGAAGGTGAAATTAATACATTACCAGAGAAAAACAGAGAATTCATTGCTAGTAGACTTGCCCTACAAGAAACACTCTAAGAATTTCTTCAGACTGAAAAAAAATGACACCAGACATGTGAATAAAATCCAAAGGAAGAAACGAAGAGCCCTGAAAATGGTAAATATGTTGATTAATATTAAAAAGTCTATAAATATATATATTTTCTCACTTCTTGTCTTCTGTAAAAGATACAAAGTTGTGTAAGCCAACAAATATAACATTTTATTGTTGGGTTTATAACATATATAGATATGTATGACAATATTAATAATATGAAGGAGAAGTAGAGAATGGAGCTATATTGGAGCAAAGAGTTCTATTTTATTGTATCAAATTTAAGTTAGTGTTAATCTAAAATAGACTGTGATAGGTTAAGATGCATAGTGTAAGAGTAACCACTAAGAAAATAATTGTACAATAGTAAAACAAATCAACAAAAATTAAAATATTACCCTAAAGATATTTATTTAACCAAAACAAAGGAGGGGCCAGTAAGGAGGAATAGAGGAATGAAAAAGACAGGAGACATGTGCAAAGCAGCAATAACAAAATGGCAAATGTAAATCCAATCCTATCAATGATTCCGTTCAATGTAACTGCTCACAGAGCATAATAACCATTATAATGATGGCTAACATGTATTGAGAGCTTTCTATGGGCAGGTCCTATACCAGGCACTTGAGACATTTATCTCTTTTGATCTTCATAATAACCCTATGAAGTGGGTATTGTTCTTATTTACATTTTAGATATGAGGAAACCAAGGAAAATCTGGACTGAAGAACTTGTGCAGGGATAATAGAACAAGAAAACAAAATAAGCTTCTTGGAAACCAAATGACTCAAACAATGAAAAAACTAAACTCATCCTAATAATGAAGAGAGTGCAGACACTCAGTTGGAGAGGACTCAGGAAAGGGAGCAGTGCCAGGGGCTGTCCTTAAATGCTCGCTGTGAATTAACCCGTGTAGTCTTCACAGCAACACTTCCAGGCAGGTGGCACTATTAGCCATCTTTACAGGTGAAGAAATTGAGGCACAGGGAAATTACCTTGCCCAAAGTCACACAATAAATGGTAGAATGAGGATTCAAACCGATTAATCTAGCTGCAGAGCCTATGTGCGAATTATGTTGCCTCTCAGTTAGTCACATTATCTCCTCCACCCCCACACTGCCAATTCACCAGTTAAATCACAGAGAAAATGGGGAAAAGAGAATAAGCAGGTATCTCTCTCTGCAAAGGGAAGGGAGTCGTGAAATGGAAACCAGAGGTGGGATGGGGTGGGGATGAACCACTTTCCTGCTTCACGTGCATGATGGGGGAGAGGTTTCCGAGCAACTATGTAAGTTTCAGATCATTCACTTATCCATTCACTCGTTCTTTCTTCTTCCCCGCAAAGAAGGGGTTGGGATCAAACATTAGAAAACAATTACTATTTTGATGAGCACCTCATATAATCTTCACAATTGCCCTGTGAATTAGGTGTTACTATCACCATTTTGTTGATGAGGAAGCCGAGGCTCTGAAAATTCATGACCAACGGTCATAAACCTTGTATGTGCTGGAGCCCAGAAGTATGGCCAGGGCTGCCTGATTCTAAGGTCCACACATTCCCTTCTGTGCCTGGGTTGGGGTGGGAGTGGGTAGGTGGGGTTGGAGGGGAGCCTGGCATCAGACGGATCGTCTGAATTCACTGTGCTCTGCAGATGCATGTCACCACCTTGATCCTTGATCTCGGGCAGCCGGTGCTGAACCACTAGCGAGAAGGGAGCTGACAAAAAAACCAAACGTCTTTCATTTAGGTCTTTATTTGAACACCAAATAGGTAGAGAAAATTGTTTAAGGTGCTTGAGCATCCCACTGGATTCTTTACTTTCTTTAAGGTGCAAAAGAGGTTTACAAGTGTGTTTCATTGAACGAAGCAAAGCTGCAACAAAACAATCACATCAATAATAGTATATGCGTCGGCGAAAGGGCATATTAATCCATCACACACAATTCGGCATTTGAGCTTTTCCCCATAAAACAAGAGCTCTACACTGAAGAACTTGTAGTGCACAAAAAGCATTGTTTATAAGCTGTGAGAGAACATAAACTGGCATAATGTCACTTATTAATTCAAGTCTCTATGACCAATGACCTCTCTGTGAATGCAAAGGGGTCCGTGCCTCAGGCACCTGCTCATGGGGCTGTATGTGGTTTCCAGGGTACACAGCTCTGTAAAAACACACTGAAGATGGGTTTGAAACATGGCAGCATTTACATATTTAAAAAGTTCAGGCACATTTGGATGCAAAAAAAAAAAATAGAAATTTTTCTTGAATCTCTGAAAGACAGTGCAAATCGAAGTACCCTAATAGAGGCAGCAGGTACTTAGGAAACAATTTTAAGTGACTTAGAAAGAGGCCACACTCACTTCAATCCAAATGGAAAGGAACTGCAGTTAGAAACAGAGATAACACTAATGAAAAGGTGGATATTTGGGACCACAGTTAAAGTCATTTGCTCCAGTTGAGAGTAAGTGTTCAGGGAGTTCATCCCGGAGGTGTGCAGTGTCATCTGAATCATCCTCCCAAGACTTGCACCAAAGAGAATCACGGTTGTCTCAGAAGCTATGTATGACTCTGTTTGTCTTTCCAATAACCAGCTTCCTGAAGCAAATTTGCCTGTGAATATCAGACATTACTGTAGTCCTAGTGATCACTCCCGGTATCCACAGTCCAACTCAGAGTTGGGAAGGGATTTGGAATTGGTTTCATGAACCAGTGGCCTAAATCAACGGCCATTTCAGTGTATAAGATTTTAACGCAAGAACAACTTAATGGGATCAGAAGTAAATTATCAGTAAGTCCCTTATTTGTTCAGCCCCCAAAAGGCATAGGATATGGCATGGTTAAACATAGTTGTAAGGTTAATAGGGAAATCTAATCAACGACTACACTTCCTTAGGGGCTGGATTTTGCAACCTACGTAGGGTCTTCTCTTTGGATGAACTAGCCTCTCTGATTGTTGCATGACAGCATTGCAGAATCATTACCGCAAGCCTGGAGCTAGGCAATGGCTAAAAGAAACACAGACCACTAGGTATTCCTTGGACTGTACTGCAGATGCCACTAGTTCTTCCCTAGAACTCAAGCTGCCATTATATCTGAATGGCTGTCAGATACAGCTATTTATTTGTGGTTAACAGGGCACAAGTGAAATACTGAACCCTGGTGCATACCCCAGGCGCCAGTATTGATCTGCTTCAAAATACTTTCAAGACTCTTATTACGATATTTCCCATTCTTCAAATTCCTAAACCCACGTCCCCACCCTACCCTCACCCACCCACCCCACCCCGATCCACCATGGCTTTCAAACTTTAAATTGTCTCAGAGCGGGGGGGGGGGGGGAATACAGCATGTTCCCTACACCCAAGAGTAATGTCAGCGGCAAAGTACCAGCTGTCCATTAGTGGCACTTGAAATAAGAAGAGACTTTAAAAATTACTTGAAACTCCCGGGCTAACATACCAACCATCTGGTGTTCTCTGCCCCATTTCAAACGTAGTAGTAGCTTAACATTAATACAAACATCTCAGATGAATAATGTAAAACCCTTCACTGGATTATTGTTTGGATTTAGCTGGTATTACATCACCTATAGTCCTAGAATTTTTTTTGTTGTTTTTATTTTTTTTAAAAGAAAATCTAAGTATAAACATTAAAAAGAACCCACTGACCCATTCACTACTGTCCAAAAATATTACTACTTATATTTTGGTAAAGCAAAATTAGCTGCCCTGAATAATTTTCCTTTTCAGGCATAATCTCTGCTACATATGATTGTCTATCATTCAGGATCCAACAATAGGCATCTGGATTAGTGCTATTTTGTCTACTGTGGATATAAAAGTTGATATGAAATGTGATCTTCATTTAAATGAATAATCACCAGGCCTTAGGCATCAATGACTACATCACAAGGTAGTAATACAAAAAAAGTAAACATTTTTCCTTGGTTTTGAATGTTAACCCAGTCAAATTAAATCCAGAACAGAATTACTACATTCAGTTGTCTGACAAACAAGCATTGCAATTTCAAAAAAATATATATTATACTATATAAGGTGCTTCTTAAACAAAAACAACAGAAGAATTATGTTCTAAACATTCTTACTGCAGATACTGATACATAAAATTGCCCCCCAATTTAGATGCACTTGTGAAAACAACTGTTTTTTTTTCTTGGCCCTCCCAGGTTCCCAGTCCTTTGGTGATCACTGATTGGGTCATTGGAAATGGATGAAATCCACTTTTGAAACAGGCATCCCAAGAGAAGCCCTAGAAGTTTGGCTGGGTTGTTGGCTGACGCATTGCCTATCACTGGGGTTTGAGTTAACAGACGATGCGGTCACCAGAGGAAACCAAACTTTCTTTTTAGCTGAAAAGGGGAAAAATCCATAATTGCTTTAGAGAAGCAAAGACCCAGGGAAATCTGCCCTGTGGCTGGAGTAGGCCTCTCTTGTTTAGCCTATAGGTTTAAGGATTCCTATGGCCCAATTCTGGTCTTGCCCTCTGGGCTTATGAAGGTTAATGAAATAGACTCTAGGGAAGTTTGTTTGTTTGTTTTTCCCTCAAGGCCAAACCCTGATTGTTGGATGAGCTCTAAACAACCAAGGGCAGGTGTGGTCTGACCAGGCCCCAGGCAGCCTGAGTACGGAGCGCTCCAGTCCTGGCCCTGTTCCCCCGCCCAGAGTGTGCCTCCAACCTGGGCCATGCGGGGAAATGAGGAAGAGAAGGACTGCCCCATGGACCCCAGGGCAGCCCCGCAGTGCAGTATGGGGTCTGCCAGTAGCACTCCTAAGTGGCTGCAGCCTGCGGCAGGGCCACCCCGAGCCTCACAGTTTTATCCAGTTTCTGCCCTGCTTTCCTCTTTGGTCTCTAGTACCTGCAAGAATCATGCCCATGTACTATTAAGCCCACTGCTCCAGGGCTAAAAGTGTCACCAGGGTGCCTGCTCATTTAAACTGCCCTTGGTCATAGCCTGGGCACTACCCCTAATTCACCTTGTAAGTTACACACCAGGAAGAGCCAAGCAGAGCGCCCTCTGCTGATAAGAGTGAGATCACACCAGAACAGGTCCTGAAGCCCATTTACTGCAAGTCCTGGGGGGAGAGGGCTTTCTTTTATAAAATGGAAAAAAACCCAAAAAACAAGAATTTATCTCTCACAAAGGAACTGGTGTATGTGGAGGTGACTTAACTGGGATCAACTTGCTGTTTTCCATGGGTCCATGGGAAGCAAGAATTAATTGGAACCCATGACCTATACCTAGTGTTCTCAAAAGCTAATGGTAAAGCATTCAGCCAATCTGAAGGTGCAGTGTATTTAGTTGACAAAGTGTTGACAGTTAGGGGTTCTTCCTTCCCTGTGTGAATCTTGTATTCCTATAGGGGAAGTGGGTGCACAGTCACCAGATATTCTGCTACAGCCATGCAACAGAGCAGAAGCTTTAAGGTCTGACTTTACTAAAATGATATGTTACTATAGGAATACAAGAGGATGTTATAATGAACCCTGGACCTAGCTTTCTCCAAGTCAGCAATTAAAGGAGCCACTTTCAATTCTTTCCTGTGGCTTACGCTTAAATAAGATCCATTAAAAAGTGCTTCACATTCACGGAGGTGAAATGTCCACTCTCCAGGCCTTGGGTCACAAGTAGCTAAAGTGCACGGTCATCTGAGCCCAGCTCGTAGGCGGAGCTCAGCCATGAAACGCTAAGGGAATCCTCATGCTGAGTAAGGTAGCAAAGGGAGAGAGAGCGAGCTGTTAACAAAGAAAGTAGCCCTGGAATAATCCCTTTGGCTGTTCCCAAAAGAAGGTGTGCCACTTAGAACCGAGCAAGCAAATGAATGGCCACCCATATTAGAAAGCCAGCGCTGGGTGCATGCCAGAGTGTGTGCAGGGGCAGAAGTCGGCTAGAGTGATGCACGATGTGGATAAAGTGCGACAGGGATTCTCAGAGCCCTGGGGGAGCCGCGGAGCTCTCAGATTGTGGTGGGGAAATTCTCTGCCTCCCCCGTGATGTAATACGTTTGCAAGGAATGTGATGAAGTTGAGCCGGCGGTGGCCAGCTGGCTCTGGTTCACGTCCTCTGTGGGTGCGCTCCCGAAATTGGCTGGGGCGTGCAGGCGGTGGGCGTCCAGCATCTCCAGCAGCAGGTCATAGAGAGGCACCACATTCTTGCACTTCATGCTGTACAGATGCTCCATGCCTTTGTTACTGTGGGCGGGAAGACACAGACAGGACCACTTTAGACCATCCCCAGATCCAGGACTGCTGAAATGCCGAGGAAGGGCAAGTAAGAAAAACCCCAGCGACACTGATATGCCAACCTTTCTTCCTATTTAAAGAGCCAGTTTAGGGTTTACTATGCAGGTGAATTTCTTTCCCTCTATCACAATTACATCTAAAAAGAGAACAGATGAGATAGGCTACCAGGTAGGAAAGAGTTTTTATTTTTTAATTTAATTAATTAATTAATCTTAAAATTGTTATTTTACTTTATTTTTAGTTAATTTTTCTTGGAGTATAGTTGCTTTACAATGCTGTGTTAGTTTCTGCTGTACAGCAAAGTGAATCAGTTACGTATACATATATCCCCTCTTTTTAAACGTGCAATAAACCGTTCAAGAAGTTCCCTTGCTTCAAACTGTTCAGTTGCTTCCCATGTAACTCAGAATAAAATCTAAATTTCTGTCCGTGCTATGCAAGGTCCAACTGACACGGCTTGTCCTGCCCCTCTCCCTAACCCACTCCCTTTAACCACCCTAGTTTCCATGCTGGCCCTAAAGAAACAAAGCAAGACTTCCAGACTCAGGGTATCTGCCCTTGCTGTCCCCCCACCTGCATGAACTTCCCCCAGATCTTCGAATGCCACCTGCTCTGAAAGGCCTTCCACGACCCCAGTGGCATTCAGCTCAAGACCCTGCAGGTTTAGCCGTTGGCTTTCATGTTACTGTTTTTCTCCCAGCACTACAACCTGACCTTCTCCTATGAATGTATGTCTTGTATGTATGTTTATTCTTGTTCCATAAGCATGTGCACACACACACATACACACACACACACACACACACACACACACACACACTGCCAACCCACATCCCAACACACACTGTGCAAGTTCAGTGAGGGGCTGCAATTCGTCCATCCTGTAGGTCTCCAACAGTGGCAAGAACTGGTAAATGCTCAGAGAATATGGGCTGGACGGACCTAGGGAAATGCATGTAAATGGTGCTTCTCCTCTTACCGCTCTTCCCCCGACCCCCAGCCCCGTCCTCCACCAGCTACATCTCTGCTCTCTCCCCACAACACTACCACCAGGAAAAAAAAAAAACAACTATTCTCTAGATTGACATTTATTTAAAAAGAATCATGGATCATGAGTAGACAGACCAAGAACATCCTAAAAAATATTTGCATTTTCAGTAGGGAAAGTCAGCCCTAGCTGGAGACGCGCCATGGAAACATAGCATCAAAGCGATTCGGGCCATATGACACAACCACCTAAATTACGTTTTCCAGTGGGATTTTGTTTTCTTGTTTTTGTTTTAATTTAAAATGCTGTTAAAGTTAAATGCCCCTGGATCTGACACCGTCTTCCTCTTGCAACCTAATGAATCACATTTACCATCCGATGAAATCTGGTGTTAAATGCTCTGAATAACAACATATGGCTGGGGCCAAGCTTAACACAACAGAGTTCCGTGATTCAGATTGGCTGTAATGAGGCACCATAATATTGTTGTTGGTATGTGGGTATGTGTGTGTGTGTGTGTGTGTGTGTGTGTGTGTGAGAGTGAGAGAGAGAAAGCTCAAAGCTTGCAAAAGAATAGCAACTTCTCTCCAGCTCATCCCACAATTCAAACAGGAACTCTCGCCGCCGTGGCCCTTGGCCATGTGTTGCCAGTAAAACTAGCAAGGCCTGTATGTGCAGTGCAAATATACTTGGTATTAACTAATTAGGCTGGCTAATGCTGACAAGCAGTTAATGGATTTGAAAATCCAGCAATTCCTACCAACAAAAGAAAAACCTTCATCTGTGATACATGGTTTCTACGTCAGTGAAATTCCTAGCTTGGAGTAGAGCTAATACATTTTCTTCAAGGGGAAGGTTACTCTCTCGGTCAGGAAATTTGGTAGGGGATTATGTTATTCTGATCTAACCCCCTCTTCCCTATGTGTAATATTCATCAAAAGAAATGGATGGGAAAGGACTGAAAATGTGTACTCCAAATGCAGTCACCTACTCAACTTGGCCAATGTGAGTCCTTCATCTGTGACACAGGGATTCTTGGGGACTCCCTAAGAACAGAGACTGCAGTCACTTTCTCCCCAACTTTGGCAAGTGAAAGCCATCATTTGTGAATTTCAAATTCATAGGAAAAACCTCAGGTAATTTGTTCATTCATTCATTTATTCACTCATTCACTCAGTAATAATGTTGTGAGCATATACGACATGTAAGACTTCATATACGGCACTGTGGGACATACAAAGAACGAAAGATACATTTATTTTCTCAAGAAGCTAACAGTTGGCAACGTTATCTCCAGAAAAGGAGGCACCTGGGACTTTGATGGGATGAACTTCTTGCCATTTGACTCAGTCTCAAGGTCTGAAGACCCCTTAAAAATTAATCAAACTCTTTCTAGACACCTTGGCCCTTCCCTCATAGCCACTAAGAAACAGAATCTCTTTTTCATTCCTGGGGTTCTGGTGTAAGCCCAAGGTCATAGAGACTTCATCATGCAGGAGTGTCATCACTTCACCTCACTGTTGTGGCCTTTCTGGAGTAAAGAATCCGATACTTTCTTCATCTCTTCCCTGCAGGCTGGGTTCTGTTCACGGGAACGGTACCCACTAAGCCTCTGGCCGGCCATTTAGAATGGAAACAAGGCCACTTTTACCTTCTGGCACAGAAAGACTCTATTTCCTCTGCTATTGTCCTTCTATAGAAAATATTTATTGAGTAGTTACTACGTGCCAAGCCCTATGCTAGGTGGTGCTGGGTACACAGAGTAAGCAAAATGGATTGTGATAACTGCCTCACAGAGTTTACAGCCTAATGGTGCTGAAAGATAAAAAATGAGCAGTAACAATCAGGAAGGACAGGGTATAAATCTCACCTAGGTGTTAAGGGTCAGGAGATGCTTCCTGCAAGGAGTCATATCTAAGCTATGATAGATTAGCTTACTGTTCAGGAAGATTCACTCTCTGTGCCATGTGTCCACGATCCTTGACTTTGGCCTGTATCATGTGACTTGCTTGGCCAATGGAATGTTCGTGGACATGACTTAACTAAAAGATTAAAATGCACTTCTCCAAACAGACTCACTTTCTTGTGCCTCTGCCATCAGTATGAGAACATGTCTCAGCTCTCCTGGGGCTACAAGGAGGGCAAGAGGCACACGGGGTAGTCACCTGGCCAACCTTCAGGCCTGCAGCTAGATGCAGAGTCTCCCAGCTGTGCCCTGCTTCCATCAGCTGACCCGCAGATGTGCGCGTGAGCCCAGCGGAGGGAAACAGCCGCGCAGCCCATCTGCAGCCTGCAGCGGAAGTCCCCCTTGACTCAAGAGAACAGCTGATTAGGGCTACAGCCCAGACTACCAGGAAGTCCTGAAAGTTAAGTAAGGCTAGAGCATAAGAAGGAATATAAGCAAAATAAATGGATTTATACTTTCATCTAAAAGCAATGGGAAGCCATTTCAAGGCTTTAAGTAGGAAAGCAATGTGATAAGATTTGGTATCAGAATGATCACACTGGCTCTACTGTGGAGAATGGATTAGAAAGGCTCTGAGCTGAAGACAGGGAGACAGGTTAGGCAGCTGGGGCAGAAATCCAGGAGGAGATGATGGTGGCTTGGGCGAGGGTAATGGCAACGGGGGTGACAAGAATGGATTGAGAGGGATGGAGGAGTCAACGTCGACCATCCACAAGGTGTTTGGACCCAGAGTCTCTCATTTAGAATTTCCACTTGTTAAGTAAGGAGAGTGCGACACAGGAACAGTAATGGATGTGCGCAGTGCTTTCCGAGGACGAGTGTGCTCGCGGACTTCCCCCGATTGGCTGGGGCCGAGTGAACAACCGGACGGGACCCTCCTCCCCTGAGCTGCACGCGGCACACTCTTCCCCGGCTTAGGATCTTGCGCATGCGCCAAACTGAGCGAAAGTATCATCTCCTCTCTGCAGGCTTCTCTGACACCCGCCCACACCCCAGACTGAGTTACTCCCTCCCTCTGCTATCCTCCCACAGCCTTTATGCTATGTGCCGGGAACCGTCCCGAGTGTGTTATCTGTTCTCAGGCGTCAGCCCTTCCTGGGCCAGCCGTCGCATATTGTTGGGGGCTTGACTGCTTTACGTCTCTCCCATGGGAAACCCAAGGACGCCTCACCTCATGTGCCTGATGTGAGAGAGGATGAGGAGGAGCTGGGCCAGACGCCGGTGCTGTTGCTGCAGAGTCAGGCCCGCTTTGGCCATCAGATGGATCAAGGTGTCTGTGATCTTGTCCAGGACACGGTGGATATGGTCCTTCTCTTCCAGAGACTTCAGGGTGCTGGACAGAAATGTGTACACTCCTGAATGTGCAGAGAGAGAGTGAGAGAGAGAAACTCAAAGAGGATGAGGTCCGGGAAGCTGGGCATGTGCGTGGGACGTAAGACTGAGCCAGTGCCCCTCCCCCCACCCCGCCCCCGCCCGGCAACAGGGAAGTTCGGGATCTGTTCGGTCCAGGCAACCATGCAAAATTCCTTAGGAATATACGTGTGTGAGAGCACACGTTTAGGAAACTCATGTGGCCCCCTGTGTGGGAGCCAGTTTCCAGGATTTGTCATCAAGATTCCCTGGAAAGGCACTGTTCGCCTTGGGGCCATGGTGGTTGACACCAGCCACCTCTCCTCTGACACGCCTGTCACCAACGCTATCCTGTTAACGCTGATGACAGCTCCACGAAGGAAGCATTATTGTTCCTTTTCACATGAAGAAAGCGGAGGGCAGAGAGCTGCATTAACCTGCTGAGCACACTCGACAGGATGGAGCAGAGTTGAGAACGAGCCAGTGTGCTGACTCTACATCCGGTTTTATAACGGAGACGCTAAGTTAGAGACACGTGACCTCTCGGTGAGGTGCACAGAGAGAGCAAAAGTGATTTGCTAAGTGACTGACAGGCAATTTTTAATTTGCTGTTACAGTTCAGGTCAGCTGTGGGGCTTTCGTAGTTTTCATCCTCAGCTGAAAGGTTTATGATGCGAGGGTAGAGAGGACCCCGGGAACTGCTGTATTTCACTGCCAGGCATGGTTTTTTTTTTTTTTTTTTCCCCTCTTGCCTTTTTTCTGGTAATAAATCCTGCTCTCGGGGCCACAGGTAGACTCAAGGCTGAAATTAGACAATCAGGTCACTCTATCCTTTTGGATAGTATTAGCCCTGAGATAGACAATCAAAGCTTTTTCTGAGTTTGTATATGGAAGTTGTGGGCGGAAGTTCCTTCCTCTAGGGTGGAGGCACTGGGAGTATGAGAATGTGGGACTTGTAAACGCCATCTTCCAGGTACGTGGAGCTCCCCCTGCAGAATGGAGCCCAGCGACGACCAGCAGAGGTGATAGTTACGCGGGGGAGGCAGGAGGGGGGAGGGGAGGGAAGGGAGAAATCCTGGTTCCTGTCATAAGGTCCTGGTTCTTACTTTTTTCATTTGACCTTAGAGCTTCCATAATGTCCTTTCTAACACATGAATCCATAAATCCCCTGTTTGCTTAAGATAGTGTTAGTTGGGTTTCTGTCACTTGCAACTGAAAGAATCCTGACTCTTTGACTTAAGTTGTGAGCTCAGCCCAAGGAGCAGAGGAAGGTGAATGATTAAGAGGTGAGAAGTACTGAAAGCAAAAGGAGGGCAGGATGGAGTATTCTTGTCTTGGGACCACAACGATGGCTGTTCTATCAAGTAAACACTGCAGAAATCAGCCCATCCTACACAAATGCATCATCTCGTAGGGCGCAGACGACGCGGTATTTTTCTCAAGATATACGTCTATTTAGCAACATTTTTTTTTTGGTCTTATGAGCCCACTGGCCCACCCGTAAGTATATTTCTTCTCCTCCCCTCCCCCCATCCTCACTGGTATTTTCAGGTTAAAGGCCCCCAAGTTTATGAATCCCCGACTTTGTACTTGTAACGCAGTGACGAGTTACTGCTCACACAGCAGCCTGTAGGCCGGGAATGGGGAAAACACCCACACAGAGGAACTTACAGTAAATACAGTTGTAATTGCCTGGAATGGAAAAGGGCTAATATTTAAAACAAATACAACAATAGCAGAACCAGAATGGTCGGGCTCTGGGCTTACAGGCAGTAGAATAGAATAATGTAGTTTTGATACCCGGAGGCACTCTGATACAGAGGAAATTGAGCACAGAATGAGTAAGCAGCGGACAGGCAGTGGGATAAGAAAGAAATGCTGGATTACTTATGTTCCATGTGGGCTTCTGATAAAGACTGTGTCCACTAGAAAAATGGGCAAATGTCTAGTGGCCTTGGTGTTGGCCAGGAGGTAACGGATGGCAAGGGAGGTGTATGCCAGTGGGCTGGGGGGGTCAGGGGCGGCCTCTCCAGAGCCCCACGGCCATGCCTCTCCCTGCCCTCACATCATCACACACATTCTAGCCTCGCGTCTCTCAGAGGCCCTGCGTCTGGCTGGATGTCCTGGGAACCTACCCAGGCCACAGAACTGAGTTAATCCAACTTGGATGCTGTGTTTTCTACCAAATTCCTTTTTTGTTACCACCCAGGATGCTGGCCTCGTTCGTCAATAATCCCATTCTTGTTCATGGAAACCACAGAACCAAGGAGCTTCCATGTCCCCGCGTGGGAAGGTGACGCTCAGCGGCACCTACGTGTGTGCACAGGGTGAGGGCACTCTGTGCAGAATCACGGGCGTCCTGAGGGCCCGCGTTGCACTCTGCCCTCTCCTGTGGAGGTAAGAGCCTGGGCACTCAGGCTCTGGGGAGTGTGGTTTTCCCTTGTGCCGCTGGTTCCCCATCCTCCCGTGGGCTCCCCCCTCCCGCATGCTCTCATTGAGAACCTACTGTATGCGGACGTTGTGTCACGAGATAGGGATTCCAGGCCTTATTTTCTTTTAAGCATTAATGTCTTAAGAGCAGCTATTGCCTGTGGAGGAAGGATTGTCTTCACACTGTCTCTCGGGATGCAAGCCACTCTCAGAACAAGCCTGTTTTTCTAGTCCTGTTTTGGCACCAACACAGCTTATCATCTCATCCTTGCGAGATGCTTCCTAGCCATGCAAATATACTTCGAAATAAATATACAGTCCTGTAGAAATGCCAATAATTGACAACTGCAGCCATCTTCCTTTGGGGCTTTTCTGGCAAAACATGTGGTCCGTGTTTGCTGCCTTTTGCCCCTAAGGGGCCGGTGGAGAGAAACAACAGAAATCCGAATTCCCAGAATGCTTCAGGTGCTCTGGCAAAAGCCAAACAGGGTTCCCGGTAATTTCCATACCCCAGGTGGTCCCTGCCACCCTGGACAGCTGCGCCAGTGTTCCCAGCAGCACGGAGCCAGTGATCAGACAGTGCGAGCCTTCAGAAAGAGTCTTACAACAAGGCAGGCTTTTGCAACTCCCCAGGCTGCTCCAAATCCCAAAGATGGAAAAAAACAATCTGTATGTCATTATCCAGTCTTGAAGTGCTGTTGGCAGATCTGAGCCTCTACATATTCTGAATCTTGCAGCCAACATTGGGAGCTTTTAGGAAGAGCCTATGGAGAAAGCGGGTGGCAGAAAAGAACGGGGAGTGGGACTGCATGGGCCCCCCATAGACACGAGATGTCAGCCTCTCTCCCTCTCTGGCTCTCAGTGACCGTTGCCCTTGCTCTCTCTCGCCTTCTCTTTCTCTGCTTGGACACTCTCTTCCTTCTTTCCTCCTTTTTGCTCCATCCCACGGGAACACCCTTACTACCCCTCATCACTTCTCCAGATGATGGAGTCTTCTGGAGGCTGGAAGAATGCAGATATGGACACGGTAGTGCATGTGTGCATGTGACTGTGTCCAGAGGAAACAGTAGCACAGCCCAGGGTCCTGCTCGCCCGGCCACTGACCTCCACTGAGGGCACACCTCACTGCTCCCGGAGAAGTGGGGAAGGCTGAGGCTCACCAGATGCTTGAGGACAAAGTTTCAAGTAAGGCCATTTTCTTTTTTGTCTTTTCCAGAAGGAAGAATGTGACAACGGACCCTGGGACAGTCATTCCATCTATAGCAGCTTGACCAGAAAAGCAGAGGGAATGACTCAAAGGAAAAAGAGAGTGAAGAAAACTCCTCAAACCCACGGCTGTAAGTGGTCCAGGCCAGAAAGCTGCCGCTCAGCTGGAGTAAAAGAGAGCTGCTTTCTGGATCTGGCTCACGGACGACCCAGGGATTCATTGGCAGGTCAGCCTTGAAGGTGGGCCGCTGGGAATGGCTTCCACAGCCAGACGGTGTGCGCTCATAACTGCCTTCAAGGCTGAGTTTCATGAGCACTGCGTCCGTTTTAGCCTTCACCTCTGACTGCGGCTTCTCCTCCTGGGGTTGCTGGTCCTGGTGGGGTGTTGGACAGCTCGTGGCCGCTGAAGCCACTTAGTGGGAAGGGCTGAGCTGGATGTCCTACAATGCGTGGGACAGTCCCAAACAATGAAGGATTTTTTTTTTTTTTGCTGTACGCGGGCCTCTCACTGTTGTGGCCTCTCCCGTTGCGGAGCACAGGCCCCGGACGCTCAGGCTCAGCGGCCATGGCTCACGGGCCCAGCCGCTCCTCGGCATGTGGGATCTTCCCAGACCGGGGCACGAACCCGTGTTGCCTGCATCGGCAGGCGGACTCTCAACCACTGTGCCACCAGGGAAGCCCAGGAGCCTTCTTTTTGTTAATTATGTCTGTAATATATTAAGAAACAGCCAGGGTTCTGATTTTCCTATTCTTCAGTCAATTACTACCTTTCTGAGGTCAAGAAGACAGTCTGAAGAGACACGTGATGGAAAATGTGCAGCGCATCTAATACGAAGGGGTTTGTTCACAAGGTTCCACGCGGAACTCCTAGTGCAGGTGAGCTAGCCTGGTCTCAGGAGGCCTTGAGGGTTTCACTTTTTTCCCAGAAAAGGCAGGTTAAAACATTCTGGCTGAATTTGTTTCCCTGCATCTCACCTTTTCTCACCTGGCCTTTCAAAGACAACGGAGCAACAGTGCAGAGCAGGGAGTGGCTCTTTACACAGGTTGGGGCAGATTTATTTTCCAAAAATGATCACAACAGTATCTCCCATCTGACATGTGTCTCTACGACGTGATCTTGGCAGACCTGTCATGGAGATGTGCGGGTTACGGCCCTCCCTTGAGTCTGGGTGGACCCATAACTTGCTTGCCATCAATAGAATGGAATAGAAGTGACGCCACCTGGCTTCTAAGGTATGACATGCCTGTCATACAAGGCATAGAGCTTCTGCCTGTCATCTGGGACACTTGCTTCTGGAGCCCTCACCGCCTTGTAAGGGGTACAGTGCAACAGGTAGTGAAGAAGCCAACGCCACAGATAAGCATCCCAGTGGACAGCTCCAGCTGATGTCCCAGCCAACAGCCAGCATCAATCGTCGGCGTGGGAATAAAGTCCTTTAAGATGTCTCTGGCCCACGACTATCAAATTACTCCCAGTGGATGACCCTCACCTGCGGCCCCAGACATGGTGGAGAAGAAACAGTCCATGCCCTCTGTGCTCTATCCAAATCCATGATTAATAGAATCCAACCCTTTTTTTTCTTCTTTTAGCCATTAAGTTTTGGGGTAACTTATTACACAGCAGCAGTAAACAGCACACCTGGATATCTGCGCCAGACATTCAGGGAGGAAAATGACCCAGAACCAGCAAGTTGGAGACTAGACTCCTGATCCGGGACATCATGAGATGAAACAGCATTTGAATACTTCCTGCTCCATGTTATGAATCCTACTGTGTCTCAATGTCTTGGCCCAGCCCTGACCTTCACTCTTGTCAGTATAATGGTCAGGGCTCAAGCTCATCCTATCAGACCCTGTACACAGTTAACAATTTTCATAGGAGGCCTTTATCCCTAACCACTGCCCAGCTGATTATCAAAATATATGGATCTTCCCTTAACTGGCAACCTCAAATATCTGCACCCTACTTTCTTATCAGAGAATAAAACACTCAAATTCTGGGCTTCCCTGGTGGCGCAGTGGTTGAGAGTCCGCCTGCCGATGCAGGGGACACGGGTTCGTGCCCCGGTCCGGGAGGATCCCACATGCCGCGGAGCGGCTGGGCCCATGAGCCATGGCCGCTGAGCCTGTGCTTCCGGAGCCTGTGCTCCGCAACGGGAGAGGCCACAACAGTGAGAGGCCCGCGTACTGCAAAAACAAAAACAAAAACAAAACAAAACAAAAAAAACACTCGAATTCTCAGTTGCATAATCTTTATCGAGTGCTGGTTGTGAGAAATGGACCTTGTCAAGATGTGCCTAAAGGAGAGATTTTATGTGGAACAACTAGTCTATTTTATTTTATTTTTATTAAAAGCCAGTGGAGCTTATAATAGAATGTGTTCCCTTTGCTTTGGCCCAGCAAAGGAAACTGAGAGCCAAATTTGTGGCCCACTCCTAGCAACCGTACAGATGGACTACTGTGTGCTAATCTGACTCCTGAATTTATTATTTTCTTCACATTATTTTCCTTTTTTTCAGATTGGGTTAATTACTGCCTTACTCCCTTTGCATCACATGAAATTTAGTAAGCCATTTCTAATCCTCTGTGGAATAGGCAATGTATAAACAAAATAATGAACCAGACGCCCCTCCCTCCTCTGCCAAGTTAATAGACTGAGTTAGTGTGAATACAGATGTTTATAAAACATCCTTAAACGTTCATCCGAATTAACTGCGAAGCCAGAAAAAATGACATACAACCTAAGAATATATAGTTGGTTGAATGCACATGTTCACATCATCCTGAGTTGAACAGCACTATTTAAAAACCCTGTGATGAGCAACGCTGGCCACTGTGAAGTGACACCTTCTTGTGTGACTGTAAAGTCCACCCCTTCTTGGTGCTGGTTTGCATGTTTATCTCCAGAACCACAAAGATTCATATACACTTTTTTCCCCCTTTTTCCTAGATAGAAAATCAAAATGGCAAAATGGCTGATAGTCTCGCTGATTATTTTGAAAAAGATAATTAGCGTCCAAAATGACTATTTCAGAAAGATAAGTGGACATGTAGACGATACCTATTCTTTAGACGTATCAGTTCCATCATTTCAAGTGAGCTCTACAGTAGATAAAAATTGTGTGAAAAGGTATCACATGACTGTGACAGGCTTATCTCATTTCTCCTTAATAGAGCCTTGGGAAAGGATGTATTACGTTGCAAAAAGGAGACACAGAATTCCAGAATTATGGATTTAAGTTCAGTGTTTTTCAAACCATTCTGAGAATCAAAATCCTTTTAAAAGAGTGAACTTCATGTGAAACATTCACATAGTTTATAAACGGAAAGAAGTCAAACTTCTCTGATCAAAGTGGGAGAAAGGGAGAGGGGGAGACTGGAGCCTGCTCACTCAGCCCCCCCTCCTCAGCCTCATGTCCCCATCCTCTGGTGACCAGAGGCACCTTCTGAAACATGAGGCTCTAGCAGAAGATTTCAAAAGCACTGATCTCGGGACGATGCAAAGTCAAGCCACAGACTGGGAGAAAATATTTGCAAAAGACACCTTTGCTAAAGGACTCTTAGCAAAATATTCAAAGAACTTCAAACTCAACAAAAAGAAAACCAACAACCAGATTAAAAAATGGGCAAAAGACCTGACACTTCACCAAAGAAGATATAGAAATGGAAAATAAGTATATGAAAAGATGCTTCACATCATATGTCAGTAGAGAACTGAAAACTAAAACAACAATGAGATACTGCTACACGTCTATTAAAATGGCCAAAATCTAAAACACTGACATCAGCAAATGCTGGCAAGGATGTGGAGCAACAGGAACTCTCACTCATTGCCAGTAGAAATGAAAAATGGTGTAGCCACTTTGGAAGACAGTTCGGCAGACTTACAAAACTAAACATACCCTTTCTATATAAGCCAGCAATCATGCTCCTTGGTATTTACCCAAATGAGTTGAACATTCATGTCCACACAAAAACCTGCACATGGATACTTATAGCACCATTAATCATAATTGCCAAAACTTGGAGGCAAGATGTCCTATAGTAGGTGAATGGATAAACTCTGGTACCTCCAGACAATGGAATATTATTCAGTGCTAGGAAGAAATGACGCCACAACTACTGAAGCCCACATGCTGCAACTACTGACGCCAGCGCACCGAGAGCCTGTGCTCCACAACAAGAGAAGCCACCGCAATGAGAAGCCCGTGCACCGCCACGAAGGGTAGGCCCCACTCACCACAACTAGAGAAAGCCCGCTCACAGCAACGAAGACCCAATGCAGCCAAAAAAAAAAGAAATGAGCTATCAAGCCATCAGAAGACATGGAAAAATCTTAAATTCATATTACTGACTGAAAGGAGCCAATCTGAAAAGACTACATAATATATGTTTCCAACTATATGACATTCTAGAAAAGACAAAACTAAGAAGACAGTAAAAAAAAAATATCAGTGGTTTTCAGGGGTTAGGGAAATGGGTGGGTTGAATAGTCAGACCACAAGGATTTTTAGGGCAGAATGTCCTAAATAACATACAGAGTGGAAACTCCTCTGTACATACTATACTGATGGATACATGTCATTTCACATTTTTTAAAACCCACAGAATGTACAACATCAAGAGTGACCCTTAATGTAAACTATAAACTTTAGGTGATAAAGATATGTAAATGTTAAGTTCATCGATTCTAACAAATATACCTCTCTGGTGTGGGATTTTGATAATGAGGGAGACTGGGGGTGGCGTGGAGGGGGGCAGGTTACATGGAAAATCTCTGTACCTTTCCCTCAGCTTTGCTATGAACCTAAAACTGCTCTAAAAAATAAATTCTACAAATAAATAAACAATTTTGTTAATTTTTAAAATTGAAGGATAGTTGATTTACAATGTTGTGCCGATCACTGCTGTACAGCAAAGTGACTCAGCTATACATATAGACATTCTTTAAGTAAATAATTTTTAATGTGAAAAGTCCCCCTACTGATCCACTCATTAATTTACTTGTTGGGAAACAGAGGCTCACAGAGGTTAAGGAACTGGGGCTAGTGGATGCTACTGCTGGGAGGGTCTTCAGACAGAACAGCAAGGCTGGACTCGCCTGAGGTCACCCTGTGGGTAAATAAAGGGCAGAGTTGGAACGAGCACCCAAATACCCCTCACTCCCGGCAGTACTGAAAGGCTACACAAAGAATTTCCTAACTTCAAGGTTTGTGAGAAACTAGAAATGACCGCCAATAACCTCGCCTCCAGAGATATTTGAGAAAACTAATAATTTTTCTGGAATGATTTAGGAGCACTCCAGATTTTCCAAACAAGGTGCAAGATGGTGTGGAGAAGAGGTGCTGGTGGACCCAGGCACCTTCTAAGAGTCTCTTTAATTAAGAACATTTACCAAAATGTTAACAATGATTACTTTTGTGCAGTGAAATTATGATGACTTGGGAGATATTTTTCTTGGTGGCTTTTCTGTATTTTCCAAGTTCTCTGCCTCAGGCATGTATGCCTTTCGTAATCTGGTAGAAGAAAATGCTATTGAAAATACAAAATCAAAGTGCCTTTCATTTCTATTATTTCACAAGCTTTGTCAATGCCTGGACTGATGAGAGGGAAACAGCTGGTGATGGATATTCCGAGGACTAAGGAGCTTGCTGTAGGGATATTACTTATTACTATTTTCATAATATTGCTATCATCCCTAAGCCTGTTCACATTTCTGAAACTCTTCAAGGTTTGCCATTTCGGCAGAAAAGGGAACTAACAAATTTGTTACCAAAGCTTTGGAGAAAATTTTTCTTAGTTGGAAATACCTGCGTCATGTCATCAGTAACCTGAGCTACTTATCTAAGTACAGAAAAGATCAGCTTTGTCCCACGAGGACTGGCAAGTTGGAACGCAAAGGAAGCAGAGCATTAAGGTCTTACTAGAAGGTGCTGAGTGCTTGGCTTTCACTGAACGCGAAGGTTATATTATCTCACTCAGAGTAACATCCGCTCTACCAAAAGTAAGGGCTTCACCATCAAGATGAAAAAGGAAAGGTCGTGTCAGTCACACAAAGTCCCAGAACCCAGAGCAAAGGAAATCTTTGGAGGAGGCAGGTTGTCCTTCCCGAGATGAGTTTTTAAAGGGAGGTTCACTTACGGCCATTCAACCTCTTGTCTTTCTTTTTATAAATATCCCTCAGTAAAAACAGTGGCAAAGGGACCAAAGGCAGAGGGTAAGATACTAAATGCCAACCCTCTGTGCATCCTGACTGCTTAGAATAAGAGCAGTTCACCAGCACAGTGTCTGTGCAAGTCATAAAATTTAAAAATGGCATAATAAGCACCTATATAGATAATAGATAATAAAATAAACAACATTCTCTGAAGCGATAATTTGCTTCCAAAGGAGTGAGCTTGGGATGTTTGTAATATGATGTTTATAACATGTCCTGTGTAGAAATTCCTGCCTGGGAATTTCACAGCTGAGGGCAGTAGCTGGGCTGCAGGGAGCTGTCTGCATCGCTGCCTCTGAGGCGGATGCACCCACGTCTGTCTTCCACATGCATGAAAAGGTTACATTTATGTAAAAGTGTAATTTGATAAAGTTTTCTGGGGCAGTAGGCAATATGTATCAAGAGACAATGATATCTACACTCTTTCATCCAGCAAATCCACTTCCAGAAACATTATCCAAAGTAATGATCGCAAGCAGGCAAAAGACAATTATAAGAACGCAAAAGAAGCGTTGTTTATAATAACAAAAGCGAGAAGTCACTTGTGTTTAACAATATCAGATTCGTTAAATAAATGATCTTATATCTTCATGAATGATTATAGCAGCCATTTAAAATCTTATTTTTGTTTATTTATTTATTTTTATTTTTTATTTTTGGCCGTGCGGCTTGCGGGATCCTAGCTCCCCGACCAGTGATTGAAACTGCACCCTTACCAGTGAAAGCTCAGAGTCCTAACCACAGGACAGCCAGGGAATTCCCTAAAATCTTATTTTTAAAGAGAGTACATGTGTATGATCCTAATTAACATGGGTAAATCTAAAGATGAATATATATACACACAGTACGAAAAGAAAACAGTTTTGAACACAAATTAAGTGTTAGTCTAAAGTAGGCACTATATTGTAAAAGTTAACCTGTATTAACAGGTAGGCACTATTAAGCTCGCCATTTCACGGACCAGGGAATAGGAGCCCAAAGCGTTTAAGTAACTTGTCCAAAGTCATACTACTAAATAGCAGAAAGGGGATTTGAACTTGGAACTAGAGTCCCTTGCTCTTAACCCTTATCCTCTATTGCAGTAGGATCCACCAAAACGTCCACATGGTTGGTTAACCTCACGTGGTCATTTCCTTAATAATACATTTTGTTATTTTAAAATTATCTAAATTTAACATATTTTTTGTAATCATAATTTCATTTTTAAAAAGAACAGTTCTGAAGTCAGAAAGAGAAAAACATATACCGTATTCTAACGCATATATATGGAATCTAAAAAAAAAAAATGGTACTGATGATTCTAGTTGCAGGGCAGGAATAAAGAGATAGACATAGAGAATGGACTTGAGGACACGGGGTGGGAGGGGGAAACTGGGGCGAAGTGAGAGTAGCATCGACATATATACGCTACCAAATGTAAAACAGATAGCTATTGGGAAGCAGCCGCATAGCACAGGGAGATCAGCTTGGTGCTTTGTGACCACCTAGAGGGGTGGGATAGGGAGGGTGGGAGGGAGACGCAAGAGGGAGGGGATATGGGGACATATGTATGCATATGGCTGATTCACTTTGGTGTACAAGAGAAACTAACACAGTATTGTGAACAATTATAATCCAATAAAGATCTATTAAAAAAAGAGAACAATTCTCTTTTTATATCTGTCTTTATCTTAAGATCGTGCCGTCCCTGAGGTCGAAAGTGCCTTACTAATCACTGCTACTATACTCACTACTGGTATGACCATGGGGTCACTTTGATGGAGCGTCCCCAGGGCCCAGGGAGCAGTCCACATGGCTCACTTTATGCAAACTAGTATGTAGGAACTACTACTAGCTCCCATTTTACAGATGAGGCAACTAGAGGCAACTTTTCCTTTCCAGCATTTAATGCCTGGAAAAGTAGTAAATGCTCAATAAATGGTAGTGAAGCTAACATAAATCCATGGACATCACCCAGTTCAGTGGGGGTATTGCTGTCTGTCTTATATGCCAGAGAAAAACAAAACCGAAAAAGTAGATATAAAGTAAAAACTCAGAGAAAATAGAACAACCTCAAGCTACCTCAACATACAAAAGTAGCCGTACCCCCTGGGGGAAAGTGCTGAAGGAGTCTGAGGCTGATGTGGTGCTCAAGGACCAGGACCCCATGGGAGAGGCAGGGAGTTTGTTTTTCCACCTTTCTTTCAACCCAAGAGAAGCAGTCAGATGTAGCCGTGGGCCCACACATGAAAGGCTAGGCCCAGAAGTAGGTCTTCCAACTAAGTGTAGGGGTGTTTGGTTTAGACTGAAAACTTGACAGTCTGACTTTCCATTTAAATGTTTCAGGAAGCAAACATATTCCAACACAGCTTTTACTTGTTCAATGAGTATCATGCAGGAAAGGAAAACCCCATTAAAAAGCAATATGTTATTTCACTTCTGAGCTCAAGAAATGAATGGGATTTTGTTGCTGTTTTCTCATGGTCTTCTTCAGTTCAAGTGTCAACACACATTTAGATTTATAGTTCAATGTGCCAGGCATGAGGGCAGAGAGAGGGCATCTATGGCCCTTCCAAATATAGGGCCTGAGTGTAATTCTTGTCCTATGATTAGAACAGGGAGATCGTGACACCAAAGTCTCTGCAGGATATTAGATCACATAATATTTTCCCCCTAAAAAAACAACAGATTATAATAGTAATGATGATATTAGCTCATATTTTTAAGTTATCTTGTTATGTCATGACAAACCTTTGGGTTAACAGGACAGTTTAGAATTATTATTTCTATTTTATAGTTGAGGAGACCAGTGAAGAGCGGTCCAGTGGCTTGATGAGACCCTGTTAGTTTAATGGTGGAGCCAGAACGTTCCCTCTTGCCTTCTGACTCCAGCCAAGTCCAACTCACCCTAATGACTCAGTTGAAGCATCGGTGCTCAGGTAAGGACCCTGCTGTCCATCTCTGCGGACACTCTGCTTCCCTTCATCATGACATTCTCTTATCTCATGACATTGACATGATCTGTTAATTGCCTGTGTCCCCTGCCCAAGCCAATGTGTGAAAGACAGGCCTCCATTTCCTGTCCCCAGTGCTGGGCAATGTTCTTTCTGAGCACCAGCAGTTTTTCCCCACAGTTTGCAGAATGGTTCACTTTATAATGTACTAGAGAACTAGTTTAACTTAGCAGACATTTCATCACCTACAGCAGTAGTGTTCAAACTAATTTCCACACATTACTGAGAATTAAAAGAGGATTCTCAAAGGTCCTTAAACTGTCTCCTGGCCTTTTAAAATTGTGCGCTTTTATCTTAACAATATTCTAAACAATATCATTAAGACATTAATTTCAGAATGTTCTATGTCAGTTAGATCAAGAGTTCTCAGTCCTGGTGAGACTGAAGTCTTGGTGGGAGCTTTAAACAAATACCGATATTCACGGTTAACGATATTGGAATCTCTGGGAAGGGTCCCCGCAACAGAATTTTTTCAGAGACCCCCAGAGGATGGAAACGTGTGGAGTATTGAGATGGACCCATCTAAATAATCCATATCATCTTTGACTGTTTCCTAAGTTACATATTTTTCACCCGTGCTCATGATGGCCTCAAGTCTAACAGTTATGTCTTAAGTATCTCAGAAAAATAAATGCAGAAGCAAACAAAATACATAAATGACGTGTTCTTGCCCAAACAGGGTGCTACAGAAGCAAAGCTTTTGCCATTCTTTTGAACACAGACAAGGGGGGAGAACAGGGTCCTCACAAGAGGCTCGGTAGACTAGCAGACAGAGATCTGCCCCAGCAGGCTGCAAAAAGCAACTCAGTTTCTGCCAAAACATTATTACCAGTTTGCCTTTCAGTCTGTATTTAATTTGTGAATTTGTTTTGGTTTTGTATGTATATAAGAGCTATGAACATGGAGTTTACACTCATTCATGTACATAATGTGATTATTCATATTTAAGCAACATACAAAGAGCTTTTTTTTTTTTTTTTTTTTTGGTGGTACGCGGGTCTCTCACTGTTGTGGCCTCTCCCATTGCGGAGCACAGGCTCTGGACGCGCAGGCTCAGCGGCCATGGCTCACGGGCCCAGCCGCTCCGCGGCATGTGGGATCTTCCCGGACCGAGGCACGAACCCGCATCCCCTGCATTGGCAGGCGGACGCTCAACCACTGCGCCACCAGGGAAGCCCCAAAGAGCATTTTAAATCAGCAGTGGGGTAGTCTGGGGCATTTTTCTTTTTTTTTAACGGTCCCGTATATTATTCAAACTTAAGAATACAGACAGGTAATTTCTGGGCCCTAGAGAATGTGGGTGAAAGTGGTGGTTGAATCAAGGACCTAGGAGACAGCTTCCCCCTGTGTCCATGCTCCTTGGAGCATAAAAGGATGGGCAGCTGCTCCTCCCTCTGAGGTTCTTGAATATGAATGGATAACTGCTCCTAATATCAGGATCCTCGGAAGGATTTCCAGTCTCCCAATGGCTCCTGCCTTTGCCCCGTCCAAAGAGTTAAGACCCCCAAGTCTTCCCCACGTGACAGGCACTTAGCTGGTTCCCCCAGTTCCTTAGAAGTTCCAAGAAGTCTCTGCAAGAAGACGCAGGACCCATTCCACCCCTTCTGGGGCCTGGGACTATTCCACTCACAAGAAGGACATCTTTGCCGTGAGAATGCAGTTTTTTTTAACCCCAAATGACCTGCGTGAAATCCCACTTCAGAATTCCCAGGCAGGAACTTATGTATCATCTGCTAAGAAAAACGTGCCAGGGCTTTTGTATTTGGAGAGTCACAGACTGACACTTATGTGCACATATTACGTGCCAGGCAGTAAGTGGTCATGGTTTCAATAGTCACAACGATTCTGTGTGTTAGGTATCATTATTTCCAGTTTACACATGAGGCTCAGGGAAGTGGCTTAGCAAAGGGCATCCAACACCGCCTAAGGAAGTGCCCGAGCTGCTTCTCTTGAATGCCTGGGCTCTCTAAGACAAAGTCCACGCTGCGCCGAGTGTTCAAGAAATTAACGGAGGCCGAGAGGCTTCAGGCCACACCCTTAGGTGGGAGCAAGGAAAGACTCCAAGAGCTGTCGACTGCCTCCAGAACCCATCAGCCAGTGAGGAGACAGTGAGCCACTTAGTAACTATCAAGGGCCGTTTATCTCAAAGTTACCACAATAAGCAGGGGCTCCCTGGAGAGGAAGCTTGGCATTATAAAGAACCCAAGAGAGAATACAATCAAATCTTCTCCACTGTGACAGCAATGGGCAAACCTGACAATGTGTCTGTCTGAGATTCCAAGGCTTGTTCCCATCAGGAACTTTCAACTGTTAAGAATGAATGATCCTTAATGTTTGCAGTCAACATATCTACAGTATGTTTTTAAAATGTTTTTTCATCTAAATATAGGGAGACTGAATCATTGTCTAACTTCTACACTTAAAAATATCCGGGCATCCCTGGTGGCGCAGGGGTTGAGAGTCCGCCTGCCGATGCAGGGGACACGGGTTCGTGCCCCGGTGTGGGAAGATCCCACGTGCCGCGGAGCAGCTGGGCCCGTGAGCCATGGCCGCTGAGCCTGCGCGTCCGGAGCCTGTGCTCCGCAACGGGAGGGGCCGCGACAGTGAGAGGCCCGCGTACCGCAAAAAAAAAAAAAAAAAAAAAAAAAAAAAAAAAAAAATACCAATGCAGTGAATAATTGTCTAATAATTAGCAGAGAGAAAGCAAAGAATTCAGCTCCGAGAGAGGAAATAGTCTTTGTGATGGGAGCCTGTTATAATTAATCATGATTACAAATGCTTCTCTGACGAGATTGCAGCCTCTGGTGAACATATACAAAGCAAATGGATGTCACCAGCTTCAGCCTCAGATGTTTCATCAAGACATCAAGATGACAAGATATGCCATGATTAACAAAGCAGAACTAGGTGACAGACAAGAGCTGGTACCATGTTTATGTTTACATTTAATGTATATGCACCCGTGGCATATTCCATATCCTTTTTTCTTTAAATGAACACGGGGATACACACGTTAGAGATGTTGTCATAATTCTTCCTTCCTGGCATTTTACTTTCCTTTAACTTTCCACCTCGGGTTTTTAGCCCCAGTGGTTTTGGCTCCTTATTCTTCTTTAATACTCCATCAATTGAAAGAGACATGTTGTCTGAAGATCAGCTTTGGATGAACAGGTAATCAAGGGTACAACATTTTTACAGCAGAAGACTTTCCAGGAGTAACAAACGTGCCTGCCAATGGTAACACCGGGATCCAGCGGGCAAAGAGTCGGAGTAATTGGAATTAGTTTGTGGATAAGGAGAGAAAAGAAGATCCACTGTAACACAGAGGGCAGAGGAGCTGCAGTCAGGGGTCTGACAGGCTCTCCAGGGAGCCAGTTGGATAAAGTTACCTGGGAGTGAAGTACGTGAGGCTCTTCAGAATTACTGAGGCATATAAAGCATTGTGGTCAGAAAGATGTTCAGAAAATGGGGAGAAATAATTATTAAATCGATCTTGAAGGCCAAACCCAACGTTCATTAGAGACTGTAGATTTATACGTATTAAGCTTTGACTCATGAATTTTTCCGAGTCTTGGAAAACACTTCCTAAATGGGTGGTGTTCTGAATGAGGGTGGATTCTGAAGGCTTTATGAGGACCACACAGATGGGGAAAGAGGATGAGAAGAAGCAGAGTCAACTGATGGTGAATGGGGACACCACAGAGTTTTCATTAAGGTCCGTCAAAATTAAGGTTCAAATAACAATCAATTACTATCCATGAGATAATATTGCTCTAAAGTTTCTCTAAATAAAATTAAATAGCACAATTAACAAAGCCTCAGGAGAAGAGTTACAATCTCCATTGTTATTATCACCCTCCTGTCCTTGCATACTTTTTTAAGCCTAGCAGAAGGCAGGCCTTTAAACTAAAAGCACTTAATTTTATTGAAAAAAAGGCATGAACTGACTCCGTTTAAGCCAGAGATTCTCATGAGTGATGATGACAGTTGTCACTGATTGAGGACGTACTATGTTCCAGGAACTGCATTAGACACTTTATACACAGTTTCCCCTTGATCTCACAATAACCCAAGGAGATGGGCATTATTTTTTTCCCATTAATAGTCTGACATTATCTAGATCTATAGTACACTGAAAAAGATGATATGTTTCATCATGGTGGGAACAGCATGGGAAAGATGGGGACTTTCTAGGTGCTTTTGGTCATGTCCAGCAAATACGCGTCTATTAAATGACTGAAGGGTCTAATACTTGTTGGCAGTTCACAGGCTGTGAGGAATAAAAAAAATTAATAGTTTATAGGGAAATTAGGACATACACGCATAAAGAACCCATCCAGGCTAAAATAAAACACTGAAAACCCAAAACCAAAGAATGATGTCATTCACTTTCATACATTTGGCTTACATTTCATGGTGGGAATTCCATAACTGATGAGTTATTGAATAAATTAATGAAATTATTGCATCAATTATTGAAATCAGTGCACCAACTGCCCAAATGCTAGATTGTGAGGTACTGGCTCTAAGAACTAAAACAGTCTGGAGAAGAAAATCTCATTATGGACTTGGGTTGTAGCAAGATTTCCTGAATGAGGTGAGATCTGAACCGGACCTGAAGAATTTGAAATATTGGAATTACAAAGAAGAACTGAAGTCATGCTGGGTAGCAGGAATACAGTAACCGGGCACAGAACCTCCTTCCCGGTCCCCCTCTGTAGCTCCAGCTCCATCCTCCTCTCCCACTGCTGCTGCCTCCCAGCCTTTTGCCCTGAGCTCACTGCTCTGTTCGCATTTGCCCTACCTTGAGCCCTGTCCAGCTAGTTCTCAGAATGCCTTGACATGAGCATTGATTTGGCTAGGGCGTCTTTGGATTAACTAGCAACGCCTCTGTCCTTTGGTGGGGAGAATAAAAACAAACAGTGTTTGTCCTGTGGATATTAGAAGCTTTTGCAAGCAAACTAATAAATTATTCTGTCTCAGAAATGATGAATCCCTCCCCCTCGCAAACAGCTGTGAAGAGGGCTTCCCCTGGAAATGTTGGCATTTGGGAGACCTTCTCAAGGCTTCCAGAAAGACATTCCTAACAGGTCCTCATAACAACCTTTCAACTCCCCTTGTGTCTCGACCCCAAAGTCAAGGCCAATGTAAACACACTCTTCTCAGACTTTGTCGACAGGGGCTCAGCCCAAAACCCAGGGTTCCTCCATACACTGAGGTCTTGTTTCCCAGGGACCAGAAAAGCATCTTCTAGTGAAGGTTTCCTGAATCATTTCTAGCTTGGCTTCCGTCAGAGATTCCAGGAATTAGAGTCACTTTGTATTTTGTCTCATGACAGGTGAAGAGCTGCCCCTGATCAGAGCAAGGAATTGGTTGGGTTTTTAGAAAAGTCCATACCTCCAGTTGAGGGAAAAACCTGTTGATCGTCGTGGTGACCCTCATATGACTGATCACTTTTTGACTCTGAAAAAGGCCCTGAGCTCCACACCACTGTGTTCAGGAGTCATGTTTTTTTGATTCTGTTTTTCAGGAACAATATGAGACACCAGGAGCTGTGCTCAGCGGCAGATCCGCTTTTCCAAAACAGAGCTCACTTTTGGAGTGGAAAGAGCGATTCCACTTTTCCCAAGTGGAGAGACGGCTTCTGTTTTGCTACAGCGCGTGAGCCAACAGTGCCGTCCTTACAAGAAAAGATGAGCTGCTGGTATCTCATGAAAAAGACAACTATAAACTCTGTCAGTAAAACAGTGCCTCGTATTTCCAAAATAGCGTTCCAACCCTCCCGGCGCAAGGGAGCTCACAGAAGATCCTGAGAAAGGGGTAAAAGAACAAGGATAGAGCAGGAAAGTTTAACTGGTGTCAGGGGGTAGCAGGTGGAGGTCCAAATCCTGCGGTGGGAAATACTGTTTGGAGATGCTGGTGTCAGTCTTTAATAAATACTTTCTTGTGAGGGCTTAAAGTTTTTCCTCTGGGATTTAAAATACTTAGGTCTATAAATCCAATATTTTGATGGCAAAAGTCCTGCCTTTTTTATTACATAATATGAAAAAAAACACCCTCCTATAGGAACAGACCAGTAATGAAGGAAAAAACTCTGCAGATCTGAAGGATATAGTTTTGATTACCAAGATCAGAGCAGCTCCTTTTGTTGATTTTATAACTCCAGCTAATTTCACTTCCTGTCCGGGGTATTATTTCCTGGTAAAGGTAGGAAGAAAGTCCCAGCACTTGACAGGCCTGCCTTCCCTGAAATTAACAGATTGCCCACACGAGAGACGTCGGCGTGTGCCAGGCCCCCAACGAAGAAGGAGCAGGTTCAGGACGTGGCGCTGTGCAGCCGAGTGGCACTGCTCCCAGAACTCTCATCCAATAAAGAGCCATTATGGGATCTGGACCCTTCAACATACAGGACAAATGACTCAAATGAAAAGCACAATACACGTTGAGTGGAACCTGAAACTTGAATGGAGTGGTAATCACTTCCTTAGTAGAGACCACATTATTTTTCATGCAACTTCATTCTGTAATTCAGTCCCTGCCTAGTGTAATAGTACAGATTTCCATTTATCACTTAAGTGAGAATGATTACTATGACAACCATTAAGCAATATAGGTTACTAGCATTGGTGGGGAAGAGAAGTGGAAAATTGTTAGGGGATATGGGAAGGGATTGGCATTCAACAGGAAGAAACAAAACATCTCAAAACACAAGGGAGTGCCGACGCTTTCCATATGGGATCGACACAAACTGTAGTTCAGCTACTGGGAACTTCGAGACCGTATCGAATGATGTAAGAAACTAAATCTAAAATTGGGTCCAGGGCTTCCAAACAGTTGTGATTTGTATGTGAGAATGAGGTCTCCGGCATGAGGGAGGCCTGAGGCTGGGGGACTAAGGCCCAGATTAAGGGCAGGTGCAGGTGGCACCCCACTGTTAAGCTTCAGGTGGTGCAGACTGGGGATCTAGTGCTTAGACTCAACTACCAAGGAGTCTGGGACGAGTCAGGGTGCTGATTCAGGCTGAGCCATAGTTTCCATCTGGGTGACCTGGAGTGACTCATTATGCAACAGTCAACCTCACCACCAAAAAAAAAACAGATGCCACTCTCAGCTAAGCTTTCTCAAATGAATACATGGGAGGGGACAGTTGAATTAGACACCATGGATCAAATGAAAACCACTCTTCCAGCTGGACCAACGTACCGAACTCCACGTTCCTCAGTTTTAGAACTAGGTTTTTCTATCTCTGAGCCAATTATATATTTCAGCTAATCAATTTTGACCAGAAACATGGTATGTCTCAAATAAGCCTCTTTGCTTATGATCTGGAACTTAGAATTGGTCACACTATCCTAACAGGGTCACTCGCTCTACTTACTTTCTGACATATACAACTAACAACAGACTTATGTCCACATACATGTACCACTTTAATAAAAACATCCCCAATATCTGTGAGAGGATAAAAGTATTTCAACAGAAAGGCCATTGGATTCAATGTTCGATTTTTGGTTTTCATTCATCGTTTTTGACCAGCATGGTTTCACCTCCATAAGTAATTTAAAAAGAAGATAGGCATTTTATTTTATTTATTTATTTATTTTAAATGTGTTAATTGTTTCTATCAATTTGTGATTATGTCTTGGTAGTAGGTAGCTTGTACCTGGTTGAAAGTACAAATAACTATTTCTTCCAGTAACCAGCATTAAATTTTCCCATGTTATCCACTCACCAGAATTAAGCAAAATGATGGATTTGAGGCACACAAACTCCTCTCCCTGGAGATTCATCATACGGAACCGAGACGATGTAGCCAGCAACATGTCAAAGATCTCCACCATGCCCTCAACACATTTTCCCTGGTTCCTATGAAAACATAGGAAAAAGGAATTAAAGAACGGGAAAGCTTCCAGAAGACATGATAAGGTTCACATTCATAAAAATTTACTGGCTCCAAATCTGTAACAAAAAACCACAGCCCATTCTCTTCATAGAGCATGAACATTCATTTGAATTCTAGAAGGCAAGATGAAGAAAGATTTTCCATCAATAAAACATTTTCATTTCAAATTCTTAGAAGAGATGTATTACTCAATCCCCAAATCTGTCACGCTGAATATGAAGTTCTTCAACCTATGGGTAATTAAAAATGATTCGAATTCAGATAAATAATTTTTCTAATAAATATTTATCAAACTGCTACTATATTCTAGACGTTGTGGTAGTAATGAGAATAAAAATAGGGCCTCTAATCTCAATATGCTCACGACATGAAATAATATAATCAGTTTTAATAGACTTATATAAAATGCTTTTGAAATGCAGGACAAACTATGAAAACTATGAGCTGTAGTTGTGCTGGAACCATCGGTGTTGCCTAGGATGACAGGTAAGGATTTGCCGAGTGGGTGGCATTTGAGCTGACATTTTAAGAAAATGTAAATAGGATTTCATTGAGCTGAGGTGTGAAAGCATCATTGGAAGAGGCCCTAAACATGGAAAGGAGGAACAGTGTGAAAGAACTTGGAGCAGTGTGCTATAAGCAGAAGGAGATAGGAGAGTAATCTGGGAAAGAAGGACAATGTCGGTTGATGAAGGATGTCCTACATCATTATATAAGAAGTTTAGGCTTTTTCCCTGTACAACAGAGCTTTGGCATCAAGGATTTAGCATTAATAGTTGCAACTACTGAATAAGCAAACTCAAAGGTTCAAAACGTGTAATATTTTCAAAAGAAAGTATTAGTATCTTTTCCGTAGGGTTGGTGCAAAAATTAAATGCAGAGATAGATGATACATGTGAAAGGAATTCATTCATCTTGTTATTCATGAGCTGAATTTTGGGCATGACGGGTTTGGGGGGCTAGAAAGAAGCTAGGATATTTTATGCGTATGCAAACATATGTTTGTGCAATATATAAAAATTTAAAACATGAACAGTAAACACATTGTCCAGCACCTTGTTTTGTTTTTAATTGATATATTTTGGGGTTCTTCATCAACGGTTTTTAAGAGCTGCATAATTTTTCACTAAACAAAATGCTATTATTTCTCTAATTACTTCTTTGTTGGTTGATATTTAGTTTGATTTCAAGTATTGTGCTGTTACAAACATTTCATGCAATGACTATACTTATGTTTATGTCTAGACACATGTATAAATAGCTATAGAATAAATTCCTAGAAGCCAAATTGCTAGATTGGAGGACTTATGTATTCTTAATTTGGACAAATAGTTCAAATATTGCTTCTAAAGAGCTTGTACCATTAGGCTGTTGGTTGGAGAATATATTGGTATAAGCTCTTCCTCTGAGCTGCCTGCTTTTGTACTTTGCCCATATTTTTGGTCATTTTCACATTGATTCTTAAGAGCTCTTTATATATTACAGTAATTAGCCTTTTGTTCTATGTGCTTTTAATTATTTTCTCACTATTTGTCATATTTTTCTTTTGATTTTGTTTCTAGTATTTTCTTCTGCAAAATATTCAATTATTAAATAATCAAATTTATCAAACTTTCATTTATGGCTTTAGAACCGTATGTCTTGCTTGAAAAGGTCATTCTCTCTTCCAATAACATATTAAAAACTACCTTATGTTTCCTTCTAATACAGTTCCATGTCTTTACACTTAAATCTTTGATCTTCTGGGATTTATTTTTATAACCACTTTATTGAGATATAATATCATATCATATCATTCACCCATTTAAAGTGTACAATTCAATGGATTTTAGTATATTTATAGAGTTGTGCAATCATCATTTGAGATTTCCTTTGGTGTAAGATGCGAGACAGGGATTCAGCTTCGTATTTTTCCAGGCAGCTACTTAGTTTTCTTAACACCATTTATGGAATAAGCCATCTTTTTTCACAGTGACTTAAAATATGCTAGGTGGGGCATCCCTGGTGGCGCAGTGGTTGGGAGTCTGCCTGCCGATGCAGGGGGCGCGGGTTCATGCCCCGGTCCAGGAGGGTTCCGCGTGCCACGGGGCGGCTGGGCCTGTGGGCCGTGGCCGCTGGGCCTGCGTGTCCAGAGCCTGTGCTCCACGGCGGGAGAGGCCACGGCGGTGAGAGGCCCGCATACCGCAAAAAAAAAAAAAATATATATATATATATATATGCTAGGCACTTTTGATAAATTCATTTACTTCTTACAACTGCCCTTAAAGGTTAGTATTATTTTCCCTATTTTCCAAATGAGGAAATTAGGACTCAGACTTGTTAAGTCAAACCACACTGCCTACCAACCAAAAGAAAGTATTCCAACAATAAGATTTTCTTTGTCTTCCTTTCTTGCTCTACTTTAATTCATTCAAAAAGACTTATTGAGGGCCCCTTATATATCAGGCTTTGTGCTAACATTAGGGGACAGAGAAGAAAGCCACGGCCCTTGTTAATGAAGAGATCAGGATGGGTGGAGGGGGTGAGATAAATTAGGAGTTTGGAATTAGCAGATACACACTACTATACATAAAATAGATAAACAACAAGATCCTACTATATAGCACAGGGAACTATATTCAATATCTTGTGATAAACTATAATGCAAAAGAACCTGAAAAAGAATATATATATATGTGTATGTATGTATATATAAATAAAATATATATATATATATATAAAACTGAATAACTTTGCTATATACCAGAAACTAATACAACATTGTATATCAACTATACTTCAATAAAAATTTTAAATAAATAAAGAGATCCAGAACAGGGGCAAACAGACAAGAAAAAGATGAGTGCAATACAACAGGATACATTCCCCAGAAGAGGTATAGAAAGAGTCTTATATCTAATGTCAGTCTCCCCAGATTTACCCCAGATCAATATTGAAGCAATTGTCATAGAATTCACCGATAAAGGTAAAAAGAGTTTTTATGTAAAATGCTTAGAATGGCATGTAGCACACCGTAGGGGCCATATTTAAGTCTTAGCTACAGACGTATTGATAAATAGGTAGATCCATAGGTATCTGGGTAGAGGTTGGCCTTTTTACCTGAAGTATCCAGAAAACAATTGCCACAGTGCATTTTGCTTTGTGGAAGTCCAGGTGCATGAGAGCTTGACATAAGCAGAGAGGAATCTTTAAAAGCTATATTGGCAAGGCGGACCTTCAAGATGGCGGAGGAGTAAGACGTGGAGATCACCTTCCTCCCCACAAATACATCAAAAATATATCTACATGTGGAACAACTCCTACAGAACACCTACTGAACGCTGGTAGAAGACCTCAGACTTCCCAAAAGGCAAGAAAATCCCCATGTGCCTGGGTAGGGCAAAAGAAAAAACAGAGACAAAGGAATAGGGACAGGACCTGCATCTCTGGGAGGGAGCTGTGAAGGAGGAAAAGTTTCCACACACTAGGGAGCCCCTTCACTGGTGGAGACTGCAGGCGGGAGGGAGGGAAGCTTCGGAGCCACGGAGGAGAGCACAGCAACAGGTGTGCAGAGGGCAAAGCGGAGAGATTTCCACACAGAGGATCAGGGCCGACTGGCACTCACCAGCCTGAGAGGCTTGTCTGCTCACCCGCTGGGGTGGGTGGGGGCTGGGAGCTGAGGCTCGGGCTTTGGAGGTCAGATCCCAGGGAGAGGACTGGGGTTGGCTGCGTGAACACAGACTGAAGGGGGCTACTGCACCACAGCTAGCCGGGAGGGAGTCCGGGAAATGTCTGGAACTGCCTAAGAGGCAAGAGACCATTGTTTCAGGGTGCGCAAGGAGAGGGGATTCCTTCCCTGTCTGCCCACAGAAGGCAGAGCACTGCCTAAACGAGCTCCAGAGATGGCTGTGAGCTGTGGCTATCAGCACAGACACCAGAGACAGGGACGAAACACTAACGCTGCTGATGCAGCCACCAAGAATCCTGTGTGCAAGCACAGGTCACTATCCACACCCCTCCCCCACGGGGAGCCCATGCAGCCTGCAACTGACAGGGTCCCGTGATCCAGGGACAACTTCCCTGGGAGAACACACAGCGCGCTTCAGGCTGTTGAAACGTCACACCGGCGTCTGCCACTGCAGGCTCATCCTGCATTGCAATTATAACTACTGTACCCCTCCTTCCCCCAGGCATGAGTGACCCAGAGCCCCCTAATCAGCCGCTGCTTTAACCCTCTCCTGTGTGGGCGGGGAACACTACACGCAGAGGCGGGGCCAAATCCAAAGCTGAACCCCAGGAGCTGTGCAAACAAAGAGAAAGGGAAATCTCTCCTGGCAGCCTCAGAAGCAGCAGATTACATCCCCACAATCAAGTTGATGTACCCTGCATCTGTGGAATACCTGAATAGACAATGAATAAACCCAAAATTGAGGCGGTGGACTTTGGGAGGAGCTGTAGACTTGGGGTTTTCTGTCTGCAACTGACTTCTTTCTGATTTTTATGTTTATCTTAGTAGTTTTTAGCACTTGTTATCACTGGTGGATATGTTTATTGATTTGGTTGCTCTCTTCTTTTTTTTTAATTACTTTTTTATTTTAATAATTTTTTTATTTTAATAATTTCATTTCATTTTTATTTTCTTTCTTTTTTTCTCCCATTTCTTCTGAGCTGTGTGGCTGACAGGGTCTTGGTGCTACGGCCTGGTGTCAGGCCTGAGCCTCTGAGGTGGGAGAGCTAAGTTCAGGACATTGGACCACCAGAGACCTCCTGGCCCCATGTAATATCAATTGTCGAGAGCTCTACCAGATATCTCCATCTCAATGCTAAGACCCAGTTCCAACCAACGGCCAGCAAGCTCCAGTGCTGGATGCCCCATAAAAAACAACTAGCAAGACAGGAACACAACACCACCCATTAGCAGAGAGGCTGTCTAAAATCATACTAAGTTCACAGACACCCCAAAACACACCACCGGATGCAGCCCTGCCCACCAGAACACAGGCACCAGTCCCCTCCACCAGGAAGCCTACACAAGCCACTGAACCAACCTTACCTACTGGGGACAGACACCAAAAATAACAGGAACTACGAACCTGCAGCCTGTGAAAAGGAGACCCCAAACACAGTAAGTTAAACAAAATGAAAAGACAGAGAAATATGTAGCAGATGAAGGAGCAAGTTAAAAACGGACCAGAACAAACTAATGAAGAGGAAATAGGCAGTCTACCTGAAAGAGAATTCAGAGTAATGATAGTAAAGATGATGCAAAATCTTGGAAATAGAATGGAGAGAATATAAGAAATGTTTAACAAGGACCTGGAAGAACTAAAGAGCGAACAAACAATGATGAACAACACAATAAATGAAATTAAAAATTCTCTAGAAGGAATCAATAGCAGAATAACTGAGGCAGAAGAACGGATAAGTGACCTGGAAGGTAAAATAGTGGAAATAACTACCACAGAGCAGAATAAAGAAAAAAGAATGAAAAGAATTGAAGACAGTCTAAGAGACCTCTGGGACAACACTAAATGCACCAACATTCGAATTATAAGGGTCCCAGAAGAAAAAGAGTAAAAAAAGGGTCTGAGAAAATATTTGAAGAGATTATAGTTGAAAACTTCCCTAACATGGGAAAGAAATAGTCAGTCAAGTCCAGGAAGCACAGAGAGTCCCATATAGGATAAATCCAAGGAGAAACATGCCAAGACATATTAATCAAACTATCAAAAATTAAATACAAAGAAAAAATGTTAAAAGCAGCAAGGGAAAAGCAACAAATATAATACAAAGGAATCCCCATAAGGTTAACAGCTGATCTTTTGGCAGAAACTCTGCAAGCCAGAGGGAGTGGGAGGACATATTTAAATTGATGAAAGGGAAAAACCTACAACCAATATTCTCCACCCAGCAAGGATCTCATTCAGATTCGATGGAGAAATTAAAACCTTTATAGACAAGCAAAAGTTAAGAGAATTCAGCACCACCAAACCAGCTTTACAACAAATGCTAAAGGAACTTCTCTAGGCAGGAAACACAAGATAAGGAAAAGACTGACAATAACAAACCCCCCAAAAGTAAGAAAACAGTAATAGGAACATACATTTTGATAATTACCTTAAATGTAAATGGATTAAATGCTCCAACCAAAAGACACAGACTGGCTGAAGAGATACAAGAAAAAGACCCATATATATATGCTGTCTACAAAGACCAACTTCAGACCTAGGGACACATACAGACTGAAAGTGAGGGGATGGAAAAAGATATTCCATGCAAATTGAAATCAAAAGAAAGCTGGAGTAGCAATTCTCATATCAGACAAAATGGGCTTTAAAATAAAGCCTATTACAAGAGACAAAGAAGGACACTACATAATGATCAAGTGATCAATCCAAGAAGAAGATATAACAATTGTAAATATTTATGCACCCAACATAGGAGCACCTCAATACATAAGGCAAATGCTAACAGCCATAAAAGGGGAAATCGACAGTTTAACACAATAATAGTAGGTGACTTTAACACCCCACTTTCACCAATGGACTGATCATCCAAAATGAAAATAAATAAGGAAACATAAGCTTTAAATGACACATTAAACAAGATGGACTTATGTGATATTTATAGGACATTCCATCCAAAAACAACAGAATACACTTTCTTCTCAAGTGCTCATGGAACATTCTCCAGGATAGATCATACCTTGGGTCACAAATCAAGCCTTGGTAAATTTATGAACATTGAAATTGTATCAAGTATCTTTTCCAACCACAATGCTATGAGACTAGATATCAATTACAGGAAAAAACTGTAAAAACTACAAACACATGGAGGCTGAACAATACACTGCTAAATAACGAAGAGATCACTGAAGAAATCAGAGGAAATCAAAAAATGCTTAGAAACAAATGACGATGAAAACACGATGACCCAAAACCTAGAGGATGCAGCAAAAGCAGTTCTAAGAGGGAAGTTTATAGCAATACAAGCCTACCTCCAGAAACAAGAAAAATCTCAAATAAACAACGTAACCTTACACCTAAAGCAGTTAGAAAAAGAAGAACAAAAAAACCTAAAGTTAGCAGAAGGAAAGAAATCAGATCAGAAATAAATGAAAAAGAAATGAAGGAAACAAAAGCAAAAATTAACAAAAGTAAAAGCTGGTTCTTTGAGAAGATAAACAAAATTGATAAACCACTAGGCAGCCTCATCAAGCAAAAAACGGGGAAGACTCAAATCAACAGAAATAGAAATGAAAAAGGAGAAGTAACAACTGACCCTGCAGAAATACAAAGAATTGTGAGGGATTAATACAAGCAACTCTATGCCAATAGAATGGACAACCTGAAGGAATGGACAAATTCTTAGAAAAGCACAACCTTCAGAGACTGAACCAGGAAGAAACAGAAAACATAAACAGACCAATCACAAGGACTGAAATTGAAACTGTGATTAAAAATCTTCCAACAAACAGAAGCCCAGGACCAGATGGATTCACAGGCAAATTCTACCAAACATTTAGAGAAGAGCTAATACCCATCCTTCTCAAACTCTTCCAATATATAGCAGAGGGAGGAAAACTCCCAAATTCATTCTATGAGGCCACCATCACCCTGATACCAAAACCAGACAAAGATGTCACAAAAAAAAGAAAACTACAGGCCAGTATCACTGATGAACATAGATGCAAAAATCCTCAACAAAATACTAGCAAACAGAATCCAACAGCACATTAAAAGGATCATACACCATGATCAAGTGGGGTTTATCCCAGGAATGCAAGGATTCTTTGATATAGGCAAATCAATGAATGTGATACACCATATTAACAAACAGAAGGATAAAAACCATTTGATAATCTCAGTAGATGCAGAAAAAGCTTTTGACAAAATTCAACACCTATTTATCATAAAAACTCTCCAGAAAGTAGGCATAGAGGGAACTTACCTCAACATAATAAAGGCCATATATGACAAGCCCACAGCCAACATCATTCTCATATGGTGAAAAACTGAAACCATTTCCTCTAAAATCAGGAACAAGACAAGGATGCCCACTCTCACCACTATTATTCAACATAGTTTTGGAAGTTTTAGCCATAGCAATCAGAGAAGAAACAGAAATAAAAGGAATACAAATCAGAAAAGAAGAAGTAAAGCTGTCACTGTTTGCAGATGACATGATACTATACATAGAGAATCCTAAAGATGCTACCAGAAAACTACTAGAGCTAATCAGTGAATCGGGTAAAGTAGCAAGATACAAAATTAATGCACAGAAATCTTTTGCATTCCGATACACTAATGATGAAAAATTTGAAAGAGAAATTAAGGAAACACCCCCATGTACCATTGCAACAAAAAGAATAACATACCTAGGAATAAACCTACCTAAGGAGACAAAAGACCTGTGTTCAGAAAACTATAAGACACTGATGAAAAAAATTAAAGATGATACAAACAGATGGAGAAATATATCATGTTCTTGGATTGGAAGAATCTACATTGTGAAAATGACTATACTACCCAAAGCAATCCACAGATTCAGTGCAATCCCTATCAAACTACCAATGGCATTTTTCACGGAACTAGAACAAAAAATTTCACAGTTTGCATGGAAACACAAAAGACCACTAATAGCCAAAGCAATCTTGAGAAAAAAAAATGGAGGTGGAGAAATCAGGCTCCCTGACTTCAGACAATACTACAAAGCTACAGTAATCAAGACAGTATGGTACTGGCACAAAAACAGAAATACAGATCAATGGAACAGGATAGGAACCCCGAGATAAATCCACGTAAATATGGTCACCTTATCTTTGATAAAGGAGGCAAGAATATACAGTGGAGAAAGGACAGCCTCTTCAACAAATGGTGCTAGGAAAACTGGACAGCTACATGGAAAATAATGAAATTAGAACACTGCCTAATACCATACACACACACACACAAAATTCAAAATGGATTAAAGACCTAAATGTAAGGCCAGACACTATAAAACTATTAGAGGAAAACATAGGTAGAACACTCTATGACATACATCACAGCAAGATCCTTTTTGACCCACCTCCTAGTGAAATGGAAATAAAAACAAAAATAAACAAATGGGACCTACTGAAACTTAAATGCTTTTGCACAGCAAAGGAAACCATAAATAAGACGAAAAGACAACCTTCAGAATGGGATAAAATATTTGCAAATGAAGCAACTGACAAAGGATTAATTTCCAAAATATAGAAGCAGCTCATTCAGCTAAATATCAAAAAAACAAACAACCCAATCCAAAAATGGACAGAAGATCTAAATAGAAATTTCTCCAAAGGAGATATATAGATTGCCAACAAACACATGATAGGATGCTCAACATCACTAATTATTAGAGAAATACAAATCAAAACTACAATGAGGTATCACCTCACACTGGTCAGAATGGCCATCATCTAAAAATCTACAAAAAATAAATGCTGGAGAGGGTGTGGAGAAAAGGAACCCTCTTGCACTGTTGGTGGGAATGTAAATTGATACAGCCACTATGGAGAACAGTATGGAGGTTCCTTAAAAAACTAAAAATAGAACTACCATATGACCCAGCAATCCCACTACTGGGCATATACCCTGAAAAAAACATAATTCAAAAGAAGTCATGAACCACAATGTTCATTGCAGCACTATTTACAATAGCCAGGACATGGAAGCAACCTAAGTGTCCATCAACAGATGAATTGATAAAGAAGATGTAGCACATATATACAATGGAATATTACTCATCCATAAAAGGAATAGAAATTGAGTTATTTGTAGTGAGATGGATGGACCTAGAGTCTGTCATACAGAGTGAAGTAAGTCAGAAAGAGAAAAACAAATATCATATGCTAACTCATATATATGGAATCTAAAAAAAAAAAAAAGGTTCTGAAGAACCTAGGGGCAGGACAGGAATAAAAACGCAGATGTAGAGAGTGGACTTGACGACATGGGGAGTGGGAAGGTTAAGTTGGGACGAAGAGAGAGAGTGGCATGGACATATATACACTACCAAACGTAAAATAGATAGCTAGTGGGAAGCAGCCACATAGCACAGGGATATTAGCTCGGTGCTTTGTGTCCGCCTAGAGGGGTGGGATAGGGAGGGTGGGAGGGAGATGCAAGAGGGAGGGGATATGGGGACATATGTATACATATAGCTGATACACTTTGTTATACAGTGGAAACTAACACACCATTGTAAAGCAATTATACTCCAATAAAGATGTTAAAGAAAAAAAAAAAGAAAGCAAGCTATATTGGCTCCTCGAGGGGATGAGCTGGTGATCACACCAAAAGGTGAGCTGGCCTTAAGCCCTAGTGAGCCTTAAACTAGAAGTGGCCTTAATCTAGAAGTGAGCTTTTCTTGTCCTGTAGTTGAATTTTTTTAAGTGGCACATTTTCTTTCTGGTGAAAAAATAAACAAGGAGAGGGGCAAATGTTTGGAGGATAAAGCTTTAAAAGTAACAACTCACAGCCAAAATAGTGAAATGTTCCTTTCTCAGTATAAAGTCTTTGTTTACTTAACAGACTGCACACCGGCAGGGGAGGACATCTCTGTGTGGGAGGGAGCCTGTGTTCACCTGCTGTGAGCAAAAGTTCAGATCAGAAACTGAGAAAGTGGAGTCTTAACAATTCTCTTCTCATTCCCTTTCAATAGTCTCCCACATTTTCCCATGAGGAGCTTGTTCTGTACTCTTCCAGAGAGAGTGTATTCTTCTCAGCCTCTTCTCACTGGATATCCTGCTATTTCTAAGCAGCAATTATTATCTGGCCACAGCACAGTGCTGACACTTCAGCACACATTAGGACTGAGCCCTCAGCCATGGCACACACCCACAACTCTCAATTCAGTTCTCGCTATGCGTGTGTGTGCGTGTGTGTGTGTGTGTGTGTGTGTGTTTTACTTCAGAGGACGTGGAGGGAGCATACGTTAAGTATAAATCATTGAGACAATATGATAGAAGGACCCTGGGGCTTACCTTCCGTACAAACAGAAGAGCTTCATATTTGCTGGTGGGGGTCTCAAATTTGAGGGCTCTTGGGGGAATATTCACTGCAGTGAAGCTGCAATTTTCTAAGCAATGCTCTAAGAGTCTGGAAGAACTTTACGCTGATGACTCCAAAAGAATGAACACACTACCTTTCAATGGGAAAAACTCACTTGGTCTAAACACTTCAGCCAATCCATTATTTGTGTAATAAATTAAAAGTGTGTACTTTGATGGCCCTGATGATATTTTCAGTAAATCACTAGAATGTTGCCTGCATGGAAATGACTGATTACGTGGTATGTGAGGGTCTCTCACCGGCATTACCACCAGGTGAAAATGCTTGCCATGTGAGCTAGTGGACAGGTGATTTGTCACCGTAAGACCAGGTACAAATCTATGTGGACTTGGAAGGTTAACTGACACTTGTCACCTGCCCGACACAAAGGAACCCTTTACTGTCCACTGAGGTCATTACACATTGGGGTCAGGGCTTCATTTTCAAAGCCCTGTCGAAATATCCTACACTAACTTCAAGGAGTCAGTCAGGCTAGCACATTTAACTCAATTTCAGGGGACCCGATGAATCAATGCCTCAGAGATGGGGTGATGGTTAAGAATCGGGAGGTAACCTGTCTATGATAAGACAAGATTAGTCTAAATCCATGAGGTACTCTTGAGGCTGTGAGACACATGGGGCTTGGAAGAACAAGATTTATTTTTAAAAGAAGCACAGCTTCAGGCATAGAGCAGGAGTAGTTTACCAAGCAGACCAGCCCATGACTCCCACTGTGAGACACGTCAGCCTGCAGTGATGAATTCCACCGATCACGTCAGTCTGGCATTCAGAGCACCTCAGAACCACCTCATTCTGCTCCTTACCCTCTGCCAGTGAAGTCCAACTGCACTTAAGTCATGGGGGAAGAAACAGGTTTGAAAAGAACATTTGCTCATGGAAGTTTCTCCTCTATAGAAACGAGCACCTGTTTTTCACAAGCCCTTAGGTACCTATTGCTCCACGTGGGAAATAAAGAGCTCTAATGAGGGTGTGCAGATCAAACCTGCTTGTATACCTTCAAAAATAATTTTACAAAGTGTAAAATTACCCCCTAGCCTCTCTTTGTATAAATGGATATTGATAGATGGAAACCAAAAACCCCCAGGGGATCAACAGAAGACATTCAATTTAGCTGTCCTGAAAAAATTTACAATAGAGTTAGAAAAAAAGTTAAGAATTAAGAGGCTGTTTAATATCAATAGTGGCAGGTTTAGTTGTATTTAAAGAGCTTCTGTATCTTTGATGCTACAAAATCTCTCAGCACATGCTCTGATATGCTGTGACTCCATAACTCTTTGTATGATCAAGAGGTTTACATATACAACCCACTGATGTGTGGGACAAAACGCTGAAGATGGCAAATTGGAAGTGATATACCTTGAAAGATGCAAAATTTGAATGGTTGTATCTCAAAGCTGATTACTTGAGAGGAAAGTGGGTTAAGATTCTGGAATTCAACTGCCTGGGTCCAAATCTTCATATGACTATTTACCAATTATGTGATCTTGAACCAATTACTTAAACTCTTATGTGCCTGAATGAGCATATACCCACAGTGGTAGGTTGAATAAGAAATAAATAAGTTGTTAGCCTATGTGGATCAATAAAGAAATTGGTCCTGAGAGTGGGCTACTAACATCAAAAATATCTACCCCCTTAATGCCAAGTAACAAGAAACAGATATAGCAAGCTAGAGAGCCCAGTTACAACATTGCAAAATATCTGGTAAAACCATGGTCTGAAAGAAATTGGAAGGCAGACCACTCACCTGGAGAAGTGGACAGAAGGAGTCAGAGTGATGGTGTGTGGTTACCTGTACAGAAAAGAAGTGAACGCAAGCCAAGAATTGAATGGTTCTCAAGCAGAAACTGAAAGGAATGGGGAAATCCCAAAGATAAACAGTCTTACAAGTTTGGAAAAGCCAACTGCTTCTGGCTATGAAATATTAAAGAGATGAAGTTAAAAAGTGTTCTGCGTTTAAAGGCCAGTAAGTCTTCTCAATTTACAAGGTAACTCAGTGTTCAGAGAGACAGAGAGAGGGAGGAAATTGGGGAGCGACAGCATCTCTGGCATTGGAGCCAGAGTGGAACCAGTCAAAAGGAGTAGTGGTAAGAGAAGTGGCAGATTGGGAGGGACCAAGATGTTGAAGGTTAGAAGGTCAAAAGGAAAAGGCAAGCAATGGGATGAACTAGAGGCAGGGACTGAGAGAGGGAGGGAAGGAGAGAAAGATGGAATTTTTATAGATGAGTACAGACTCAATATCATCATAGGAGCAGGAATGCCCTTTTCTAACTCAAGAATAAGAGAAGAAACAGTGTCAAAACAGGGAAATTCTGGGCTTCCCTGGTGGCGCAGTGGTTGAGAGTCTGCCTGCCGATGCAGGGGACACAGGTTCGTGCCCCGGTCCGGGAAGATCCCACATGCCGCGGAGTGGCTGGGCCCGTGAGCCATGGCCGCTGAGCCTGCGCGTCCGGAGCCTGTGCTCCGCAACGGGAGAGGCCACGACAGTGAGAGGCCCGCGTACCGCAAAAAAAAAAAAAAAAAAAAAAAAAAAAAGGAACTACCAGTCTCTTTGGGAGACAGATAGTGAAAAGGAAAGAGAAGAGAAGAGAGGGAAGGGAAGGGAAGGGAAGGAAAGGGAAGGGTAGAAAAAAGGAATAATTAAAGTTGTAATTAGTGGCAGAAGGAAAAATACTAGGCTCTGTGGAGGAGAAGTTTGAGATGCCCGTGGGATATCCAAATAGCTCTTAGAGATCTGGAACTCAGAAAAACCTTTGCACCTGGAGATTCAGCTTTGGGAGCTGCCAAGAGAGAGTGTTTCAGTGCAGAAGGAGAGAAACAGACAGCATCTCAGGGGAATCCAGCCTAAAAGGAAGATGAAGCTGCCCAAGAGGGGCAGTGGGAGAGACGAAGAGGAACCAGGAAGGAGGCGGACAAGAAGCACAGAATGATCTCCAAATGGAGGCTAGAGACGCCAAGAAGAGAAACATAAATCTGTGGGCCACACCAAGATGATATTCCAGCTTCAGAAAAAGTATTGAGTAGCCCGGGAATGGAAGCGATGAAAGTAGACAGTGGATGTGGCCCGAGGATGAAGACTGATTCTTTAGGCAGAGAGAAGGGTCGAGGGGAGAGAGATTTAGAGGTGACTGATTACAGGGCTTAGGATGAACCAGGAGGAAAACGAGATCAGAAAACTGTAATCAAAGAATAGGAGGAGTTAAGTGTCAAAGATAAAGAGTAGGTCCAGTAGGAATAAAGGAGCGAGGAAGTAGAGGCTATAGAAGCTATACTCCTGGAGAGGGAGGTTCCAATTTAAGATACTACTGGTGGTACAATCCCCAGGGGTGGCATCCACTAAAAGAGAGAAGAAACCAAATAACTGAAATGTAGAACCTTACGAACACTGAGATCAAGTTTCCTATCATTATAACAAAGCAGGATATTAAGTGACTGGCTTTAGAGTTGACCAAAAGTCTCAGTGTTTTGAAAAATTACCCAGGGCTCTTTTGTTTCTGCAAGAATGGGCTCGATGAACTCACTAAAAGGAGAACATATCTCTCGCATGCTCAGCCCTCCCTCTGTACACCTGTGAACATGTAAACTTCGTGGCTTTGGGTCAAAGTCTGTGCTTCATGTGTGAGTGTACTTTAACTATCGCAGGCTATATGTCAAGGCAAATGAGCTAAGAACACATAATTATAACTGGTAAAAATGTCATTCCTCTTAGAAAGGATAGTGTTTAGGTAGAGAAAACTGGAATATAATGAAAACCAATAGGGAAAATTTTAAGAATATGGCCAAAAGACCATCTTCTTAGAGTTATTCTGAGGAAACGGAGATAAAAACCATGTTGTATGATTCATTTGGAAGAACTGGATTTCAAGTGGAAATAACCTGCGGTCCATTATCTTGAGAAGAGTTGCTATGAGACTGAAAGCCAGTGCTGTCTTCATTGAGAGTTGGGGGAATAAATGCATAGAGCAATTCAGGAGCATTTTGGAAATGTAAAGTCCTCAGAAGGCACATTCCAAGTCAAGCAGACCTTGCTGAAGAAGTAGGGAAGTGTGACAGTAGGAAGAAGGTTTTCAACTCTGCTTTTCTCAGCTTCAATCCATATGTAGGGTTGTTGCTATTGTTGTTTTCCTTTGAAACATAAGGGAATCTACCAAGAGAAGCCAATCAACATTGGTGCCCAGTAAATGGACTTCCAATAAATGGAGAAAAAAGCCAAAAAGATTCTTTCGGCATAAGGAGGTCCATGCTCATTGAAATCACAGAAAGGAGTGAGGCTTTCTTTCAGGCAGTGACCTCAGGATATGTTCAGCTCAAGAAAAAGTCATTCTCCTTCAGAGAGGCATTAACTCACTGATGACTGAAGTGTTGGGATGGCTGCCACAGGATGCCAGGCCATCAACACATATCTAGGCATACATCCAATCCCTTCCAGAATGAGGACCCTACTCATGTCCCCGCAAACATGCCCTGACACAAGGCCAAGAGGACTCCCAGCCCCCGCTCCTCTCTCTTCATTGCAGTCTCTAAGGGTGGACTTCAGCCTTGCAAGAGTTGCTGGGAGCCACCTCCCATCTTGGCAACAGAGTACAGATAATTGATATGCCTATTACTCACCCAGAAGGATCCAGACCCTTTTTGTTCATACCGGTGCAAATGGTTGTCATGAAAATTACACAGGAAGCATTACAGTGACCTATCTGAAAGATGGTCTGTGTATTAGCTTCAAACACTTAGTCATCTAATATCCAATTATCTTTATTAAGCCACCTGTCACCTAGGAGTAAGACTCTAGGGAATTCGTTGCTATTTACTTTTCTCACATCAGTAGGTTGATAGTCAAAAGAGCTTTGAAGCCAAGAGATATTTTCTAATAAACAGAAAATGCCTTAACATGTAGTCTTTTCATATACTTTAGGATGCTAAAGTAGCAAGAAAGGAGGTTACAGCTGGCTGTTATAGGTGCTTCTGTCAGAATGTGTAAAACATACTTCTGGGTCTGAATCGTTTGCCAAAGGGAGAAGGAATTCTGCACTTCTATAGATAACGATCCACTTGAGTTTGCTTGTTCAGTATATACAGTTTAAGAGCTAAAGTAAGTCCCTAGAAGCAAATTCTCTAATGGTTGCATCTATTCAAATATCCAGTTGAAAGGGAGTTGGTCAGTCATTTAAGATGCCTGCATCAAGTATGGAAAACATCAGGAAGAATGCCTCCGGTTATTCACTTTCCATTTGGATGTGTTGGAATTACACAAAGCAGTTAAGTAGTTTTTCTCCCATGTACTTAGATGAGCAGATTCTCTTAACTGGAATGAAGGTAAATGAATGAACAGAGAGAGAGTGGTCTGTATGAGAGCAAGTTTCTATTTTTGATAAACCAATAATTGTTTCTCTGTGGATGATAAACACTTCACTTCTTCATTAACTTGATTTTAGTTATACACTATGTTTTAGTCTCTTATATATGCCAGATTCAGTGCTAGACACTAGGAACTCAAAGATCAATTTTATTCATTCATTCCTTTATTCATTCAGTGAATATTTACTGAGTGAGAATCTATTATGCTCTGGGCACTAAATTAAGTGTTGAGGGTTTAACAATGAGCAAAACAATGCCCTCCTGCAGCGTAAATTTAGTAAGGTAGACAGGCATTAAATACACACACACACACACACACACACACAAAACAATAAAATAAGTAAAACTATTAATTGTAATCAGTGCCAAGAAGGAAGAGTACAGGGTCTTACGAAAGACAGTAACAAGAGGACTACCTTAGATCAGGGGAAAAGGGGGTGTCAGAGAAGGCCTTTTTGAGGAGGTGACACAATCTGAAACCTAAAAACTAGGAATCAGATAGGAAAAGACTTGGGAAGAGTGAACCAAGGAGAGAGCTGTGTATGTAGGTTTTAGAAGGAAAAAAAATACTTGATGAGTTTAAGAAACTAAAAGAAGGTCAGCCTTTGGACCTCTGGAACTCCGTGATCCCTGGCACAGTGGTCCTGGATGAGGCTGGCAAGGCAGCCACAGAAACGAGGCCCTCAGGCTTTGATCGGGAGGGCAATCTTCAGCACTCGGTCAAGAGAGGCCATTGCAGTATTAAGAGAATTCCGGGGAGAACTTAAGAGTGACCAAGATTTGCGTTTTTCAAAGATCAGACTCACAGGGGGTGTATTTCCTCCAGTCTCTATAGCAGGAAGAAGATAAAATTCACATTTCTTAACCTGGCCATTCTAATTGCAAAAGTTTTTACGCACAAAAAAACAAAACCAAAATGCACCACCAAATGCTGTTTTGTGGTACAGAAAGAAAATGCAACACAGTCTACCAAAAATAAAATAGATAGCTAGTGGGAAGCAGCCGCATAGCACAGGGAGATCAGCTCGGTGCTTTGTGACCACCTAGAGGGGTGGGATAGGGAGGGTGGGAGGGAGAGAGACGCAAGAGGGAAGAGTTATGGGAACATATGTATATGTATAACTGATTCACTTTGTTATAAAGCAGAAACTAACACACCATTGTAAAGCAATTATACTCCAATAAAGATGTTAAAAAAAATAAAAACACAGTCAATTACAGCCATTGAAATGTCTGAAGAAGCAGCAATTCCTTTCTTACCCTCTTTCTTTTATAGAAAACCTTAATCCGTTCACTATCCTTTAAGACAAATGACACATATCCAATACAGAATATCATGATTCTAAGCACTAATGACCTAGGAATTCTCAGGGGAATTCTAGAATCATTCATTCAATTAGGATTTATCAAGCTCTTATTTAGATCCCAAACACTTTGCAAGATATTCAAGGTCCCTACTTTCCTGGAGCTTCCATTCAAATGGTAAAGGCAGATAAAGAAAAGTCAACACACAAGTAAGATAATCTCGAATTGTGACAAGGGCTTTTATAGGAAATAAAACAAGGAGCAGCAGGCTGCGTGGTAGATGGCAAATTCAGCTAGCCTGTCCTCCAGGAGGTGACATCTGAACTGAGGCCTCAGTGACAAGATGTTTTGAGATAACCCAGACTCCATTTGCAGAAGAGAAAATTTTCAAGTGTTTTTTTCATTAGGATAAGAAACAAGCTAGTCATTTTAATGGTTGGTTTGAAGGCTCACAAGAAGTATTCTGGTTTTGAAATCAAATAGGGTAGATCAACACATGCAAAGCATTGTGTCAAACAATCCAAGAAACTGGAATTGAAAAAGGAGGATTAAAAGTGGCCAGAAAAACCACCAGTCCCTCCCATCAGGAAAATTGCACAAGCCTCTTAGATAGCCGCATCCACCAGAGGGCAGACAGCAGAAGCAAGAACTACAATCCTGCAGCCTGTGGAACAAAAACCACATTCACAGAGAGATAGACAAGATGAAAAGGCAGAGGGCTATGTACCAGATGAAGGAACAAGATAAAACCCCAGAAAAATAACTAAATGAAGTGGAGATAGGCAACCTTCCAGAAGAATTCAGAAAAATGATAGTGAAGATGATCGAGGACCTCCGAAAAAGAATGGAGGCAAAGATCGGGAAGATGCAAGAAATGCTTAACAAAGACCCAGAAGAATTAAAGAACAAACAAATAGAGATGAACAATACAATAACTGAAATGAAAACTACACTAGAAGGAATCAATAGCAGAAAAACTGAGGCAGAAGAACGGATAAGTGACCTGGAAGGCAGAATGGTGGAATTCACTGCTGCAGAACAGAATAAAGAAAAAAGAGTGAAAAGAAATGAAGACAGCTTAAGAGACCTCTGGGACAACATTAAACACAACAACATTCGCATTATAGGGGTCCCAGAAGGAGAAGAGAGAGAGAGGAAGGACCCAAGAAAATATTTGAAGAGATTATAGTCGAGAACTTCCCTAACATGGGAAAGGAAATAGCCACCCAAGTCCAGGAAGCACAGAGAGTCCCACACAGGATAAACCCAAGGAGAAACACGCCAAGACACATAGTAATCACATTGGCAAAAATTAAAGACAAAGAAAAATTATTGAAAGCAACAAGGGAAAAACGACATATAATATACAAGGGAACTCCCATAAGGTTAACTGCTGAGTTCTCAGCAGAAACTCTACAAGCCAGAAGGGAGTGGCATGACATATTTAAAGTGATGAAAGGGAAGAACCTACAACGAAGATTACTCTACCCGGCAAGGATCTCATTCAGATTTGATGGAGAAATCAAAAGCTTTCCAGACAAGCAAAAGCTAAGAGAATTCAGCATCACCAAACCAGCTCTACAACAAATGCTAAAGGAACTTCTCTAAGTGGGAAACACAAGAGAAGAAAAGGTCCTACAAAAACAAACCCAAAACAATTAACAAAATGGTCATAGGAACATACATATCGATAATTACCTTAAACGTGAATGGATTAAATGTTCCAACCAAAAGACACAGGCTCACTCAATGGATACAAAAACAAGACTCATATATATGCTGTCTACAAGAGACCCACTTCAGACCTAAGGACACATACAGACTGAAAGTGAGGGGATGGAAAAAGATATTCCATACAAATGGAAATCAAAAGAAAGCTGGAGTAGCAATACTCGTAGCAGATAAAATAGACTTTAAAATGAAGAATGTTACAAGAGACAGGAAGGACACTACACAATGATCAAGGGAACAATAAGAAGGTATAACGGTTAAAAATATATATGCACCCAACACAGGAGCAGCTCAATACATAAGGCAACTGCTAACAGCTATAAAAGAGGAAATAGACAGTAACACAAAAATAGTGGGGGACTTTAACACCTCACTTACACCAATGGACAGATCATCCAAACAGAAAATTAATAAGGAAACACAGGCTTTAATGGACACAATATACCAGTTGGATTTAATTGATATTTATAGGACATTCCATCCAAACACAGCAGATTACACTTTCTTCTGAAGTGCGCACGGAGCATTCTCCAGGAGAGATCACATCTTGGGTCACAAATCAAGCCTCAGTAAATTTAAGAAAACTGAAATCATATCAAGCTTCTTTTCTGACCACAACTCTATGAGATTAGAAATCAATTACATGGAAAAAAACATAAAAAACACAAACACATGGAGGCTAAACAACACATTACTAAATAACCAAGAGTTCACTGAAGAAATCAAAGAGGAAATCAAAAAATACCTAGAAACAAATGACAATGAAAACACGACAATCCAAAACCTATGGGATGCAGCAAAAGCAGTTCTAAGAGGGAAGTTTATAGCAATACAAGCCTACCTCAAGAAACAAGAAACATCTCAAATAAACAATCTAAACTTACACCTAGAGGAACTAAAGAAGAACAAACAAAACCCAAAGTTAGCAGAAGGAAAGAAATCATAAAGATCAGAACAGAAATAAATGTAACAGAAACAAAGAGAACAATAGCAAAGATCAAGAAAACTAAAAGCTGGTCCTTTGGGAAGATAAACAACATTGATAAACCATTAGCCAGACTCATCAAGAAAAAGAAGGAGAGGACTCAAATCAATAAAATTAGAAATGAAAAAGGAGAAATTACAGCAGACACCACAGAAATACAAAGCATCCTAAGAGACTACTACAGGCAACTCTATGCCAATAAAATGGACAACGTGGAAGAAATGGACAAATTCTTAGAAAGGTATAACCTTCCAAAACTGAACCAGGAAGAAATAGAAAATATGAACAGACCAATCACAAGTAATGAAATTGAAACTGTGATTAAAAATCTTCCAACAAACAAACGTCCAGATGGTTTCACAGGTGAATTCTATCAAATATTCAGAGTATAGCTAATACCCATCTTTCACAAACTCGTCCAAAAAAATGCAGAGGAAGGAACACTCCCAAACTCATTCTATGAGGCCAACCTCACCCTGACACCAAAACCAGAAAAAGATACTACAAAAAAAGAAAATTACAGACCACTGTCACTGATGAATATAGATGCAAAAATCCTCAAAAAACACTAGCAACCAGAATCCAACAACAGATTAAAAGGATCATACAGCATGATCAAGTGGGATTTATCCCAGGATGCAAGGATTCTTCAATATAAGCAAATCGATCTATGTGATACGCCATATTAATAAATTGAAGAATAAAAACCATATGATCACCTCCATAGATGCAGAAAAGGCTTTTGATAAAATTCAACACCAATTTATGGTAAAACTCTCCAGAAAGTGGGCATAGAGGGAAACTACCTCAACAAAATGAAGGTCATATATGACACACCCACAGCAAACATCATTCTCAATGGTGAAAAACTGAAAGCATTTCCTCTAAGATCAGGAACAAGACAAGGATGTCCACTGTTGGACAAGGATGTCTCACCACTGTTATTCAACATAGTTTTGGAAGTCCTAGCCACGGCAATCAGAGAAGAACAAGAAATAAAAGGAATACAAATTGGAAAAGAAGAAGTAAAACTGTCACTGTTTGCAGATGACTTGATACTATGCGTAGAGAATCCTAAAGATGCCACCAGAAAACTACTAGAGTTAATTGATGCATTTGGTAAAGTTGCAGGATACAAAATTAATGCACAGAAATCTCTTGCATTCCTATACACTAATGATGAAACATCTGAAAGAGAAATCAAGGAAACACTCCCATTTAGCATTGCAACAAAAAGAATAAAATACCTCAGAATAAACCTACCTAGGGAGACAAAAGACCTGTATGCGGAAAACTATAAAACACTGATGAAAGAAATTAAAGATCATACAAACAGATGGAGAGATATACCATGTTCTTGGATTGGAAGAATCAATATTGTGAAAATGACTATACTACCCAAAGCAGTCTAGAGATTCAATGCAATCCCTATCAAATTACCAAAGGCATTTTTTACAGAACTAGAACAAAATATTTTAAAATTTCTATGGAAACACAAAAGAGACCCCGAATAGCCAAAGCAGTCTTGAGGGAAAAAAAATGGAGCTGGAGGAATCAGACTCCCTGACTTCAGACTATACTACAAAGCTACAGTAATCAAGACAAATATGGTACTGGCACAAAAACAGAAATACAGATCAATGGAACAGGATAGAAAGCCCAGAGATAAACCCACACAAATATAGTCAACTAATCTATGACAAAGGAGGCAAGGATATACAATGAAGAAAAGACAGTCTCTTCAATAAGTGGTGTTGGGAAAACTGGACAGCTGCATGTAAAAGAATAAAATTAGAACACTCCCTAACAGCGTACAGAAAAATAAACTCAAAATGGATTAGAGACCTAAATGTAAGACTGGACACTATAAAACTCCTAGAGGAAAACATAGGGAGAACACTCTTTGACGTAAATCACAGCAAGATCTTTTCTGATCCACTTCCTAGAGTAATGGAAATAAAAACAAAAATAAACAAATGGGACCTAATGAAATTTAAAAGTTTTTGCACAGCAAAGGAAACTACAAACAAGATGAAAAGACAATCCTCAAAATGGGAGAAAATATTTGCAAATTAATCAACGGACAAAAGATTGATCTCCAAAATATATAACAGCTCATGTAGCTTAATATTAAAAAAACAAAGAACCCAATCCAAAAATAGGCAGAAGACCTAAACAGACATTTCTCCAGAGAAGATATACAGATGGCCAAGAAGCACATGAAAAGCTGCTCAACATCACTAATTATTAGAGAAATGCAAATCAAAACTATAATGAGGTATCACCTCACACCAGTTAGAATGGGCATCATCAGAAAATCTACAAACAACAAATGCTGGAGAGGGTGTGCAGAAAAGGGAACCCTCTTGCACTGTTGGTGGGAATGTAAATTGATAGAGCCACTATGGAGAACAGTATGGAGGTTCCTTAAAAAACTAAAAATAGAATTACCATATGACCCAGCAATCCCACTACTGGGCAAATACCCAAAAAAAAAACATAATTCAAAAAGACACATGCACCCCAATGTTCATTACAACACTATTTACAATAGCCAGGACATGGAAGCAACCTAAATGCCCATCCACAGAAGAATGGATAAAGATGATGTGGTACACATATACAATGGATTATTACTCAGCCATAAAAAGGAACGAAATTGGGTCATTGGTAAGACATGGATGGATCTAGGGACTCATACAGAGTGAGGTAAGTCAGAAAGAAAAAAAAAATCATATATTAACACATATATGTGGAAGCTAGAGAAATGGTACAGATGAACCAGTTTGAAGGACAGCAATTGAGAAAAGGATGTAGAGAACAAATGTATGGACACCAGGGCGGGAAAGTGGAGGGGCGGGTGTGGTGGTGTGATGAATTGGGAGGTTGAGAGTGACATATATACACTAATATGTATAAAATGGATGACTAATAAGAACCTGCTGTATAAAAAAAATAAATAAAATTCAAAAATTCCAAAAAAAAAAAATAAATAATGGCTGGAACACTGCCTTCCTCTAAGGATCTCCAGTCTTTTCATGCTAAAGTTGGACCTACAACCATTAGGAGAATAACTGCTTTCCCTGGAAGCCAGTTCACAAACTCGGCCCGTGAGCAGTCCACAGAAGATGGCAGTATTTCTTAGCTTACATTGGAAACAACCCTCTTTGATGGAATACATCTTTCTTTAATATTTACAACTGTTGTGGAGTTCTTTTGTTGCCTTCATCTTTAAAATTTTGTCTTTTATTATGTATGATCCCTGCCTCGACTTTACCATATAATTTCTACTTTCTAACTTCATTTCATACATCTCAATCTACGGTTTAGCCAAATAAAAACACGAATATAAAACATTAATTTGAAGAAGGGTAATTGACACTGAAAGCTGTTACACACCCATAGACAGCACCCACCACCTCTGTCCCTCACTTAGCTACTTTTTATTGACACATTTTAAGCTTTGTCTGTTCATGTAACTATCTTACTACTTCCCCCACCCCTAACAGGTTATATGCTATCAGAGGACAGGATTGTGTCTTATTTTTCTCTATATTTCTAATGCCCAGGAAAATGTTGATATTATTAATCAGTATCACTCATTAATGGTGGAGTGAAAGAACATTGATGCTGGAGTGAGGAGTCTTGATTCCTGCCACTAAGGAGCCTTACAATCGTAAGCAGATACATTAATAGCTATAACCTCATTTTCCCAGTGGAAAGATGAGCATTATGATGTCTATCTTAATATCCTGAAAGAGCTGTTTCAAGGATAATGACAGAATGTGGAGGGTAGTACATTATAAACCGCAAATATGACACATTGTAGAATTACTGTCATTACTTAAAACTTAGCCTTCTTTTCTACAAGGGTTGTTTCTTAGGCTTTTTTGAAGCAATGCAATCTAGGAGAGGGAAAGGTTATAGCTCACAAATGCTTATTAGAAACTGAAATTAAAATTAAGAAAAATGCACTGAGTTTCATTAACAGCAAGGTTCAACATCATCAAAGTGACCTCAAAGGCCAGATGAACTGGTTCTCCTCCACCCAGAGCTACATGTACTGGCATTTTCAGGAGAGAAATAAGAAATTATCTACATCTCCTTTATGGATGAGTGTGTCTTTCTCAGCATCCCTACCATAAAGGGCAAGGTTTTGTTTTTTGTTTTGTTGTTCATTTGTTTTTATGATACTCTTTTCTCATTTACTGTCTCTCTCCCTTTATTAAATATTCCCAAGTCTTCAGGCTGCAGTACATGGGAGAAATTATATATTTCAACTGACAGAGTAACACTAAACTGGGCCAATACCATCACTCTAATTTACCAAGGACTTCTTGAAGAAACTAAAGCAGGGATTGAAGTTTAATCCTACCATTTCATCAGTGATTGGCACTACAATATATTGTTCTGGAAACAATTGGTAAACAAAACTGGAGCCCATTTCTGGGCTTTTAGAAAAACATTTTTATCTTTTCTTTCCCTTCCTGGTGTAGTCCCAAGGACTTCGTGCTGCACTCTGATCCCTCAGGCCTCAATGATGATTAAAATTGATTCTGAACCAAGGTAAACAGGGTTCCTCCCAATGGCCTGGAGAGCTCCAGTCGGCAGAAGCTAATGAAGCCCTTGAAGCAGGCTGCTCCTCTTCCACCCACACTTTATTGAAATGCTTTTGAGTCTTATTGTGTTGTAATTACATACTATAGAAAACTCAACCATCATCTATTTCTAGGATTGGACCCATGACTCTTACTAAAACATTTCAATTCCATTTTCCTGAACATACCATCTCTAAATGCACCTGTGAGGGCCCTCCACAAGTATTTCCATTTCACATTTCAGAAAACTTAGCGTGATGCAGGTTCCTGACTGAGCTGATGATGGATGTAAAGGGACAGCCATTCTGAGTTGTTTAAGTTGTTCTCTCTTTCCTTACTTCATTTTCTGTCTAATATTTGATTCATACAAAAGAATTGTGATCATATATATGTATTTTATAAAGAATAATAAAAAAATAAATACCCATTTCTCCAGCGACCCACCTTCTTTTATTTTTTTTTTTTAATAAAAGTTGTTCATTTTAGAGAGATCAACTTTAGCAATATTTCTTTTAGGGTTAGTACTTTTTTGTGCCCTGTTTAAGACATCATTCTCGAAACTGAGATGGATATTTTCCTAGAAAACGTTTAATTTTTATCTCTCAATTAAATCCTTCATCTGGAGTTAATTTTTTCACATGCTATGAAATAAAACCAGATTTCTTTTTTTTCTTTGTAAATAACAGTGGTCTCAGGACCATTAATGTAATGCTTCTTTCTTTCCCTCCCAATCTCAATGCTCTATCAGAGGTCAATTTTTCATAAATGTCAGTTTCTGAACTCTCTTTTCTATTTCATTAGTCAATGTGCTTATTTCTATGTGATTACCACACTGTCAATTATAATAGCCTTATGAATTTATAACTTAATTATTATAGTTTTTAACCTAATCTCCCCACCTTAATTTCAGTCTTCAGAAATATTTGGCTATACTCGGCCTTTGACCTCTACCATATAAATTTTAGAATTAACTCAAGATTTTGATTGGAAATGCACTGTATTTATAGATCAATTTGTGGAGAATTGGTATATTTTCAATAAAGGATCTTCCTAGTCATAAACATGGTATAGCTTTCTTTTTAAGGCTTTATGTTTTTAATGTCTTTCAATAGAATTTTCTAATTGTCTCTACAAAACTCCTGCAATTTCTTTATTAAATTTATTCCAAAATACATTATAGTTTCTGTTACTACTGTAAACGTATATATAATTATATAAAGCATTTATATAATTATAGTTAATTGTGTTTTATATTTATTGCTGGTATATAGAAATAGATTTAGTTTTTATATATTGATTAACTAAACATTCTTCTCAACATTCTGATGGGACTGAATATCAGAAAGATAGCAAGGGAAGTTCTTGTCTAAGAGTATTTTAAACCAGATATATCAAGTCTGTCTAAATTGCTCATGATTAAACAAAAAACCTGGAATTTTTTATTTTAATGGGAGGCAGCTGCTAGAGAATGGAAGTTAATCTCATAGGCTTTCTTTCTGCCTGACTAAAAAAATATAAAAACTGCGTAGCTTGAAATCTAAATGGCTTCTTTTGAGTGAACTTATACCACGTACACAGCAGTCTATTGCTCCCAAAATCAAAACACACTTCAGTGATGAAAAAGGGTCTTTTGAAAGCTCCATTTGATGGTTCTGAGTCCTTCTAATGAAGGATGAATTTGTGTTTGTTTAATGCCCATTTTTAGCATGTATCTTTGCTAGTTGTTAGTAAAAACCTAGTGTGGTTGAGACCTATGATTCATTGGGGTCTGCTTTGACAATTCAGCTCTTCCAGGTACTGCTATCCACAAAGGAGATGAAAACTGTAGCCTAATATATCAGAATAAGTTAAAAATAATGAAGAAAATGGTCAAAGCTTTGAAAGAGTTGTACATTTCAGAAACAGAAAATACAGAAATGATATGATCAGGCAACAGAAAAAAATAAACAAGAACTGAGACATTTTGGAAATAAATTTTAAAGAAAAAACATTCAGAAACACAGACTAAATTAGACAGAATGTAAGAGCAAATAGACTCCATGGACAGCATAGTGAGGGGAATAAAGGATGGAAAGATAAAGAGTAAAGAAAAAGAATAAAAAGATTTAGGAGAAAGTCATAAATATAGAATACAGGTAAAGAGTACCCATTGTATGTACAAATGGGCCCCTAAAGAAGCAAACCAAAACAATATAGCAAAGCAATTACTTAAAACTATAAATCAGGAGAGTCGAGAAGTAAAGAAGATTTCAATCTATGTAGTCAAAAGACACCATGCACTTGGGAAAACTGACTTAAAATGGTCAACACAGAGACATATCTTAATAAAACTACTGAAATTTAAGTCCATGAAAAAACAAACAAACCCTGTAAGTATTCAGACAAAAAGTCCAAATCACTAACAAGGGAAAGAAAGTCAGACTGCTATCCAACTTCTTGACCACAACATTTCATACTAAAAAACTAAGGAGCAATTGTTTAAAATTACTTGAGAAAAATGTAAGACAACGACTTTGTATACAGCCAAACTTTCCACACAGAAAAATAATTATAAACGTTCTAAAACTAAAAAAAAAAAATTTGATAAGTGGTCTCATGAATGTTTCCTGATAATAGAAGCTCCAGACAACCAGAAAAGATTAGAGAACCATCAGCATATGGTCTGAAGGTGGACATTAAATATATTTAATGATAGAGTTAACATTAATATTTGGGGTTGGGGCGACAAAAAAGAGCATCTAAGTGTTATAGGCACTAACTCTGCACAAAAATACAATAAATAAAAATAAGATGAGAAAGGAAGACTCACAGAAATTACTATTAGCTTATGATTATTTCATAGGTAATAACTGAATAAATTAATATCATTTGATTCTGACAAATCAAGTAGTAGAAGCATAAGTACATTTAACACTTTCACAAAGTTTAACACTAAAATAATGTTATGGGCTTAAATTGGAGGGAGGTTGAGGAATGTTAAATGTCCAGCTTACTTAGTAACTCATAGTAGGTGCTCATAGCAGGAAATGAACAGTTTCTAAAGGAAGAATTGACTAAATATACATAAATTTAACAACCAGAACAAAAATACAAAATATCTAAAAACAAACAAAAAATTAAAAATAGCAAAGAAAAGAGATAGGCAGATAATATTTTACCTTCTATCTTAATAACAGTAAATAAATATTCATATCAAGCATATATTAAACATTTAGAAAAACTGAAATTATATTAGTCTACAAAGAAAATGTTAATAAATTGCAAAAATAATTGAAGTAGTGTAAGCAGTATTCTCTGATTCCAAAGCAAAAAATGTTTATTAATAACAAAAAATGCCCTTCAAACCTGGAAATTAAACTGTTTATTAAACAACTCTTGAATGAAAGGGAAAATAAAATATGAAATTGTTGAATTAAAAAAATAAGGATAATGAAAGCAAGTATATCAGAATCTATGGGACATAACGAAGACAGAGCTCTGAGAAAATTCTTTGCATTAATTACCTATATTATAAAGTGAAAATAAATAAATTAAATATCAACTCAAAAAGCTAGAGAAAGAATTACAAACTTAACTGACTGAAAGCAAAAGGAAGGACTTAATAAATCTAAAAATATAACAATGAGTTAGAAAGTAAAAACCAGTAGAACTAATAAAAAAAAATAAGGGTGAAAGAATTGACAAAATAGAGAAACCACTAGCTGACCTAAGTTCTAAAAAAAGATAAACACATAAAATAAATTATAAGGTGGAAGTAATCATCAACCCAGAGAAAAAATTTTTTTAATCATCAGAAACTACTTTGTCCAACTCAATGCAATAAATTTGAAAACTTAGATGAAATGGATAACTTTATCAGAAGATTTATATACCAAAACTGACTCCAGAAGATACAGTCTACAGACTAATTACTACAGAAGAATTCAAGTTTCCAGAAAGCTCCCCTCTGAGGGAGCCACCAGGTCCAGATGGTTTCAAAAGGGAACTCTATCAACATTTAAAATTTTAAAGATTAAGTAATCCCAATGCTACTCAAACTTTCCAGAGCATAGAAAAGTAAAGAAAAATTCCAAACTAGTTTTATGAGGCATGTGTAGCATTGATAACAAAAACGTGTAAAGACTACACAAAGAGAAAATTTCATAACAAACTTTCATGTGAATTTTGATGCAAAAATGACAATAACCTTCCTTCCTAATAAAAACATCTAATAATACAGAAATCTACAGAACCTCTTGTAACATGAATATACAAGAACAAGGAAATGGTGCCCACTATTGCTACTATTTTTATATGGTATTAGAGTTATTATTCAATGCAACTAGATAAGAAAAAATATTTTGATGCTTAGGGATAGGAAGAGGTAAAACAATCTCTATTCGCAGGTGATGTGATTGTATATTAGAAACTCCATGGAAATTAGTGGAAACACTAAACAATAAGAGACTTTAGTAAAGTCTCTATTAAAATAATATGCAAATATCAATTATCTACATACAGACAATATACATATTTATTTATACTTATATATTATATCTACATATATATTAGCTAGGTATGATCTTTATAATATGTGCAAAATATATACAAGGGTATTTGCAAACACTTCTGAAAGACACAAAGATTTAAACACAAATGAAAAGGCACAACTTGTTCTTAGATAGGAAGATTCAACACCATAAAGATGTTAATACTCCCCAAGCCAATTTATATTTAACATGATCCCAATAAAATTACCAACAAAGCTTCTTATGGAGCCAAACAAGTTAATTCTAAAGATCACATAAAAAAAGGAACAAGGAAGAATCACCTATAAAACCCTTAAAAATCAAAAGGCAACATTAGAGAGATAGCCCAACAAGAATTAAAACACAATTTGGAGCTACCATAAATAAAGCTAGGTGATGTTGATTCATAAAGAGATAAACCTTAGCAGGTAATTAAAATTTCATGAAGAGACAAGTTTATAAAGACATTCAGTATGTAATTAAGAAGAAAATATTGATTTTTTAAAATAAATGGTGTTGGGAAAACTGCAAAGCCATCTGGGAAAATATAAAAGTCAATCTTTATTTCACACTGTTGTATCAGGATAAATTCCAAATGGACTCAAGGTATGAGAGTAGAAAGTATTAGAAGCAGGCAGAGTGAATATAATTATAATTGGGGAGCAGAGGAACCCTTTAATAAAATAAAAGATTAATATATTTCTGCTGTATAACTTAATATGCAAACGTTTTTGCATAGCAAAATCCTCCATAAGCAGTTTAAATACAGATGAGAAATTGAGAAAATATGTTGACAATTTACACTGAGAACAGCTACTCTATCTCTAACATATACAGAGCTCCTAAAAAATTTTTTAAAAAAACACAAGCTAATACTAAATGGACAGAAATATGAATAGACAATTCACAGAAGATGAAATGAAAGGCTCTAAATGTAAATAAGATGCTCAATTTTATTCATAAATAAAAGGAAATGTACTTAAAACCATTCTAATATACTTCTTACCCATCAGATTGGCAAAAATCCAAAAGTTTGACAACATATTCTGTTGGAGAGGCTGTGGAGAAACAGGCCCTCTTATACATGGCTGGTGAGAAAGCACAATGACACAATATCATTGGTAGTAAATTTTCCAGTATCTACTAAAATTATGTATGCATGCACCTTTTGACCCAGTAACTCCACGTCCAGGAATCTATCACAAAGATAGACTAAGGAAAATACAAAATGACTTACTCACAAAGTTGATTATGGTTGCCTTCATTCTGTTGTTGTTTATTGCATAAAATCGGAAAGAACCTACATGCCCATCAATAAGGGATCCACACAATGGAATATAAAATAATCATGAACAGGAATAAGGAAGATCTTTACACACATACATGTAGTAACCTCCAAAGCAATATGCAGAATTATATATCATATGTTACTTTTGTGTATGGGGTGCGGATATGACTACATACGAGCACACATACATATGTATATCCACCTCCCTTCTAATCTTAATTCAAACTTGACATTATAAGGAACACCCAGTGGAGAGGTTAGTAGTGCAAGTTAGACTCTGAATACACCTGGTTATAAAGTTTTGACTTTGGAAACAAATATTTTACATATTCAAACAATTAAATTAAAAATATAAAAATGAAAATCAAGTTGAAATGAATGATTCTTACTCTATATCAAGGTGGCAACATAACTTCAGAGAGAAAGGTTACAACTAGTGTCTGCAAAATATAATATTTTGACTTTCCATTCTCAGTGGAACATAGTTCAAAGACAAACTAAGCTACTTAGAAATCTTCAACTACATTCAATGGTCTAATTGTTAGTTATATCCTAATTTTATCCATTGAAAAGGTCAAGAAGCAATGGCAACTCTAAAGCAGTGAACACACCAAGTGCCAAGACTGAGTTCTAAATACCATTTTCCCTGAAACAAGTGCCCCTTGTAGAAATGGTTGATTCCAGCTCTGGGGCAGGAAATATGAGGTTGGGAGATGTTATTGTGCTATTCTGTAAGGAGGCATCGAAGATTAATGGCTTATGTCAAAATGACACAAACGTCGACATGAAGAAACTCTATTAGCCAAAGATGGGACACCTAGAGCAACAAAAGAGGACAATAAATCAATCGATTGACACACTCTGAAAAAAACAAGCCTCATAATGCAACTAAAAACTTTCTCATTGGACATCACTGGATTGACCTAGGACACCTGCCCCCTTGATGCTGTGCTATCAAGAACTAGAGATCCACTGCCTTTCACTACCAAACATCTGAAAAAGCTAGTTTGCATTTCCTTTCTCTAATTTTCCCTACCCATGTTCTCTTTCATACATTATACTTACACTTAACACATTTACACTCTTGTTTCATTTCCCCTACCTCTTTACATTTTTACTAAAAATGCTCTCTTCTCTTTAAGGACAAGAATTATCCCCTACTTATCAAATCCTTAGTCCCCTCCTTCTTACTCCTGCCTACCCCTCTCTAGTATTTGGCGTAATTCACCACCCTTTTTCTTTTGAAAGCCATCACTCCCTTGGAATCAGAGACTTTGTGCTCCTACTTCTCAAACAACTCAATCCCAGGCTGGAATTCTTTTCTACTTGTAACTCCTAAGTGTCAGCCTTTTAAGAGGTCTTTCCTCAGCCCTTTGGACACCACTTTCTCCATTGTCTTGCCTACTTATCACATTCATCCCACGCTTTTAACTAAGGAGATGACTCAAATCTTTTATCTCCAGCTTTTAATCTCCATCTCTCTTCTGGGCTCCAACTTTCTGCAGGACATAGCCTTGAGTATATCCTCCCTGTACCTTAAGCCCAACATATATAAGGAAAAATTCATCAGATTTTCCCAACACCTACTCTTTCTTCTGTCTTCCTATCAACAGCAATGCCATCCTTTCAATTGCCAAGATTACAAGTCTTGAAACCTTCTTCATCTCTGCATTTCATGCCACACCCACACTGAATTAAGTGCTCCCTCAGGCTCTGCTCTCATCAGAGGCTAAGATGGATCCAGTCACAGGCTCAACTTCACAAAGTATTAAGCTTGTCCTATTGAACTTGGAGATACAGAAGAAGCCCTTTTCTTATCAGGGGTATGACTAACCTTTCCTTATTATTGTAACATGTCTGTGGCATCATATTTTCCAATGATAAAGTCATGATGGATCTTAGAATCTGTGCCAATGGAGAGTGGCCAATATATAAACAGATTAAGAAACTGATTCTCCGCTGTGGTATTATAAGACCAAAGAAAATACTGACTGTGTGTTTTTCATTTCTCTTGCATTTGATAAAATAGAAAAACAGGTAAAATAATGAATAAGAATATATAATGACTTAGAAGTGCCTCTTGAAACATCACAAGAGAAATATGATCCTAGTATTTGGATTAGGAGCCTACAAGGAGAAGTCAATAATAGCAAAGAAGAGGTTGGAATTCAATTACAGATCATAAGGGCATATAACCATGACACTAATAATAAAGAGAATTGTAACTTTACATAAGAAATGGAAATAGATATACTAACTTCATTTACTTTGAAGTGAAATTCCAAACCTCTATCCAGTCATAAAATTAAAAGCTGTAATCACAGAAAAATATCCAAGCAGTACTAATACCTTGTCAGAAATAATATTTCAAAAATATGTAACTTTTGGTCATCTACCACAGAGGCTTAAGAAATCTCTGCTAAAACCCCCTGCTGCCCTCCTGCCAGAACCAAAAGACCAACATATGGAATGATCTTTTAGAGTTATCTATATTAGCATGCACTTTTAAGCAGGATAAATGTATAATGAGTATAGTTAGTTATGCTGGCATGGAAATGTCAAGAATGAACCAGTTTATAAATGTAAGTATAAACCAGGGTTTGATTTTCCCTTACATAGACATTAGAAAGTGAAAGAGGTACAGTTGATACAACAGAAATACAAAGAATCGTAAGAGACTACTGTGAACAATTATATGCCAACAAAAATTGGAGAATCTAGAAGAAATGGATAAATTCCTAGAAACATACAACCTACCAAGACTGGATCATGAAGAAATAGAAAATCTGGACAAACCAATTACTAGTAAGGAGATTAAATCAGTAATCAAAAACATACCAATAAAGAAAGGGACCAGATATCTTCACTGGTGAATTCTACCAAACATTTAAAGATGGATTAATATGAAACTGTCATGAACTCTTCCAAAAAATAGAAGAGGAAGGAATAATTCCAAATTCACTTTACGAGGTCAGCTTCACCCTGATACCAAAACCAAAGACACTCTAGAAAAGAAAATTACAGGCTAGTATCCCTGATGAACAGAGATGCAAAAGTCCTCAAAAAATATTAGCAAACCAAATTCAATAATACATTAAAAGAATCATATACCATGATCAAGTGGGATTTACTCCAGGGATGCAAGGATGGTTCAACATTTGCATATCAATCAATATAGTACACCACATTAAAAAAATGAAGGATAAAAATTATGTGATCATCTCAGTAGATGCAGAAAAAGCTTTTGACAAAATTCAATATTCATTTATGATTAAAACTCTCAACAAAGTGGGTATAGTACCTCAACATAATAAAGGCCATATATGACAAGCCCACAGCTAACATCATACTCAATGGTGAAAAGCTGAAAGCTTTTCCTCTAAGATCAGCCATAAGAAAAGGATGCTTTCATCACTTTTATTCAACGTAGTATTGAAAGTCCTAGCCAGAGCAATTAGGCAAGAAAAAGAAATAAAAAGTATCCAAATCAGGAAGGAAGAAGTAAAACTGTCACTATTTTCAGATGACATGATATATAAAACCCTAAAGACCAAAAAACTGTTAGAATAAATGAATTCTGTAAAGTTGCAGGATTCAAATGCAATATACAAAAAGCAGTTGAGTTTCTCTATGTTAATAAGGAACTATTAACATATAGCTCCTTATTAACGTATATTATGATGCATTTACAATTGCATCAAAAAGAATAAAATACCTAAGAATAAATTTAGCCAAGGAGGTGAAAGACCTGTACACTGAAAACTATAAGATGCTGATGAATGGAATCGAAGAAGACACAAATAGCTAAAACTATATCTCATGCTCATGGACTGGAAGAATTAATATTGTTAAAATGTCCATACTAACTAAAGCAATCCAGAGATTCAATGCAATCCCTATCAAAGTTCCAATGGCATTTTTCACAGAAAGTCAACAAATAATCCTAAAATTTGTATTAAACCACAGAAGACCCCAAATAGTCAAAGCAATCTTGAGAAAGAAGAACAAAGCTGGAAGCATCACGCTCCCTGATTTCAATCTATATTACAAAGCCATAGTAACCAAGACAGCATGGTATCGGCATAGAAATAGACACATAGATCAAGGGAACAGAATAGACAGCCCAGAAATAAACCCACACATATGTGGTCAATTAATTTATAACAAAGGAGCCAAAAATATACAATGGGGAAAGGACAGTCTCTTTAATAAATGATGCTGAGAAAATTAAACAGCCACATGCAAAATAATTAAACTGGATCACTATCTTATACCATACACAAAAGTTAACTCAAAACAGATTAAAGACTTGAACATAAGACTGAAACTATAAAACTCCTAGAAGAAAACATAGGTGGTAAGCTCCTTGACATTGGTCTTGGCAATGGTTTTTTTGGATTTGACACCATAGCAAAGGCAACACAAGCAAAAATAAATGAGTGGGAGTACCTCAAACTAAAAAGCCTTCATACAGCAAAGGAAACTATGAACAAAATGAAAAAGCAACCTACCAAATGGCAGAAAATATTTGCAAATCATATATCTGATATGGAGGTAATATCCAAAATGTATAAACAATTCATACAACTCAATAGCAAAAAACCAAACAATCTGATTAAAAAATAGGTAGAGGATGTAAACAGACATTTTCCCAAAGAAGATATACCAATGGACAACAAGTACATGAAAACGTGCTCAAACACCACTAATCATCAGGGAAATGCAAATCAAAACCAGGAGATATCACCTCACACCTGTCAGAATGGCTATTATCAAAACGAGAAGAAATAGGAGATTGGTTCGAGGTGGCAGAGTAGAAGGATGTGCTCTCACTCCCTCTTGCGAGAGCCGCGGAATCACAACAAACTGCTGAACAACTATCAACAGGAAGACACTGGAATTCACCAAAAAAGATACCCCACATCCAAAGAAGGAGAAGCCACAATGAGACGGTAGCAGGGAAACAATCACAATAAAATCAAATGCCATAACCACTGGGTGGGTGACTCACAAACTGGAGAACACTTACACCACAGAAGTCCATCCACTGGAGTGAAGGTTCTGAGCCCCAAGTCAGGCTTCCCAAACTGGGGGTCTGGCACAGGAGGAGGAATTCCAAGAGAATCAGACTTTGAAGGCTAGCGGGGTTTCATTGCAGGGCTTCGACAGGAATAGGGGAAGCAGAGACTCCACTCTTGGAGGGCACACACAAAGTAGTGTGCACATCGGGACCCAGGGGAAGGAGCAGTGATGCCATAGGAGACTGAACCAGACCTACCTGCAAGTGTTGGAGGGTGTCCTGCAGAGGCAGAGGGTGGCTGTGTCTCACCATGAAGACAAGGACACTGGCAGCAGAAATTCTGGGAAGTACTCCTTGGTGTAAGCCCTCCCAGAGTCCGCCATTAGCTCCACCAAAGAGCCCAGGTAGGCTCCAGTGATGGGTTGCCTCAGGCGAAACAACCAACAGGGAGGAAACCCAGCCCCAGTATCAGCAGACAAGTGGATTAAAGTTTTAATGAGCTCTGCCAGCTCTACCTACCACCAGTCCCTCCCATCAGGAAACTTGCTCAAGCCTCTTAGATAGCCTCATCCACCAGAGGGCAGACAGCAGAAGCAAGAAGAACTACAATCCTGCAGCCTGTGGAACAAAAACCACATTCACAGAGAGATAGACAAGATGAAAAGGCAGAGGGCTATGTACCAGATGAAGGAACAAGATAAAACCCCAGAAAAATAACTAAATGAAGTGGAGATAGGCAACCTTCCAGAAAAAGAATTCAGAATAATGATAGTGAAGATGATCCAGGACCTCGGAAAAAGAATGGAGGCAAAGATCGAGAAGAGCAAGAAATGTTGAACAAAGACCTAGAAGAATTCAAGAACAAACAAACAGAGATGAACAATAAAATAACTGAAATGAAAACTACACTAGAAGGAATCAATAGCAGAATAACTGAGGCAGAAGAACGGATAAGTGATCTGGAAGGCAGAATGGTGGAATTCACTGCTGCAGAACAGAATAAAGAAAAAAGAATGAAAAGAAATGAAGACAGCCTAAGAGACCTCTGGGACAAAATTAAACGCAACAACATTCGCATTATAGGGGTCCCAGAAGGAGAGAGGAAGGAACCGAGAAAATATTTGAAGAGATTATAGTCGAGAGCTTCCCTAACATGGGAAAGGAAATAGCCACCCAAGTCCAGGAGGTGCAGAGAGTCCCACACAGGATAAACCAAAGGAGAAACACACCAAGACACATAGTAATCACATTGGCAAAAATTAAAGACAAAGAAAAATTATTGAAAGCAACAAGGGAAAAATAACAAATAATATACAAGGGAACTCCCATAAGGTTAACAGCTGAGTTCTCAGCAGAAACTCTACAAGCCAGAAGGGAGTGGCATGACATATTTAAAGTGATGAAAGGGAAGAACCTACAACCAAGATTACTCTACCCGACAAGGATCTCATTCGGATTTGATGGAGAAATCAAAAGCTTTCCAGACAAGCAAAAGCTAAGAGAATTCAGCACCACCAAACCAGCTCTACAACAAATGCTAAAGGAACTTCTCTAAGTGGGAAACACAAGAGAAGAAAAGGTCCTACAAAAACAAACACAGAACAATTAACAAAATGGTCATAGGAACATACATATCGATAATTACCTTAAACGTGAATGGATTAAATGCTCCAACCAAAAGACACAGGCTCACTCAATGGATACAGAACCAAGACTCATATATATGCTGTCTACAAGACACCCACTTCAGACCTAAGGACACATACAGACTGAAAGTGAGGGGATGGAAAAAGATATTCCATACAAATGGAAATCAAAAGAAAGCTGGAGTAGCAATACTCATAGCAGATAAAATAGACTTTAAAATGAAGAATGTTACAAGAGACAGGAAGGACACTACATAATGATCAAGGGAACAATCCAATAAGAAGGTATGACAGTTATAAATGTATATGCACCCAACATTGGAGCAGCTCAATACATAAGGCAACTGCTAACAGCTATAAAAGAGGAAATAGACAGTAACACAAAAATAGTGGGGGACTTTAACACCTCACTTACACCAATGGACAGATCATCCAAACAGAAAATTAATAAGGACACACAAGCTTTAATGGACACAATATACCAGATAGATTTAATTGATATTTATAGGACATTCCATCCAAAAACAGCAGATTACACTTTCTTCTGAAGTGCGCACGGAGCATTCTCCAGGAGAGATCACATCTTGGGTCACAAATCAAGCCTCAGTAAATTTAAGAAAACTGAAATCATATCAAGCTTCTTTTCTGACCACAACTCTATGAGATTAGAAATCAATTACATGGAAAAAAACATAAAAAACACAAACACATGGAGGCTAAACAACACATTACTAAATAACCAAGAGTTCACTGAAGAAATCAAAGAGGAAATCAAAAAATACCTAGAAACAAATGACAATGAAAACACGACAATCCAAAACCTATGGGATGCAGCAAAAGCAGTTCTAAGAGGGAAGTTTATAGCAATACAAGCCTACCTCAAGAAACAAGAAACATCTCAAATAAGCAATCCAACCTTACACGTAAAGGAACTAGAGAAAGAAGAACAAACAAAACCTAAAGTTAGCAGAAGGAAAGAAATCATAAAGATCAGAGCAGAAATAAATGTAACAGAAACAAAGAGAACAATAGCAAAGATCAAGAAAACTAAAAGCTGGTCCTTTGGGAAGATAAACAACATTGATAAACCATTAGCCAGACTCATCAAGAAAAAGAGGGAGAGGACTCAAATCAATAAAATTAGAAATGAAAAAGGAGAAATTACAGCAGACACCACAGAAATACAAAGCATCCTAAGAGACTACTACAGGCAACTCTATGCCAATAAAATGGACAACGTGGAAGAAATGGACAAATTCTTAGAAAGGTATAACCTTCCAAGACTGAACCAGGAAGAAATAGAAAATATGAACAGACCAATCACAAGTAATGAAATTGAAACTGTGATTAAAAATCTTCCAACAAACAAACGTCCAGGACCAGATGGCTTCACAGGTGAATTCTATGAAACATTTAGAGAAGAGCTAACACCCATCCTTTTCAAACTCATCCAAAAAATTGCAGAGGAAGGAACCCTCCCAAACTCATTCTATGAGGTCACCATTTCCCTGACACCAAAACCAGAAAAAGATACTACAAAAAAAGAAAATTACAGACCAATATCACTCGTGAATACAGATGCAAAAATCCTCAAAAAACACTAGCAAACAGAGTCCAACAACGCATTTAAAGGATCATACACCATGATCAAGTGGGATTTATCCCAGGGATGCAAGGATTCTTCAATATAAGCACATCAATCAATGTGATACACCATATTAAGAAATTGAAGAATAAAAACCATATGATCACCTCCATAGATGCAGAAAAGGCTTTTGATAAAATTCAACACCCATTTATGGTAAAAACTCTGCAGAAAGTGGGCATAGAGGGAATCTACCTCAACAAAATAAAGGCCATATATGACACACCCACAGCAAACATCATTCTCAATGGTGAAAAACTGAAAGCATTTCCTCTAAGATCAGGAACAAGACAAGGATGTCCACTCTCACCACTGTTATTCAACATAGTTTTGGAAGTCCTAGCCACGGCAATCAGAGAAGAACAAGAAATAAAAGGAATACAAATTGGAAAAGAAGAAGTAAAACTGTCACTGTTTGCAGATGACATGATACTATACATAGAGATGCCACCAGAAAACTACCAGCGCTAATCGAGGCATTTGGTAAAGTTGCAGGATACAAAATTAATGCACAGAAATCTCTTGCACTCCTATACACTAATGATGAAACATCTGAAAGAGAAATCAAGGAAACACTCCCATTTAGCATTGCAACAAAAAGAATAAAATACCTCAGAGTAAACCTACCTAGGGAGACAAAAGACCTGTATGCGGAAAACTATAAAACACTGATGAAAGAAATTAAAGATCATACAAACAGATGGAGAGATATACCATGTTCTTGGATTGGAAGAATCAATATTGTGAAAATGACTGTACTACCCAAAGCAGTCTAGAGATTCAATGCAATCCCTATCAAATTACCAAAGGCATTTTTTATAGAACTAGAACAAAATATTTTAAAATTTCTGTGGAAACACAAAAGAGACCCCAAATAGCCAAAGCAGTCTTGAGGGAAAAAAACGGAGCTGGAGGAATCAGACTCCCTGACTTCAGACTATACTACAAAGCTACAGTAATCAAGACAATACGGTTCTGGCACAAAAACAGAAATATAGATCAATGGAACAGGATAGAAAGCCCAGAGATAAACCCAGGCACCTATGGTCAACTAATCCATGACAAAGGAGGCAAGGATATACAATGAAGAAAAGACAGTCTCTTCAATAAGTGGTGTTGGGAAAACTGGACAGCTGCATGTAAAAGAATAAAATTAGAACACTCCCTAACAGCGTACAGAAAAATAAACTCAAAATGGATTAGAGACCTAAATGTAAGACTGGACACTATAAAACTCCTAGAGGAAAACATAGGGAGAACACTCTTAGACGTAAATCACAGCAAGATCTTTTCTGATCCACTTCCTAGAGTAATGGAAATAAAAACAAAAATAAACAAATGGGACCTAATGAAATTTAAAAGTTTTTGCACAGCAAAGGAAACTACAAACAAGATGAAAAGACAACCCTCAGAATGGGAGAAAATATTTGCAAATGAATCAATGGACAAAGGATTAATCTCCAAAATATATAAACAGCTCATGCAGCTCAATATTAAAAAAACAAACAACCCAATCCAAAAATGGGCAGAAGACCTAAACAGACATTCCTCCAGAGAAGACATACAGATTGCCAAGAAGCACATGAAAAGCTGCTCAACATCACTAATTATTAGAGAAATGCAAATCAAAACTATAGTGAGGTATCACCTCACACCAGTTAGAATGGGCATCATCAGAAAATCTACAAACAATAAATGCTGGAGAGGGTGTGGAGAAAAGGGAACCCTCTTGCACTGTTGGTGGGAATGTAAATTGATAGAGCCACTATGGAGAACAGTATGGAGGTTCCTTAAAGAACTAAAAATAGAATTACCATATGACCCAGCAATCCCACTACTGGGCATATACCCAGAGAAAACCATAATTCAAAAAGACACACGCACCCCAATGTTCATTGCAGCACTATTTACAATAGCCAGGTCTTGGAAGCAATCTAAATGCCCATTGACAGATGAATGGGTAAAGAAGATGTGGTACATATATACAATGGAACATTACTCAGCCATAAAAAGGAATGAAATTGGGTCATTTGTAAAGATGTGGATGGACCTAGAGACTGTCATACAGAGTGAAGTAAGTCAGAAAGAGAGAAACAAATATTGTATATTAACGCATATATGTGGAACCTAGAAAAATGGTACAGATGAACTCGTTTGCAGGGTAGAAGTTGAGATACAGATGTAGAGAACTAACATATTGTCACCAAAGGGCAAAAGTGGCGGGGGGCTGGGGGCTGGGGGGATGAATTCAGAGATTGGGATTGACATATATACACTAATATGTATAAAATGGATAACTAAAATGAACCTACTGTACAAAATTATTAATTCAATAAAATTCAAAAAAAAAGAGAAGAAATAACGTGTTGGTGAGGATGTGGAGAAAAGGGAACCCTTTTGTGCACTGTTGATAAGAATGTAAATTGGGCGGCCGCTATGGAACACAGGATAGAGGTTCCTCAAAAATTTAAGAATAGAACTACCATATGATCCAGAAATTCCTCTTCTGGGCATTTATCCAAAGAAAATGAAAACACTAATTTGAAAAGATATCTGCACCTCCATGTTCATTGCAGCATTATTTACAATAGCCAAGGCATGGAAGTAACCCAAGTGTCCATCAATGGATGAATAGATAAAGAAAAAGTTTATATATATACATATATATAATGAAATATTATCCAGCCATAAAAAGACGGAAATCCTGCCGTTTGTGATAATATGGATGGACTTTGAGGGCCTTATGCTAAGTGAAATAAGTCAGACAGTGAGAGACACATCGCAGTATGATATCACTTATATGTGGAATCTTAGAAAAAAACAAATCCACCAGGTTCAAAGATACAGAGAACAAATTGGTGGTTGCCAGAGGAGGATGGTGGGCAAAATGGGTGAAGATAGTGAAAAGGTACAAACTTTCAGTTTAAGATAAATAAGTTCTGGGGATGGTAATGTACAGCCTCGTGACTACAGTTAATAAAACTTTACTGTATATTTGAAAGCTGGTAAGAGAGTAGACCTTAAAATATCTCGTCGTAGGAAAATATATAACTATTTGTGGTGATGGATGTTAACTCGACTTACTGTGGTGACCATTTTATAATATCTACATATATCAACTCATACGTTGTATACATATGTTGTACAATATAATGTTATGTCAATTGTATCTCAATTTTTAAAACAGTGATGGAGGAAGCTAAACTAGACATGAATGATGTGGGGTGTGGTGGAGGCCTGCTTATAATGTCTTGCTTTTGCCTGCATTCATTTGTACACCAATATTACTCTACCACTAGACAGTGAGTTCCCTGAGGACAGGGAACTGCCTCTTACACATTTTTTTCATATCCTCCAGTATCAGGCAGAATAGAGACATGGACATACTCAATAAATATCTACTGAGTTGACTTAAACTGAATCCTAACTAACACAGACTTGAAGTTGTGTTATCTCCCTTTATCAATGGATTTTAATTGCACTCATTAAACAAATGAGGATCTTTCCAATTCCGACTATGGAAAAGCAGCTGCGATTAAAGCAGATATGAGAGAGGGATTACGTGATCACCTCTATGTAGCATGTGTGACTTAAATAATATCAAGATATTTTAGAACTGTCAAAAATATTATGATGATTGTATTTTAAATCAATTAGCAAGTTTAATTGTTAACAATTTATGGCAAATGCAAAAATAATGTGGTAGGTAAACATGTAAGAAAAGTTAAATTAACCTCTTACACAGGATTAATTCTTTGGTTGGAATTATGCCTTTTCCTCTGGGGCAATTTTATATTAAGTGGATCCTCACTGTTTATAGGCTTATTCCTCTTGAGGAGTTAAAGACTTGTGGCTCAGTAGCCTTTATAACATAGCACTGCTTAATTGCTTTGTTTTTAAGGAGAAATTTTGATCTGAATGTTTTGTTTTTTACCTTTTTCCAGTAGAACCCCTACAGGCGCTTTCATGATTGAAGGCCTTGTTGGTCAAATTGACTTTTTCCAAAACTCCAATATGTGTGTGTGTGTGTTTAATATTTTTATTGAGATATAATTCACATATCACATAATTGACCCACTTAAAGTGTGTCATGAAATTGGGTTTTAGTCCAATAGATATTTTGACACCTTTTCAATCAGAGATAGCAGTAATATTAGCAGCTTGGCTAATTTCTCTCTTCTTTGGGCCTCCATTTTTCTCCTCTGCAGTTTACAGTTTCATATTCCCAGGATTTGTCATAACTCTGCACCAAAGACTTTAAAGAATCAATCAGTTGGCATCTGCCGTTGAGGAATTAAGGACTCAGAACTGGAAAGAACCAACGGATCCAGCGCCAACAATACAAGCTGGTAAAACCCTTTGCTACCTGTATTCTCACATAATGAATAAAATATAGTATAGAAGACAACCCAACACACTACTGTACAGATTAAAGAAGTTACATAAAGGTTGACTTCCTTTCTTTTCTTTCCTCATCCAATTCTATAAGGTAGAGCAAAAAAAAAAGTTATGAACAAAGTTCTTGGGATATGAATGGGCCATATAGGGATGCAAACCAACACAAGCCTGGAAAGTTATGAGGGGATCCAGTAAAGCCACTGGAGTAACCGAAATGGTCTCCTGCCCAGGACTGACTTTGCTGAGGAGCTGATCACTCCCCCACCCACCTGCTGCCCCTGCTATTATAACATCCCCCTTCAGTAGAGCATATATTTTTCAGAGAGAAGAAATCTAAAAAGGGAATATAAAGGGAGGTCCTTCTTTTTATGCCCAAGAAACCTTTAAACAAATTACATTCTGAATTTATCAACTTACTTCTGAACTTTCTTTTTTCACTCTTCCAAGTGAAAAAAATCTGCAAAGAATTTACATCAAATTTTACACAGGAAAAAAATTTAAAAGGCCAATTAAAAAAAGGCCCGTAAAAGCATTTGCTGGAAGCATTGTTTCATTTGCATGTTTTTATCTGCATGTTTTTTTCTGAAATATTTACAATAAATAACTTGAAATGAGCATGCTCTTGCTTCTAGAAAATGACTTTTTTTTTTTTCAGTTTAAAGTGAATTTATGGTCTGAAAACAGTCAGCTATTTAGTAGAAGAAGCAAAATGTTCTCTCCAGTGCAACAACCTGTTTTTCTCTTAAGGAAGAGAACTTATTCCTATTCCATGCCTACAAGTCAAAGAACTTTCTGTTGTCCAGTATTATTTCCTACAGACAGAGCCTCCTGATGCAGGAGCGATGGAAGGAGCTAGATCAACAACCCTCTGGCCAGACGCTTGGTAGAGGGAATATTCTCCTTGTCGAATTAAGCTTTGCTTTCAAATGGATGAATAGTTTTTTTTTTCTCTGAGAGTGAATAGGAATCGAAAGAGAGTGCTTTGGCTTCACTGAGAAATCCGCAAATATTTCTCAGAATTTGTTAGCATGGATGGCGCCAGCAAAACAGAATTTAGACAGTGCTCTGGGAACTGGATAGTCTCAGCGAACTGACAATTCACACTGTGTCCTCTAACATCACATCTGCCTTCCAGCGATAGCAAACTTTACTCCTGCGAAAACAAAGCGATCCCACAAGGAATGACTTATATTGAACACTTTTGCTTCTGTTTTCCGTCTCTGTTTTTCCAGGGTGAGCACTCAAGCAGGACTAAACGAAGAGGTGCATTCCTAGTTGACACAGGGGACATATTTTGTGTTTTCTGGTGCCAAAACACACCAAGGGATTAGGTGCTAGAATGGAAAATGAGTTTTCTCCATTTCCTGATTACTTTCACAGGTGTTCTTATTATCTTTAACTTCCCTCTTATAAAATACACACACACACTGAGAGAAATGACTGGGTTCTCTACTAATACCTGATAATAAGCTTTATATCTTGGTTTTCACAGGAAGAGAAGACTGCATTAAATGCTTGGAACTCACTGCTGCAAGGTACAGGGAAGAACTGGAAACTGTGGGTAAGCTAAGTGGCAAGGATAAAATTACCCTTCAAGCATATGACTACCAGGAAAGCTATAAACTACCAGAATCAAGATATCATGGGTTATCATCAGGAGTAAATCAAGCAATAACTATTTTGAAACGGATGCTAGATAGGAAATACAGTCCTCTGCTCACAAGTGTGGGATGGTAATCCAGCAATTTTTTTATATTCCTACAATCACTAAACCCCATTTGCCAATACTAACATTTGAGTAATTACAAGGGAAGACTGAGGTATATTCTATCCTCTTGATAGCCTTGGAAAGCAAGGCTGGATTTGCAAAGAAGGCTTAAGAAAACAGGATATCATTGTAATCTATCGCAGATAAACCCTTGTCTCTAGTTAGCAACGTTGGTAATCCCTGGGTGACAGGACTCCTTGGGACTTCTGGCTTTCCCTTGTCCCCAGGTCTATGCAGATGTAAACACCCTACGGAGGCCGACTTTGCAAAGGTAGTATCACCAAGCCTGAGATAAAATAAAAATGATGCAGCTAACACTCATCTTTTGCTTACCAGCTCTCAAATACTTGGCTTTAAAACTCATGGATTTCTACATTTTGTTACAAAAAATGTTTACAATGTGCAAAAGGATGGGAAAAGAGCAAAACGGAGATCAAGGTGACTGATGTTAATCAGAAAGCTGAATGTTATCAAAAGGGTTGGGAGCCTGCAAGGCGAAAACATAAACAGTGCTCTCAACTATCACTCAAAAGTCATCTTCTAGATGTATAAAATTTCAAATGGGTTGCTGGTCACAATATTTTTTACTGTTATACATATATCAATGTCATCAAAAGCAGTTATCTTCTAATACCAAGAGAGTAATTTAATAATATTGAAATTTTACAATATTTAGGTACATGTTAATAATTAGAAAAATATAGAAAATGATATATTATAGACCATATTTTTAAAAATAATATTATTTATATTATTTATATATTTTTCTAATCATTAACATGATTAGAATGTATGTATGTAGATGTTCTTAAACATATTAAGACCTGGAGGATTTTACTCCATAGTGGGTCTAGTGATGGAAGAAAAATAAGATCCTCTGTTTATCTTCATTCGGAATTTAACAGGTTTGTGGAATATAAGCAGAAGTATAAACATAAGCCAAATGCACTTAGTAATTTTAAAAATCCTTTCGAAACAGATGTATCTCAATTTCTTCAACGTCTAGAAGGGTCTAAGCCAGGAATTAAGTAGCCCTGAACAAGAAGTGAGTGAGTTTGATGACAAGAACAGTTGAAATGACCATCAGAAGACGTGGCTTCTCCTGAAATGACCATCAGAAGACGTGGCCATGAGCCACCGGGGGACCCTGGCCAGCGCAATTAACACACACTTATCGGGGATCATGGAAGACTTTGTTCAACGGAGGGAACAAAAAGGCGAACAAGCTCTGTTTCCTGCCTGCATGAAGTTCATGAGCTGAAAGGGAAGATAAGACATACAGTCATAACTTACAGGTGGCAGAAGGAGAATAAGAGAAGCAGAAACCAAACCCCAGGAGAACATAGACAAAGAAAAGGCTACTTTCTGGCTAAAGAGGAGAGAGTTTGGAGGAAGGTTTTCTGGAAGAGTAACATCTGAAATGGCCTTAAAGAAGGTCCCAAGATTCTGACAATGAATCCTAAAGGTACAGGGCCTTTCAGTAGCAGTGGAAAAAAACCTTGAAGAGTGAAGTCAAGTTCGTGGCTCTCGGGCTGCAGTCAGGGCCCAGGTGTTTGTTAGCCTGGAAAAGAGCCCACCAGGCTCACTTAATCCCCAGAACTCCATTTTGGACTCAAAGCCACTGGCCTTCCTCATTACATCATCTGACCCGCTCTGCTGATGTCTGTGTCTGTGACACTTGCAACAGGGATTCATAATTATCAAGGTAAGAAGTCTAGACGGAACTTTCTAAAGAAGGCAGAGAGCCAATGGAAGCTGAATCAGGAAGCATCAGGATCGCAGCTGTGCCTTAGAAGGAAGCCTCTGGCAGCCCTGTGGGAAGAGACTGAAGGAAAGAGGGCCGGTGGCCGAGAGACAGTGCTGGAGAGGCAAGCCTGTGGGGAGAGCTGACTTGGACCTGTGCTAGGGGAGGAATGGCGACAAAGGGGAGGTGTGGATTTCAGAAACAGGGCAGGAAGGATTTGACAGTTAACTGGATAATCTGGTGGGGGAAGTGGAATCCATGGTTAACTTGAACTTGAGAGCTTCAGTGTCTAGGTGAATGCCACTAATAGAAAAAAAGAAAAGAACAAAAGTGGTGAGGAAGATAATGTATTCAATCCTGTGAGTCTGAAGAGCTTATAGGATTTTGAAATGGGAAAATCTAGAGTAGTGGTTCTCAACCAGGGACAGTTCTGTGCCTCCCTTCCCCCCGCCCCCCCCCACAGGGGACATTTAGAAATGTCTGGAGACATTTGGGGTTGTCATCTCTGGGGAAAGGGATGCTGCTACGAGAGCATCTAGTAGGTTAAGTCCAGGAATGCTGCTAAACATCCTAAAATACACAGGACAGTCCCCCCACAAGAAAGAATAATCCAACCAAAAATGTCAATAGTGCAGAAGTTGAGAAATCCTGGTCTAGAGGTAGTAGGAACTTCCTATCTGGAATTTTAGAAGGTAGGAATGGAGAGAAATGAGAACTCTTAGTCACTGACACTGCAGTGAGAAACATGGGAGAAAATTAAGCACACTGACAGTGTGTGGAAGAGAAAGGCAGGTGGTTGATAAGATCCTACACAATATCACCTTGCTGGCAAAATGCGTTTCATCGGGGTGAGGTGATGTCACAAACACTTTCATATCTAAAATGCAATGACTGATGATTGCTCTCAGGGAGTGTGTACCTAAGAAGGTAAACATGGATGAGGTAGTAAATCAAGGGACACATCAATTCAGTCAGGAATGTCCCCAATATCCTAAACCCTGAAGACACCTTCCAGTCTACTATGGAGAAATGCTGTATGTGGTCTATGATTTTCATCTGCAAATTTATTATAACTTGGTCATGGAACGACATGACTGTAACAGAAAAAATTGAAAAGCAGCAGAAGAAAAAGGAGAAGGAGGAAGAGGAGATAGGCCAAAAAAAAAAGAAGGAAAGAGGAAAGCGAAGGAAAACAGGAAAAAAGAGGTGGAAGGGAAAAATGACAAGAGAAACAAGGGAAGGGAAGGGAAGGGAAAGGAAGCAAAAGAAGTGAAGAAGCACTGTAGAGACATCCTCTAAAAGGCAGGCTAAATACCGTGCGAGGGCAGTTCTACGGAACCAGACCAGTGGCCGCTCTCGATCAGTCCACAGAACTGTGATACGGGACTATATTCCATGGAAAGAAAGAGCTGCTTCTTGAACAGCGTCATCACTGTTGATGACGCTATAATAACACAAACTGATGAAAGAGTAACCAATACGTATACAATTCTCCAGTATTTAAATAAGTAAATGTTGCCAGAACTCTGTTCCAGGTGGCTTGGCAGGTGTAGGAAAGGAAGCCAGAGCAGGACAGGAGATGAGGGGGCAGCGTGGTGCTCCGAAAGGAAGGAAAGCCCAAAGATGCGTCGCGTGCAACCTGGCAGCCTTGGACTGATGAGCAGAGGCCAAAAAAAGTCTGCAAGGAACAACTAGACGATGGATTTTTCCCATTCAAATGATTATGTCGTCCGTAAAGACAAGGTACATCTGGTAACAAGAGGTCACAGTAGCAGACCAGAGAAGGCATTGCTGATGAGGAAGGAGTGTGAAGGACGTGTGCACAGGGCAGGAGCCAACATGCGTGTGCCAGAGACAGACAGATCCTGAGTTCCAATCGTGGCTCCACCATCGGCTAGCCCAACGCTCTTTGCAAGTAGCAGAATGTCTCGGAAACTTAGCATCCTTTCTGGTAAAACGTGAATGATAAGGCTTCCCAAGAGTGCTGTGATGATTAAATGAGATCGGGTACGTACAGTATTCAGCACGGCAGCTGGTGCTGGGTAGGGACCCTGTTAGTGGCAGCTGCTGTTAACTAATGTCTACATTCGATTACTCTAAGCGATGGCTGAATAAGAAAGAACAGGACCCACGCTACAAGGCAACCCAAATAGAATACATGAGATAAGGTGGCACATTTGAAAACTGAAATCTTCATTTTCTGAAATAAGCAAGTTAACTTGTATGAATTCATAACACTGGAAGTGGCCTTCAGAACTCTGTTCAAATTTCTTCATTTACTGATGGCAAAATTGGAAAAGGAAATGAAAAGACTATTGTGGTTTGGATGTACATGAGGCAAAAAAAGATTTTAATTAAAGGAAAGTTACTCATCATTCTTTTATATAACACAAGATGAAGGTGACGTTAGAAAATCACAGTTCACAATTTTGTAAATACACACAAATACATATGTGTATATATATTGATACATACATATGTGTATATATATTGATACATGCATATATGTATATATAAATATACACACACATATACAATATACATGTATATTTTAGAAATGAGAGAGCTAATCTGGGGAGCCATCAGGCAGACAGTTATCCTTAGCCTTCTGTGAACTCGACTACCCTCCATCACCCGAATCCACCCATTTGTGAATATATCTGATAAAGTTCTTGGAAGCTTCGTGCAATGCTGAATAAAGGAGCTTCAGGATGAAACTGGTGATTATCAAGAACGTGCTTCCCCCAAACTACAGCGAGGTCACTCACCTGTCCAGGAGCAAGTTAGGAGCAAACAGGAGCTTCCCTGGGTGCTCCATGGAGCGCCAGACAAGACCAATCATGAGAATCTCTAGCCAGGCACATTCCAGAAGGTGGACCTGATCATGGAGGGTCAAATCCACAAATCCTGAAACAAGACAAGAAAACCCTGCTGACTCAAATGAAAAGTAATGCAACCAGGGATTTGAAGTGGTAGGGTCTATTTTTTATTAGATGGGAAAACATAAATTAGAAGCACACAGTAGGAAAGTCAAGTAACTATTTTTTAAACCTAGCATATCAATGAACTTTACTGTGGCATTTTTTTAATGTCTTAGTGTCATATCTACAGAAATATACTAACTTAAGCAACCCACTTAGTTTTCTGTAACGTTCTGAACTTAGTGTTAAAATGTGTATGCTTTTTACTTAGACATTTCTAATAGCCCTATGTGATCATTACATTTCATTTCTGTTTCAGCTGAAGATATTTATGTGCAGGAAATTTAAATTACTAGCCCTAAACCAAATAGGAATTGGAGCACAGGCAGGACCAAAGTCACTAAATTTCTACCTCTTTGCTTCATCACTAAGCCATGTTCTTTTTTTCACACCATGGAAAAGAAAGACTAATGCAGTAGAATGTGTAAATAAATCACTCGGGAGAGAATGAGTCAGATGAATAAAAGTGACATTATGGTTACTTCTGGTAATAAACACTAAAAAGTGCCCTTGTTTTCCAATGGCGTATTGGGAGAGTAAAGCTTTCTCCAATCATCACTGACAATACGGTGGATGCCTAATAGTAATAATAATAGTGAGAAGAAGGAGGGGGAGAAGGAGAAGAAGGGGAAAGAAGAGGAAGATCAATTGATTGAGCCTTTACTATGGGTTAGAAGCGATGCTAAGTACTTCCCATACCAATTTTTAAAGTATTTATTAACACAATAATTCTCAGAGGTAGGAACTCACGGGGATATCATTTTACAGATAAGGAAACAGATGTTCAGAGAGCCTATATACTAGTTAAGGTCAGAGATGGAAATATAATCTCCAGAACCTATGTCCTTGACCACAAGTGACAGTACTTCTTATGTGCTGCAATTAATTGTAGACTTTGGATCAAGTGACTAAATAAATCTAACCACACAAATTAAGACATGCCAGAGTGACAAGGGCATTGCATAAACAAGATGTCCATAAAGTTTGCTCCTTTCCAAATCGGTTCCCTGTTCTTTTGTCCTGAGGTACCCCCATCACATTTCCTTCCTCTCTCTCTCTGCCCTCAACCCTTTGTTCTCTCTTATCCATGAGATGGGTCTAGGAATCCCATTTTCTTTGTCCTCTTCTTTAATTTTTTCTCACTAATATTATACTTTTATTAGTTATCTATACTTGTATTTACTAAAAAGCCAAAATGTAAGTTTATTTTCCTTAAGCAGTAGTAGCGATGGTTTGCCTACTGAATGTTTCTTCTTGGGGGTGTTGATTAAAGAATCAGCATGAAACAATTAGCTCATCATTTCTTATATACTTAAGTGCCATCTTTCATATAATCCTTACCACCAAGTAGATGATATCCACATAGAGAAACCCAAGGTGGAGAAAGACCTCAGAGTGTAAGCCCCCGCTAGCCACCATCCCATAACCAAGCCTCATTAACCCTATCTTTGAAGTAACCATAAAATTCTTTTTCTCCTTTCTATATTTCCACCATTACTGCATTTATTTAATTCTCCAAGAGTCTCTCATCTTTTCGCCTTCTTTAACTCAGCATAATTATTTTAAGACTTACCTATGTTGTTACATGTATAAATAGCTGATTCTTTTCATTGCTGAGTGGTATTCCACTCAGCAATAAAGAACAGTTGATTCTTTTTATTGGATATAGCCAATAAATAAATACAATTTATCCTTTCATTGGATATTTGATTAACTTCAGGCTATTACAAATAAAATTGCCATGAGCAATCTATGTACAATTTTTTGTATGGACATATGCTTTCATTTCTCCTGGGTAAATATTTAAGTGTACTATGGCTGGATTATAAGGTAGGTATATAATAGGTATATGTTTAACTTTTTAAGAAACTGCTAAACTGTCTTCAAAAGTGATTGTTCCATTTTACAACCCCGACAGCAATGGATGAGAGTACCAGTCTCGCCACATCTTCAGCCAATACTTAGTATGGTCAGTCTTTTTCATGTTAGACATTCTAGTAGATGTACAGAGGTATCACACTGGCACTGTGATTTTAATTTGCATTTCCCTAATGACTAATGATATTGAGCATCTTTTCATGTGCTTCTAACAGATCATTATCTTACACTATATTCACATTAATTATGCATGTGTCTGTAAATCCTTCTAGACTATGTACTCATTAGAAGCACAAAATGCATAATTCTATCAAATTCTGCTTTTTTCACATCTAAATTTATTGCACCTTCTGCTACACCATTCAGCCATGCCGAGGCCAATTAACAGTGTAGCATTTATCAGAGCAAGTGTCTTCCCACTGGAAAGGGTGGGTTTCAGTCACACGAAGCGGGACTTGCAACTGGAGAGAAAATGGGCAGTTCTGTTCATAAGAAAAACTAAGGGATTAAAAAACAGTGACGGGGTTTCAGGACTCCTGGGAAGAAAAAGGAACAGATATCCCTACACCTTGGAACTGTTTACCTATAGCATGCTTTGGGTCAAAATGGACTAGCCTTGCTCTGGAAGAAGCACTGCCGAAGGCAGCAAGAAAGGCTTCTCTTTCTCAGTAGTCAACGTCTAATGGGATAAACCATCTCTAGTGAGCAGTGTTTATAAGGAAAACTCACAGGGAAGTTTTAATTCTTTAAGATTTCTCCCCAATTTTTCAGATAAAGTCTCATAATAGCAATATAAACCTACCCTATAAATCAAACTCACTTTCAGAAATGTTAACATTTGAGAGGTATTTTCTCTCTTCTCATGACATTCCCTGTTTGATGTGGAAAAAAAATGTAATCCTGTGATAATGTCACCCATAATGAAACCTACACAATGTAATTCAATACCCTCCATAAGCCCCAAACAATCACGCAGGATGACATTTAGAGGGTATCTCGAGAGAGAACTGCAGCCATGTAACCAATCAATTTTGGAAAACCAAAGGAGCATTTTCTGGTAGCAACCTTACATATTAAACTGAATCATACTTTTTAATTCTCACGTCAAAACTTCAGTGCCATTTAAGTCGGACAGTTTTAGTGGTTTTTGGGGAGTCTCAGAAGCTCACCATAACCATTTGTACCACAGAGGTCTGGTGATTATGAAATCTGTCTGAAGTATGTCTGTTAGTGACAGTTTTCAGTCTGAATCCAGCAGAATTGCTGGGTGCTTCTCTGTTGAAATGATGTAGATCTCTCAAAAAGGAATAGTCTCTTTAATTATCTTTCCCAGCTGTGCATATTGCCTGCAGACAAGGGTTATTGTGTCTCTTCCAAAGTGTCCTCTGCAAGTTCCTGGGGCAGGGCTGCAGGGAGTGTGCAAAAACTGTCAATTAACCTTCTCAGTGAACGGGAGGGCTACTGAAGGAAGTTACTGGATGGAGTGTCTCTTCCAATATACTGATCTCAATATTATTTTAACCACACAGGAGCTGCATGCTCTTTTGGTGTTGAATAAATGTCCTTTAATACTCTCAATTCATATACATGAAGAAAAATAATGTAATAAATCCCAAACAAAATTATACTGGGCCAACTATCTATAGACACCGAGTTTCAACCCTTTGGCTTATTTTCCTTTGAAACAGGAAGAATAATCTATTATGCAACTTCAGCTGAAGCTGCTATCATAACTTAGAGGCATGCAACAATGCCTTTCTTGAACACTTGAAAGTGTGGCCAGTATGAAGGTGGGAGCTAGCAGCATCTAGGGGATATGAATAGAGGCATCAGTGACAGAACTTCTTACAGGTGACACAGTGAGACATGATTTACCCCCCATCACTTAGGGACTCTCATTTAGTGCCAGTGGCAAGGGGTCTTCAGGGCTGTGGAATCCACACCAGTGGGGTAGAATGCATACCTCAAAAGTAGTAACAGTAGTTTATTGAGACCAAGTGAAATCAGCTGCAAGGAAATCTCACTTTATAAAATAAAATTTTAAGAGAAAGCGAACATGAGCCTTTATTCTCTAGTCTGCACTTACAGGTCTAGTAATAGAGTATCCAGAGATAGGATATACTGGAAACAGACAGAAATGCTTCAAGTCCTGTTCGCCACCTGCTATGTGGGCAGGGATCTGATGAAGTTGAGGAAGGCCTCTTTCAGAGAAAAAGAGTCTCTCCATACAGACAAGCAGCTTGTTATTTCCAGTCTCATCACCAAGTAAAGATATTTCTGCCTTCTTTCTTCGTTATAAGGTAACTGTTTTGCCTCCAAGATTTTCCACTGCGTTTTGACGGTGAAAGGAGCTCATGGCATGTCTTCCCCTCTCCCTTGGGCCTCATGAGATGCTAAGCCCTCTTCCCCACTCTGCTAGGGACTGCCATACTAATTGCTTAATTTGCCTTGGCACACAGGAGATACTTAAAGCCTTACCCACTCTTACTGGGTGTGGCAAGACACGGCAAAGTGTGCCGAGAGCCTGAGGCAAAATGATATAATATGAATGCCCCTTAAGCTCTGCAGTGCTGTTGAGCAAAAGAGAAACCAGAGTGGGTCTTCAGTAGAGGCATGAGAAAAAAAATGAGGGCTACAGGAATTGTATTTCTTATTTCCATGGAATACAATCTATATGTTATAGATGCAAAACAAAGTAGAATCTCTGTGAAGAAAAAAGCAACTTTTTCCTGGGGAGCAGTTGTCTCAAAACTAGAAGCCAGGTGGTTGGTTCCCTTAGTAAATCCACTGGAAAAATATTAGTTTCCTGACCTTCAAAAAATTAATCATGTTCTCAGTCATATGATGACCCCAATGTTCTCCAAAGTGTCAGTTATGTTGCCCATTGCATTCTTTCTGTTTTGCCTTAACTCAGTGAAAGAAGATTTAAATAATTCATCTATTTTCCCCTTGATGCCAAAATAAAATAAGGGTTTTTTTTAAAAAAAAAAAAGAAAGAAAGAACATATGGAACATGAGACTGTAGCATAAATCAGCTACAAACTGAATAAAACTTGGGATTTCTGAGAGAAAGCCTATAGAACAGATAATGTCAGAACAACCTAGATCCCAGCTCAAATGCTAAGCAGTCTTCACATCCTCCATTTTGTTGTTGTTGTTTTTTTTCTTTTTATCCACAAGATAGTAACTTAATGCCATACTACGAACCATGTACCTCATGGTATAGTTGCCTATAACCTCCCTCCTCCAAATAAAAATATGGAATCTCCTTCATATGCAGCCTCATTATAGAGAGACCCATTAGAACTGTGATTCTCATTCTCTAACACTTTAAGATGTCTCCGTAACATAGAAGCATTGAAAAATTCTTTTCTAAGAAATGAGTTTAATCCATTTAAATAAATAATGTAATATACCACTCTTACCAAATATGTACCACTGTTATAGAATAAAATGGGATGAGACTATCACTTGTTTAGACATCCTGAATCACAGTGCAAGAACATGGGCCTCCTACCAAGCCTGCCCCACATCACATCCCTGTGTATTCTGGCTTTCCTCCGCTATAATAGAAGGAAGTGTTCCCAGGCCCCCTCTGGCAAACATCACCTATCCAAAGCCCTTATGCAAACACCGTACTCAATATCCACCTTGCCAATACCAAGCGGACACTTTCCAGAGGCTACAACACCCTCACCCTCAGGCCTGATTATTAGGTATTTCCAAGTCACTTCCCAGGATGTAACTTGTTGGAAGGTACACACCCTCCCTTCTCCCCCAACAGAATGAGGAGGACAGAAGTAATTAAAAGACAATGAACCAAAAGACACGTAGACCTGGCTTGAAATTATTCCGTGGCCCACGGTCAGTTACTTAAGGTCTCTGAAAGCTCTTCCCATCTGTAAAATAATCACTTTGGGTTATTGTAAAAATTAAGGAGTTAGCAGATGTCTCAGTACCAGAGTGGCTACTCAATGAACACTTGTACTCTTCCCTACTTCATCCCAACAGGCTGGAACTTCTGTCCAGTAGAAGGGAAGACCACTTTTGCAAAGTACCAAGAGAAATGTTTGGTTTTAAAATATTGGAGATTTAGAACTTCAAACTTAAATAGAGCACTTTGTGTTTGCCCTAAATCATGACGTCATGTTGTGTTTTCTGTTTATTTTTTCTTTTTATTTATATGTAAAAAATAACCTAATAAAAAGGATAAAAGACTTCCTGGACATCAAACAGTTCTTACAAAACAACATTTTCATGATTTAAAAGTGGAGGGAACATGAGCATGTGGGTTATATTTCTCCTAAAATACATACGTGAAAAAATGAAAAAAGAAAGCACGTTTGGGCTTTTATTATACTCAAAGCATTTCAAGATGTTTAGCAAATCCAGAATGCAGCTGTCTTCATGCACCCCTCCCCGACCAGCCCCAATATAAGTGGCCCATGGCTTTCTATTGAACTCAGCAGACCTCCACTGAGGTCCTTTGTTGCTCCTTATTTGCTTTGGGGTAGAGAGAATGAATCTTACCCTGAGGTGACTACATACATTGGGAAATAAAGTGGTATTCTCAAGGCAATGCTAAGCAATAAAAACCAGTGGTAAGTGAAGAACTGAATGTGACAAAGTTGACGTTTTTAAAATCTGTCACGTTTAGCATAGTTGACAGCCAAATTAATTTGAGTAAAGATCAAAGAATTCAGTCCAGAGGTTTTAAAATAAACAAAGGTACTGCCTTTAAAATTACTGGAGCGTCCTTCAAACACCGCTTACTTAGAAGACCATATGTTGAAAGAATTACAGATGATGAAAGTCATGATATCTATATAGATCCACGAACTTTCCAATCTTGACTCTGCAGACTGACAAGAGTGTCATGTTTTAGCTGACACTGTATGATGAAGACGCTATGACATCATTACTAATCCCTTCAGAACAGTGCAGCAGAGCTTAACACATTTTACTCTGTGACTTATTTTTACGTGTACAGATTCAAAGGTGGAGTTTCTAAGGCACATCCAAAAGAAAAACCAACACTGCTGTCTGCGGTTATTCTCCTTCTTCCCCAGTTTTATCTGAATGAAAGACAAACAACAGAGAGCTTGCTTGGGAGGATCTGAGATATTTCCCAGACATCTCTCTTACAATGCATACATGAGAGATAAACTAAATGCAGAAAATTGTCCTTCCTCTGAAAAGATCTTAGGTATAATGAGTAGGTTACTCACTGAGAAAGGATATCCAAAGACAACACTGGCTTCAAGTTTGCTCAATTGTTGCTTGGTTGTTTTTTTGTTTTTTGTTTTTTTTTTTTGCGGTACACAGGCCTCTCACTGTTGTGGCCTCTCCCGTTGCGGAGCACAGGCTCCGGACGCGCAGGCTCAGCGGCCATGGCTCACGGGCCCAGCCGCTCCGTGGCATGTGGGAACCTCCCAGACCGGGGCACGAACCCGTGTCCCCTGCATCGGCAGGCGGATTCCCAACCACTGCGCCACCAGGGAAGCCCCTGTTGCTTGGTTTTAAACACCCTCCCAGAACTATATTCAAGGAACCACACTCCTTATAATGCTCCTTTGAAAAATTGTTAGACTTTCCCACAAAAGTGTATTCAGACTCTACTTCAAAAATTTTCTAGAAGATTTTCCTCGCTTCAGACATCAGCCCACATTTATTGTTTAGTCATCGTACATGTCTCTGCATATGCATCTGTGAACTATTGCCGTTACATTTTACTCAACAACCAGTATTTGACTATGTTTACACATCAATGTATAGGACAAAAAAAAAAAAAGAAGAAAGTGTATGGAAATAAATTACCTCTGATCTAGAGAGGTAATTGTAGAACTTCTCTGATTAGAAAGAAAAAATGGAGCACCTCAAGACTTTAAGTTTAGAATTACATATTGTAGCATATGTAAAATAATTTTAATACAAAGAAGGAAGTATTCTTGACTTAAAAGCTGAACTTCATAAAATATTTCCCTTAACCTTTATTTAGTGATTTAGTTTACCACACTCCTTTAAATGGCTAGATATGTATTTTCTTATTTTTCAAAGGTTCGGTATGTCTTAATTCTGATCACAGCATGTGTGAACTTGTGAAATGCTGACTATATCCCTTTAAAAAATTATGTTCTCAATTTTTGTAGTAGGTGGATGTGAGAAAATGTCACTGCATCTTTGGTAAAGGAGTGGATAAAAGGTATTGAGCTGCATCCCGCATGTAAGCAATCATTTATTTGGCAAATTTCTCTCCAAATGTAGTAACAGGAAAAGGTTTTCCTCTCCTAAAGAATTAATGTGCTCCTTTTCGTTGGAAAATAAGAACACCAGAGTTTCTTACAGACTGCACAAAGCCCTCCCATCAAGAAGCACAGACATTAATACAATGTTCAAAAGCAGTAATAGTTTTCCCTGTGTCCTGGGAAAATTATTGCCTGAGTCCTGCTTTTTCTGATCTTTTTTTTTTTTTTTTTTTTTTTTTTTTGCGGTACGCAGGCCTCTCACTGTTGTGGCCTCTCCCGTTGCAGAGCACAGGCTCCAGACGTGCAGGCTCAGCGGCCATGGCCCACGGGCCCAGCTGCTCCACGGCATGTGGGATCTTCCCGGACCAGGGCACGAACCCGTGTCCCCTGCATCAGCAGGCGGACTCTCAACCACTGCACCAGCAGGGAAGCCCTGATCTCACTTTTGTCTGTACTGTTGAATTACTAGGCACCTTGTATCAGACTTTGCAAAGTAGATAGAGGAATAAATCATTAAAATATGTATACTTGTTTTCACACACACACAATTATCCTTTTTTTCCCCTCCTTTTAGCAATAAGTAAGGTATGTGATGACAGATAAAGTCAGGAGAAAAGAACTAATCTCACAACTATATCTGACTCTAGAAAGAAAAATAGGTCAGGACTTTCAGGTATGAAGATCATACTTGGGGATCAAAAAAAATGTCCCTCAGAGACAACAAAGCAGATGGCAACTCTACCTTGTTACCAAGCCCATCTGTATTACACTCGGGGCCTTGGTTCATGAAGAGATGGTTGTCATGACAATAAGCATTTGAGAAGAGTTCTGGAGAAGCTGATGGATTTAAGAGTGTCTCCTAGCTTCCCAATTTTCCAAACACACACAAAAATCCCATCCCCCCACCCCATCCTCCAAATAAACAATTCTATTACTTCTTGTGTTGGCTACAATTATCCTATATTGATGTTATAAAATTTGCACTCTCATGTCAAAATCCTCCTTGGAGGTACAGAACAGCTCTTTACGCTGATACAGCACAGCTTGAAAGTAAACTGGTCTTTTATTTTTATTCAGCAAAGCAACTGTATTAACTACAGCTTAATTTTTTTCTTTCCAAGCTCAGAAAGAAGTCAATTTCAGCTTAAATGAGAAAGGGGAAAAAAGTAAAAGAAATTATTTTCCAGTTTCTGAGAGTAGATGGCAAACTAAAGAAGGAAAAAAATTAATAAACTATAAAGTGCTTAAGACTGTCCTTTGACATGCTTGTCAAATGGACAGGAAGGCCAGCACCGCGGAGCGATTCTGAGATCTCTGATAAGGAGCACGGGCTGGCTGCGTTTAAAAGTCAACAAGCACTTGTACCTTGGAACATACATTTTTTCCTGTGTACCTCATAGCAGACCTACAGAAGCATTTCAAATACCATTGTCATCAGTCTGAGTTTTCTGGGTACCTGCGTGCTCCCCGTAAACACTACAAATGTCATCAACACAAAGATTGAAGGAGAAGCAGACAATCTCCTTTTAGAGCAAGTTCCCCAAACAACTGAAAAATGATGATTTCTTCCTACCCCCACCCAGCTCAAGTCCCTTAATGAAACCAAAATTGATGACTATCTTATAATTTTAGAGAGTGTTTCCTCACACACACACACACACACACACACACACACACACACACTTGATTTAAAAGCTAGAGGAACACCTGTTGTTGCCAATTACCCAAGGACATCTCGTTCTAGAATGAATTAGGAGCAAAAAAAAGAGGCTTAGTCTCCCTTTCCTATAGTTAAATTCAGAAGGTTAAAATGGGAGTTTTGCAAGCCAAAATCATCAAGAAGTAACAGAAATGCTGAGTAAAAAGTCACATAACAACACCTCTCCTGAGAAACCAGAGGACAAGATACAGGGCCCCACACCAAGAAGAGGCAGGGCCACAAGTCTGGGGTGGTGGAGGCCTGCGGGTCTCACAAGCACATGGGGATTTATTTTGAAAAGTTTGCTTCCTCTGTTCCAGGCGTCCCATAGTGCCCCACTTCCCACATTCTTTCCATTATCCTACACAAATTTCAGCCCCAGAGAGGACAAGCAACAAAAGGATGGAGAAAGAAATATTTCAGCCTCTTCCGCCCCAGATCTGAAGTCAATGAACACTGACCTTATATACACCATTGCTGAGAGGCCATAAGGAGATTAGAAAGCCAGAGACTATATTTCTTTCATCCATGGTGGATCCTTTTATAAGCATAGCAGTTCTTGCCAGGCCATTAAATAGCCACTCTAAAAATAAAGTGGGTAGCTAAGCAAACCTCAAAGAGAGATTCTCTAAGCACCAATTACCTTCAAAGCAAGAACTATTCCATTTGTTCGCTAACTCAACACGGCCCGTGGCTTGGTGTTGGGTCCCATCAGTAATGCTGACTACCTAAGGTTTACAACAGGAGTTACAATGATATTTCCTAATAAAAGTAGAGAGTAGCTGTATTAGTTTCGTAGGGCTGCCATAACAAAGTACCACAAAGTGGGTGGCTTAGAAAAACAGGAAACAACAGTTCTGGAAGCTAGAAGTCTGAACTCAAAGTTTCAGCAGGGCCACGCTCTCTCTGAAGACTCTAGGATAGAGTCTGTTCCATGCCTTTCTCTTAGCTTCTGGGGTCGCTGGCAATCCTTAGCATTCCTTGGCTTGTAGATAGATGCATCATTCCAACCTCTCCTCCATAATCACATGGTTTTCTCTGTGTGTCTCTGTGTCTCTTCTCTTTTTGTAAGGACAGCAGTCATATGAGATTAGGGTCCACACTAATCAAGTACGACCTCATCTTCTTCTTCTTTTTTCCTTATTTTTTTTTGGCTGCGTCGGGTCTCAGTTGCAGCACACGGGATCTTTGTTGAGGTATGCGGGATCTTTTCATTACCCCACGTGTTCTGCTCAGGCTTCTCTCTAGTTGTGGCGTGCAGGTTTTCTCTCTAGTTGTGGTGCGCAGGCTCTGTAGTTTGCTGCACGCAGGCTCTAGTTGAGGCACACGAGCTCAGTAGTTGTGGCACGCGGGCTTAGTTGCCCCACGGCATGTGGGATCTTAGTTCCCCGACCAGGGATCGAACTCGCATCCCGTGCACTGGAAGCCAGGTTCTTTACCACTGGACCACCAGGGAAGTCCCAAGTACGACCTCATCCTAACTTGATTATATCTGCAAAGACTAGTTCCAAATAAGGTCATACTCACAGGTGCTGGGGGTTAGGACTTCAACATATCTTTTGGGGGTGTGCAATTCAATCCATAACAGTAAGAAACTGTAAACATTTTACCGCTGACATGTCATGTTCAATATTCACCAAATATTTCTTGAGTATCTCCAATATATATATAAACCTGGCATGAGGCTGGGTACTATCGGTACAGAGATGGGACAATGTTCTCATTCTCAAAAAGCTCCTAGTCTATAGGGGAAGCAGAGAAAATGGACATATGATAACAATGACAGGTGTTAAGTGCCAAAATATAGAAAAATATCTGTGGAGCAGACACCTTAATCTCTGAGGCTGGAGCAAAGGTTATTCCTTGGGCTACTGCATACGCCTTCCCTTCTTCCCAGAACACTCTTCCAAGGACTTCAGCGCTCACAGCATCAAGATCAAGTTCTCATTCCTAGGGTAGCTCTTAACTGTGTGAATGCCTATGTGCTCATTAGCATCACTCACCAGAAAGGAAACAGACTGAGCGCAGGGATTATGTCTTGATGACATTATGCCTACAGTACTTAATGCAGTGCCTGGCTGAGAAAAGACCCTTAATAAACACTTCTCTTAATGAATGAGATGATGAGTGTAAGTGAATTATCTTCTTGTAGTAGGTGCAGCAATTTGAAGGACTTCTTATAAGAAGGTATCCAGTTTCTCTGGGAAGAAGGAGGAGAGCTCCTTTCTTGGGAAGGAGAAGGAGGTGATAGGTAGGGAGTTAAGAGTAGCAAAGGAGGGGACTGAAATTGTCACTGTGGGAATAGAAAGAAAGCGAGAGTGAGAGGAAGAGAGACAGAGAGAAAGGGAGAGAGAACACGCTAAAGAGGCAAGAAGAATATTTGGAAAACTTAGCTGTTAGACCCTCCAATCTCTAAAAATTATTCTAAATGTGGTCATAGATTAAAATAGGAATATATCTTTCCCTTTAACTGGGATATTGTCCTTTTGAGTATAGTGTTGCTTAAGTCTTAAAAATTCAGTAAAATCTATGCATAAACCCAACTTTTTAAGGAGCAAGATGTGAAATTTAAATACCCAACCTTCCCATTAAAAAAAAAATCAACAATACTCACAAATACAGTATTCTTTGGAGTACTTAAAAGCATAAATTAGTTACAGAAAAATTAATTTCTTCACTATTTTGAACACCTACCATGTGTCAGGAACAATACTGATGTTACGGACAAAAAATTTTAATATGTCTTGGTCTCTGACATCAAAGCTAAGGGAAAAGAGAGTCCAATTTAAAAAAGATTGTATCACTACCATATGTAAAATAGATAAACAAGGACCTACTGGGAACTATATTCAATATCTTATAACAACCTATAATGGAAAAGAATCTGAAAAAGTATATAAATATATATATTTATATATGCATGTTTATATATAACTGGATCATTTGCTGTACACTTTGCTGTACACCTGAAACTAACACAACATTGTAAATTAAGTATACCTCAATTAAAAGTGTTTAAAAAATAAAATAAAATAAAATAAAAAAGATTGCAATGTACTATCTAAGACCGCGTTGGAGGTCTGTGCAGGGCTCACTGGAGGTACACAGGACCGGCAGCTATAGTCCGAAGTGGCAAGACTCATATTTCTGGTTTGAGTCTGGATGGCATACTTGATGGAAAGGGAGGCAAAGCTACAGAGCGACCAGAGAGGATGGCACGTTCCTGAAACTGTCCCTAGACCAGACAGAAAGCAGGGCAGGCGTGGTCAGAAATGGGGCCAGAGAAGGAAGCTGGGGCCAGGTGGCTTCACCCAGAGGCAAAGAGGAGTCACTGAAGGATTTTAAAGCGAGGAGTATTAACTAGTTAAGCTCATTCTCCACTAGGAGAATGAACCAAAGGAGAGCCACTGATGAGATATTAAGGAAGGTGAATGAAAGGAATTTACCAACTGATGAGATGAAAAAAGGGGGAGAAAAAGCCAAGGATCTCCCGAGTGTCTGGGTGGTAGAGCTGTGGCCACTGTGATGGGCAGACAGAAGCAAGAGGGGGTTCACAGGGGAAGGCAGTGAGTGCCGGGTGGAACATGTTTAGTCTAAGCTTCATGTGACGCCACTGCGTAGAAACGTCTGGTGGTTTTGCTGAAACAAGGGTCTGAGGCTGAGAAGCCTGGAAGGCAGGTCGAAATCAAAGATTTGGGTTTTATCAGGAACTAGGTGAGAACTGAATTCATGGGATTGCAGTATCAATTTGAAGGAATGTGCAGAGAAAAAAAGAGACCAAGATGCCATGAAAAATGCCAACGCATCAAAATGATAACGTTTTTCCCATACTGGAAACAATGACTTGATAACTTTAAAAAAAAAAAGAAAGAAAAATAGAGCATGGGGCTGGCATATGCTTTCCTTTCTTTGTACTCATTATGTCCAAAGTTGTTAAATAGATGTCCAGAAAGGGAAAAATACACATCTGTTATTTACTGATTCTAAAAAAAAAGAAAAAGAAAAAAACCAACTCTGGCCACGTTTGTGACTTTTTATCAAAATACTTTCAATAATAAGAATTCAAAAACGGCATCAAATACATTGCTTCTTGATCATTGCTGGCTGGGATGCAACACTGCCATCCACTTTCTCACATTAGGAGATGAACATGAAAAGATCACATGTGTTCTTTTTCTTTAACCCCAAAGGGATCCTGAGGGCAGACAGGGTCCCAGCCTCAAGGAGCCAGCTGCAGCTGTGTTCTCCCTCCCCCAGGACCTTGGGAAGGTCCACTTAGGCAGCAAATGCAGCCCTGGCTTATGCAATGATGTCACCTCGTGCCTCCCAGGAGACCTTGCGCCAGATTTCTCTTTGGGGAGGGGCTGGATGGCCTGACTGCACTGAGGGTGCCAGGCTTGGAGCTGTCCACTGCTCATCCCAGAGGGGAGCAGGCAGAGATGATGGGATAATTTTTTCTTACAAACCTGCCAGGCAAGGTATCAACCTGTAATGAAACTTTAGGAAAATGAAACTCGAAACTGCTTTGTCCATTTTGAATTCTTGGAACTAAAAATATTTTGAACATAATTATTTTTTCTTCTTATGGAGAAGTTGTCTTTATTTTTACAAGTTAAAATTAAAGAGAATATCCATGCCCACTAATGTTGGATTAGTCAGATTTCCAACCTATATTCCACTGTCATAAACCCAAAGGAAAGGATTTCTTTTCTTTTTTTTTTTTTTCTTTTCCCTTCCGACCACCTATGAAGCAGATAGGAAATCCTCCAGGGCACAATGGGCTAAAACTCCTAATCACACTTTCAATTGCTGTCAGTGTCAAGGTCAGCTTCTCAAATCAGCTTCCAATCTGGAAAGAGGAGCTAAGCCAGAACTGGAGATGGCATGAAGTGGCTCTTTTGATTCCAAGAAATTGTGTTTATCATCATAAACCTGGCTTACATTTCCTAATGAAAATATAATCCGTCTTCAAGACTGCAAGGTCTCTTGTTCTACGTATTTCAGACCACAAATGAGAAAATCATGGGATCACTAAAACAACAAAACCATTCCTCCACACCTTTCCCTCACCACCACACACAAACCAATGGTACAGGCACCAAATTAGAGGCAAGATTTATGACTATTTAGCAAGGCAGAGGAGTAGATGTCTTTTCTTGAAAACAAAGACATACAGATGCCATCTCTGAAAACGACATAAATTTTTATTCTGTCTCATGATGACAAGACTAGTGATGGTTCTAGAAGAGAATGAACTTATTTTAGGAAATCGCTGTTTGGGCTCTGGTTTGCTCAGGCAATGCTAGAACAAAGAAAAGCATGAGAAGAATTACTACTTTGGGGACTTCCCTGAAGGCACAGAGATTAAGAATCTGCCTGCCAAGGCAGGGGACATGGGTTCGAGCCCTGGTCCGGGAAGATCCCACATGCCGCGGAGCAACTAAGCCCGTGCGCCACAACTACTGAGCCCGTGAGCCACAACTACTGAGCCTGCTCACCTAGAGCCCGTGCTCTGCAATAAGAGAAGTCACCACAATGAGAAGCCTGAGCACCACAACGGAGAGTAGCCCCCGCTCGCCACAACTAGAGAAAGCCCGTGTGCAGCAACAAAGACCCAACACAGCCAAAAATAAATAATAAATTTTTTAAAAAAAGAATTACTACTTTGCAGGAAGATCTAATTATGTTTCATATTTATACAAAGAGAATATCTGTTGGCTACCTTCTTAGAGTTCTGTGTTTCTCAATAGGATTTTTAACTTTTCCAATGTAGAATGAGATATTATGAAGATGCAGTGTGTGATGGGAGGGACAGTGGGCTTTGCTGAGTTCAGCTTTGCCACTTCCTAGTGATGTGACCTTGGGTGAATTATTTCATCCCTGATGCCTAGCACAATGTCTGCTCGTAATGTATACTCTATGAGTATTTTTTAAATAAATGAATTGCTCTGGGCTTCCGTTATTTCACCTACAAAATGGGAATGATAACAATATCCCTACAGTATATTGCGGTGAAAAATAAAAAGTATCACGTTGCCTGGAAAACACTGGTAGTTGACAAATAAGTGATAGCTATCATTGCTTTAGTTCCTTTTTAATGATCAAAAGTGCCAAGAATATTATGACCAATTTTCTTCTGACACCCTGACCATGAGTTTTATCATCTATAATTTGTAGGTTGAAATACATTTATGACAGGGTTCTTAAACATTTTGCTCAATTTGGAAGTCTGATGAAGTCTATGGACCCTTCTCAGAATGGAATTCTAGATGCACAAAAGCAGATATTTTAAAAATCACAAAATAAAGCCAATTATACTGAAATTCAATTATTTTTTAAGAACTCTGTGTGTCCATGGATCCCAGGTTAAGAACCCCTTGTCGGGGAAGGCTAGAAGTCAATGACTTCCCAGATAATCAGAGGCTGCTGGTAATTTCATGCACATCGCATTACAACAGGGAAGTCCTCTTCCAGCCCCTACTTTTCTTGGAATGCTCTCAAGACATTATTGAAGAGCAATGAGAATATTATTAACTATTGGAATGCTTTGTGCATATGAGACAAAGAGATCTGAAAAAAAAAAAAAAAAGGTTGTAATACAGATCTAGTAAAAAAAACCAACTGCTCCTTAAGAGCATGTACAGGAGTTGGCCTTAATGACTCACATTCGATGACTCACCTCATAAGCTATTAAGCGAAATTGTTCCTACCCTTATTTAACTAAAGAATGTCTGTGAAAATTCATCAGGATTTAAAGAGTACAGGTAAATGGCAGGTCTTATAATAAAGATAATTGAATGAATTATAAAATGACTGAGATATCAAAAAACACATTTGATTTACTTTTAAGAGATAGCAAAATCTACTAATAAGAATTTACACATGAAATAGACAGGCAAAACCTCAAAAATACATGCTTCTCAACTTTCACATCTCTTATAAAGATGTGTCAGATGTGTGAGGTTTTTATTTTTTTTTATTTTTTTATTTTTTTGTGGTACATGGGCCTCTCACTGTTGTGGCCTCTCCCGTTGTGGAGCACAGGCTCCGGACAAGCAGGATCAGTGGCCATGGCTCACGGGCCCAGCCGCTGCGCGGCATATGGGATCTTCCTGGACCGGGGCACGAACCTGTGTCCCCTGCATCGGCAGGCGGACTCCCAACCACTGCGCCACCAGGGAAGCCCTGTGTGAGGTTTTTAAATGGCCAGCTGAGAACTGGCCAGGAGGACAAAGTCATTAGCTTTGACATGACCATGATGAGGAGTGGCCAGAATGGATGAGGGCAGAAATGGCCACCCAGCCCACTTTGAAAAACTTCTACGTATTCTGTCCAAGGCATCTTAGACACCAATAAATGTCAAATTTTAGGACTAGAAATTGATAGCCAGGGCAAATAGTCTGAAACCCATGCAGATGTGTGAAAAGACGTTGCTTTAGATAGAATAAGAAGGTGAAGAATACCTAAACTTCAGAACGTAAGCTGGCAGGAAGGATAGTCATAAATACGTGAAGGATCCTCAGTCTTACGAGAATTGATTATACTTGGTTAAGTAGATCAATGATATCATCTTGATCTGGAGTTTACAAGACTGTGCATGATTAATGACATGTTTTCAGAAAAATGTAATTGATTGACCGAAAAAGGTTTCTGATCCTTTCTCTCATCCTTTCCTCAGCCTAGAAGGTATTACCCCTCCAATGCATGGACTTAGTAGAGAGGAAGACACAGGCTCACTCATCTTTGCTTTCCCCAACATCCCAGACAGGTGACAGAATAGCAACCACTCCTACCACTGCCCCAGGTATTCAAGTAAAAGAGCCAAAGACAGGAATGAAATCTGTCCCACCCAAGAGCTGACAGTTGAAATGCCAATAAGCAAATGACTACTAGACCCTAGATGCCACAGGAAACCTTCAGTACGGCCATGCCAACCACAATATCCACCTCTCTGGAACAGTGCTTTTCATGAAACTTAATATTCAAAAAGATTCTGACTGAATGTTTGCAAGGGTCTAGAAATTAATATAAAAAAAATTAATGCTGATTTTATTGGCAACTATAATATCCTAATGGTGGAGTCTCCTAAGCTAGGCCTCATTATCTTTGTGGCTATGTGTAAATGGCATGTTTACATATACATTTTACCTAGCCATTTACTATACCCCTAATTGGAATGATTCAGAGAAATAACAAAGAGAAAGATAAGAGATAATGAATAGTCTTAACACAGAAAATACAAAAGCAATAAATCTAAAAGCAAATAATCTTCCAAATAACAAGTTCTAGCAAATACCAAGGAGGGCTGGGATCCCCTCATCACTTCTGGAAGACTTCAGGAACACCTCCAAATGCTCTTTCCCTCCCCTTGGCTTTCAGTGGCCTGTTTTCTAATCTTTTCAGGATGGTAGCACTCTAAAGCTTTTTCATTCCCTTTTCTTTTATTTCTATGTTTTTCTCTTCTGCTGCTCCATTCAGTGGAATTTTAGCAAAGTGAACTTGATTTAAATTTTGAACTCCAACAAAAATCTCAAATCACTTTTGCCCTGCTAAAAGCACAATGTCAAGAAAGAGGCAGAAAGTGGAACGATGGTTTGTTGAAAACTAACTCAGATTCCTGGTTCTATCAGCTTCCGGCAATCACAGCCATTCTGCACATTACTTCTCAGGAGGTATTTTTCTCCCGATGCATCAGTATTAGCAGTTGTAATGGGTTATACTTGTCCACTTGAAGCTCTTACAGCTATAATGTTAACCCTCTGGGATACTTTTTGTCTTCTGTCTCATTTTGCAACACTGAGACTGAGACTGAAAAAAAAAACACACACTTTTTTTGGATCAGAGTATAAAAGGATTCCAAATCTCCTAAGGTTGCTACCAAAAAAAAAAAAAAAAAAAAGATCATGTAATTTGAGCACAACAATTTGGGTTTGCAGTTATCTAATGTCTCAATTTCTATTTCTTGAATGGGCTACCACAGATCCTTTCATTTACTAGCTGATTGGTAAATTACATGTTAATTGAATGGACAAAAAAATAAATAAGTATATTATGAGAAAATTCCGAAGCCAAATATATATCAATACTGATTTCCCCCAAAGACTGACCGGATCTAGTCCTATCAACCACGGTTGGGCAAAACAATAAACCCCGGTGAGATGCTCTTCACATCGTCTTTTAGTTTTATTTTGCCATTTTGTTCTTCTTTCGGCCAGGACTAGGAAGGGCATTTATATAGGGAGGGAGAGTACCTGCTTATGAAAGAGTCTCATTTGTCCCATTTTGTCACCTGGGATCAAGTATTAAAATAATACCCATGGATGGGCTGAAAACCTTGCCACTCAAATCTCTTTTGTCTTTAATAGGGAGTGCTATCGTTACTGCTATCTGTTACAATACACTTTATTCCATAAAGAGAAAGAAACAAGAAAGCCTCTTTACTTACTTTGAGATAGTTTCTTGGACTCGCTTTTGATGAAGGGCTTTTGATACTGCCCACTGTCACACATGGAGTAACAAGTGGGAGAGGGTTTGTCACCCACAGGTCCTGGGTCAACGGCATGAGGAGCGTGTTAGGACTTCAGCAGGCCCTTATGCTTTGCTTTGGCTTTACTGGGAGGACTATTTTGCAACTTAATTGAACAAGTTTTTATTGAGTATATATGTGCCTAAGGTTGCTTGTGCTCATCCATCCATCCAACCACCTATCTATCCATCAATCCATCCATCTAAGATTTATTGAGCACTTATGTGCTGGAAAGTAGCTGGGAGACACAAAACAGAGTTGTACGCAATTCTTCCAGGAGCATAAACTCATAATTAAGAAAAATGAGAATCCTTCCCTGTAGGAAAGATGGGCAGGCAGCTACTCTTACCTATCTTCTTCCTGAACTAACCTGTCTGACAAAATAGCCCCAAGCACATGCATAAAACACACAAGCACATGCACACACACACAAGCACATGCACACACACTTGTGCATGAAACAAAAATTGAAGGGTGGAGAAAGAGGAAGGGGGAAGGAATAGAACAAATGATCTATATTCTTAATCTTCCACTGCAGGAAGTCAGGACTTTCCGCTTGCCGTGAGAGACAGGCAAATCGTTTAAAATTTGGCCATAGCCACTGGGAGAACTAGTGCATTAACGAAGGATTGACGAGAAGGCAGGAAGGGACTCTCACATTTTAAAAATTTAATACCCACATGCACTTTAATGTTTTGCCTTTTACATTATGTCTAACAAGCTTTTCAAAACTAGGTTTTCTAAAGATAACTAGTTAGTCCACAAAATGTGCAATATATCTATTTAAATTCACTTTTAATCATAGAAATAGTACTTGCAAATAGTAGCCCACCAGCGCTCAGAAAACTACAACCAAGAGTGGACAGGTACTGAATCAGACTGTTTGCTCGAGCATAGCTAGAGTTTAACAACAGAGGTAAAAATCACTTTGTGTGAAAACTTCTGCATTTATACATATAGGTGCCATAACTCTAGCTTAGCTTCAAATGCCAGAACTGATTACCCAACTTTTTATTTCTAGTGTTTTTGTTCCCAGATTGAATCCTACTTGGATATTTTAATTCCTCACAGTTGGGTTTGAATATCACTTCAACCCACATTTCTCAGAAAATAAGAGAATTGTATTACTGATGGGAAGTAGCCATATTAAAGATGTCCAATGAGAAAATAGACATATGGATTAGATTCTAGGAAAAGCTTCCTATAACTAGAAGGATTATGAGATACTAAAAAACATAATCAAGGATGGCAGCAAAAGTCTCTTTTACTGAATATTTTAAGGAGTAGACAATTGTCTTGTAGAAAATAGTCTTTCTTGAGAATCTTTCTAGATATACTAGGCTGTTCTTGGCTGTTTTGCTTTGGTCTTGCTTTTTGGTTTGTTTGTTTCTTTTTCTTTTTTTTTGGCCTACTCTTCAGGGAGAGTTGGTGAAAACAAAGCAACAGGCAAAATCTACACAGAGTCAACTGAATAGTTGGAAGTTTACTTGATCCTTTCTAGGGACTCAGGATTGCAAAATAAGCAATGTACTGCTGACTCTATGAGGGTGTTAGTTAGCAGCAGTAATGAGTCATCTGAATCTAAACCATCTGCTGTTTGTCTCAAGGAGAGGTCCAACATCCCAGACAGGTGACAGAAGAGCAACCACTCCTACCACTGCCCCAGGTATTCAAGTAAAAGAGCCAAAGACAGGAATGAAATCTGTCCCACCCAAGAGCTGACAGTTGAAATGCCAATAAGCAAATGACTACTAGACCCTAGATGCCACAGGAAACCTTCAGTACGGCCATGCCAACCACAAGCAATAATAAAACAATAACAACAACAAAACAAAAAACAGCATTTTTCATTGGAAATGAATAAGCAAAGTAAATTTGCGTACAGCTTAAAAAAGTATTATTCACAGGGAAATCTTGAAGGGGACAAGCTAAGATTTCTGAGCTACAGAAGCAAAGGCATTTTGGCACACCCAAGATGACACTAATATCCACCTCTCTGGAAAATAGGCCCGTGAATCATAGTTAGACTCTAAGCTACTTAAGCTCAAGGACCATGTCTATCTAACTGAAGCCCCAATACCTAGCCCCGACATCTCACATAATGTGTGTTCAATTACTCAGTTAAATGATTAAATGAGCCTACTATTGCTACTTCACATGCTTCCAAGAGATCACATCAAAGTGTTTTCCTTCCTCCTATCTCCTTGGTAAGTTTCTATTGGGTTTTCAAGATCCACTTCACGGATTCCTTTCTTAACTCTCTAGAGCTCTCTGCTCACGCCTCTGCTATAGCACTTATCTTACTGAGTTGTTATTCTTGAGCTGCTCTATCCAATATGATAGCCACTAGCCTCCTACGGCTGTTGAGCACGTAAAATGTTAGTGTGACTAAGGACCAGAATTATAAATTTTATTAATTTTAATTAGCTTAAATTTTTAAACTGACACTCAATTCAGTTTAAAAAAAAACTTTTAAGTATATTCAGAACTAATTGGGTATGTGAACCTACTTTTTCTCCACCCTAAAGTTTATAAAATCCAAACACAGATTCAAATACTCTCAATGAAAAGTTAACATCCAAATCGAGATGCTTTACGTGTCAAATACAAACCAGATTTCAAAGACTTACTACAAAACAAAGAATGTAAACTAGCTGATCAATAATATTTTATATTAATTACATGATTAAAAGCTAATATTTTGGACATATTGAATTAAATAAAGGATATCATTAAAATTAATTTCATCAGGCTTCCCTGGTGGCGCAGTGGTTAAGAATCCACCTGCCAATGCAGGGGACACGGGTTCCAGCCCTGGGCTGGGAAGATTCCACATGCCGCGGAGCAGCTAAGCCCATGCGCCACAACTACTGAGCCTGCGCTCTAGAGCCCACGAGCCACAACTACTGAGCCCGTGAGCCACAACTACTGAAGCCCACGCACCTAGAGCCCGTGCTCCGCAACAAGAGAAGCCACTGCAATGAGAAGCTTGCTCACCGCAACGAAGAGTAGCCCCCGCTCACCGCAGCTAGAGAAAGCCCTCGCACAGCAACAAAGACCCAACACAGCCAAAATAAATATAATTAATTAATTAATTTTAAAAAAATTAATTTCATCTGTTTCTTTTTACCTTTTTAATGTGGCTACTAGAAAATTTTAAGTTACATATGTGGCCTAAATTTCATTTCTATTGGATAAGCATCGCTCTAGACATTCTATGAACACATTGCTATTCACTAAGATAAGCAATTTATATGTTAACCCTGTTTTACCAGTAAGGAAACAGAGGCTCCTAAACAAAAGTTATGTAACGTGCCCAGGAGTGCAGTTAAAGTGGGATTAGACCCAGGTCTCCACGGCTTCTGAGTTCCAACCCTCAGCTCCTCTTTGTTCCTGGTGTGTACATGGTCGCCTGCCCATTCGGCTATGAGCTCTTCCAGAGCACAGACCCTGCCTTAATCATATTTATGTCTTCCTCAACTGGTACACAGCAGGCAGCCAGTGAATGCTTGTTGACTGAATGAAACACAAAGTGACTGAATTAAATGGGATTCTCTAGGTAAATATATTTGTAACACATTAAAAAATCTACATAATGTTAAACTCAAGTTTAACAATATAAAGAGGGTGAAGACACATCTGATTTGTCTGGAAACACTGCAGAACTCGTTAGTTTTGATGTTTACATTTACCCAAAGACATACAATCCTTTTGAGGAAAACATGTTCGCTATGAACATGAAGAGTTTAGCCTAATCACAGACGGATAAGCTGCTGGGAAACCAAGTTGGGCAAATGTCTACCAAGGGAGCAAGGGATACTAAAAGATTGCACACATCTGAATTTTTAAGTTCAATATGGTTGAAACTGCTCAAGCTAGAGCAGCAGTAACTTTGTGTGAACAATGAGAACAATCTTATATTCTTAGGTTTATATTTCACAACAGACTTTTTAATAAACGTTCTACACATATTTCTCAAGTTCATTCTGTTGGCCTTGATCTGTCACGAAGGAATGTCTTATGCTTAAATGAAGATTTGTTTTACAAGGTAAAAATTAATGATCTATAAGAAGAAGGAGAATATAGAAATTTTAGTCTTGATGTTTCCCTTAGATTGAAAGTTTCTGTAATACTATTTTCTTTACTGTCATTTACTCTACAAAAAATTCAATTCAATCCCACAAAAATCATCCAAATGCCTCGTGGGTGCTAGGTGCTGGTTATTAAAAAGTGAGTAAAGCCATGAATAAGAAACTCCTCCAGATCACTGGTTTTATCATTTCTTTCCCTTCTTACCCACTACTGAAAATTTGTCATTACTTTAGGAATGGCAATATAGAAGTAAAAATAAAACAAGTTTGTAAAGAAACAAGGAAAGGTAGAATACCTCTAAACCTTAAAATGCACATATTGAGTAAACAAGAAGACTAGAACCACTGTACAACTACAGACAGAAACTGCTCAGAACATCCTGTGCGGGACATGAGAAATGCAGCATAACCCTAGAGTTCATGGTCTGGTCATTCTTTCTAATCATTAGAAAATAAAATTAGTCTCCCACTAAGACACCTGTAGCCATTTTAAAGCTTCAGATGGCTCCAGTATGCAAAGCTCATCTATCTGAATTTCTTTTGGGCAAGATAACCTAGACATGTCGGATGTTACCGACTGTTGGTCTAATTCTGTCCTTAATGGCTACCCCGAAGAGAAAAAATCTCTATAATAGTCAACTATGCAAATTAGTAATCTATTTCTTGTCACCTCTCTAGAAAAACGTTTGAGACTATTTAGACAAAAATAGTTTTTGTCTCCTATTTAAGAAAAAATATATATTCTTTCCTTCATTGCTTCTCCCCCTCCTCAGAGTAAAGAAATTGTCCTTGAGCAAATGCCAGATGCGGAAAATTATTCAAAGCATTATAGTGACACATCAAAGAGAGAAGAGACCAGGAAACTAATTGCAACAATTTCTTTTGAACACTCTAAAAACTTCTTTAACTGGTGTGTAGGAGTGTCAAAGTCCAAGAATGCCAAAGGGGAGGACTTTTAGAAGAATACAAATTGGAATGTAGCTGACCATTTGAATTTATTTTCTTGTCTAGTAAAATTAGCAAGCAACATGTTCCAAGAAACCCATCACTTACTAACCATCTAAAGGGCTGTTATTTTTCCTAAGAATCCTTTCCAAAATGTGACAACCAAAAGTGCATTGTTTATCTGAATCTTTCAACTTCAGGCAAGCAAATACTGAATAAAATGGCTGTCATTAAAAAAATTATGTGCAATTAACTAGGCAATAACATTATGCAATTTGGGAAATCTGTTCTTCTGATTATTTTTAAGGTTCTTATATGACCCACTGTGTTACACAATAAAATGTTTCTTATTGAAAAACCAACAGTGAACAAAGATTATGGATTATGCCTATTGAGATTACAGCGCTAAAAGCTCATTAAGTTTTAATTCCATGTGCAATTTGGTATTTAGAAAGCAAATGTGTCCAAGATTTATGTTCCATTATCTAGAAATAAACCCAGATTAATCAAGAAAAGCAATATTGCAAACAATACTGAAGAAGAGGAATAGTCACCCTAGTTAAAACAGATTATTTTCAAGAACTTTAGAACTATGTAATTAATTTTTAATTGTCAATTGCTCATGAAAGCAGGTTTCACACTCTGCTTTCTTAATCTGAGTCACCATACATTCTTGAAAGTCAATTAAAATATGATTTCTTAGGATGCTATTCCTTAGAAATGATAGCTTTACAACACTAAGTAAGGAGCAGGTAACTGAGTTATGATTATGAGCCTTTTGTTTATTGTACTGAGTTGTTAAAACATGTCAAGTCATTAATCAAATCAAAAAGGAGGAGAGCTGGTATATTTAATATTCATTTTTTCTAAAATCATCTTAGGTTAAATAGCCAAGTTCAATCCTCCAAAATAACTTTGGTCTCTTCCTCTTCCAGAAGACAGGATTTTACTACAAAAGTTGCATGGTTACAGGCTGAATGGTGTCCCTCCCAAAATCATATCTTCAAGTCCTGACCCCCAGTCCTTCAGAATATGACTGCTTTTGGAGATAAGGCTTTTAAAGTGGTGATTAAGTGAAAATGAGGCCATTAGGGGGGGACCTAATCCAATCTGAGTGGTATCCTTAAAAGAAGAGGAAATTTGGACACAGAAGAGATACCAGGGACACAAAGTTTATGGACCACTTCAAGTCCCATCATCCCCCTTCCAACTTAGATATTATTATGGTCCCATATTTTAGTTCTACTTAAATATTTAACCTTCAAATTAGACATTATCATTGCTTCATTAGTCAATGCTTATTTTTATTTACTCACATATTTCTCAATATTTTACTCACAATCTCTTTTTGCATATCAAACATTTTTTCTGGAGTCTTATTTCTTAGGATTGCAAACTGTAGGCTTCTGAATCTGAGGATCAGTGTCTTTCAACATTTCTGGACGATTTTCGGCCATTATATTCCTTGAATGTTGTATGTTTCCATTCCCTTCACTATCTCCTCTTTAATCCTGGCTGAACTTTATTACACCTTCATACTCTATTCTCCGTGTCTCTTAAACTGAAGTTCATACTTGTCATCTATCTATCTCCTTAAGCTTCATTCCTGATCAACTGTCTGAATATATTTTTCGGTTCACTAAACGTCTGCTAAATCCATACTGTTTAACCCGTCTAACAATTATTTCACTATAATCATTATACTTTTATTTGCAGAAGTTCTATTAGGTTCCGTTTTAAAATTTGTGTCATCATTTTTTATAGCTTCTTACTACTTGCTAATATTTCCAATCCTCTTTTACTTCTTAAAGAGATTTAACATACATCTTTTGTATTAGGTGTCTAAATCTCCAATATACGAAGTCTCTGAGTCTGATTCTATTGTCTTTTTTTTTTCCCCCTGCTGGCTTACTCATAGTGGTTTGTTTCTGGCAGAGGTGAGTGTTTGGTGATTTCTGAGTGTGGGTACAGATTCTTTGAAATATTTTAGTGGGAATTCTTTGAGGCCCAACTTGAAATTCCATTCCCCCGTGAGGATTGGTGTTTCCTTTTCCCAGTGCCCTGTGGTCACTATCAACCTGGGTCCAAATTAAAGAACAAAGTCTGGCTGTGGTTCTTTTGGACTACAATCCTGGCTGAAAGCTCACATGAGGGCCAGCTTGTGGTTATCGTTTCACAGGGAAGATATTTTCCTTTCCTCTCTCCAGAACCAATGTTGTGTCAGGCAAGTTTTGTTACTGTTCTTTCTGCAGAGATAGCTGTTTTCTCATTCATCCTAACACTGAGGGTATATATTTTGGAATCCCAGATTTATGTGGGAATCTTCTGTTGGACTACGTGCAGGTCAAAATGGAAACCTGAGGTCCTTGGGTTTCATAAATATCTTCAGGCTTGCTTACATTCCAAGATTCCTGCTTTCACTTTCATTTGTTCTCTATAATGTCATACTTTCTAGCCAGCTCAGTGATGCATTTTGAAAGATATTATTTAACATGTAATCCAGCATTTATAGTTGTTTTCAATAGGTTATCCAGGATATCTAGTCACTATGTTACCAGAAAAGGAAGTCTCTACGTACATTTTTAAAGACTTCAAAAAGCCTCAATTGAAAATTCTCTTATTATTTTCAGCGGTAGATTTAATTTTAACTATATATTTATATAGTTATGTCTACTTTATACATAGATACATATAAAAATTTTGGAGCATCTGTGAGTGCTGAAAGGAAAAAAATCATCATAACTTTACACTGTTAAAGGACTATTCAAGTACAGAAGAAAGCACTACCAAAAATGTAAACTACTTAAAACATTAGGTGAGGATGACTAATAAAAGGTAATTTAATTTCTATCAAAGAGTAAAATTTTGCTTTTTGAATTTTATTAGTTCTATGCTGTGTTTGTCTGAATAGGAAATAAAAGCTAAATGTGAGAGAGTTATTACTCTTATGGTATTTCTGAATTAATCCAAATCAGGACATAATGAAACAGCATAAGAAATATAATTCTCATAAGTTACTTTACTGTATTTTCCAGATAAGCAGGACCTACAGAACCAAAAAGACTCTGTAAGTGCCATAATGGGTAAGGAGATTGAATCAGTAATCAAAAACCTCCCAACAAACCAGATGGCTTCACTGGTGAATTTTACCAAACGTTTAAAAAGGAATTAATGCCAATCCTTCTCAAACTCTTCCAAAAAATTGAAGAGGAGGGAACACCTCCAAACATTTCATAAGTCCAGCATTAGCCTCTTACCAAAGCCAAAGACACTACAAGAAAAGAAAACTATAGGCCAATACCCCAGATGAATATAAATGCAAAAAATTTCAACAAAATACTAGCAAATTGAATTCAATAGTACATTAAAAGTATCATACACCATGACCAAATGGAATTTATATCTGGGATACAAGGATGGTTCATGAGATGCAAATCAGTGTGTGACATACCACATTAATAGGAATGAAAGATAAAAACAATATGATCATCTCAATAGATGCAGAAAAATCATTTGACAAAATTCAACAATCTTTCATGATAAAAACTCTCAAAAACTGGATATGGAAGGAACATACCTCAACATAATACAGGTCATATATGACAAGCATACACAACTAACATCATACTCAACAGAGAAAGGTTGAAAGTTTTTCCTCTAACATCGGAAGCAAGACAAGGGTACACACTCTCACCACTCCTATTCAACATCATACCGGAAGTCCTAGCCAGAGCAATCATGCAAGAAAAAGAAATAAAAGATGTTCAAATTAAATCAGAAAGAAGAAGTAAAATTGTTTCTATTTGTAGATGACATGATCTTATATTTAGAAAATCCTAAAGGCTCTATACCAAAAACTGTAAGAACTAATAAACAAATTCAGTGAAGTTGCAGGATACAAGATCAACATACAAAAATCAGTTGTGTTTCTATACATTAACAACAAACTATCTGAAAAATAAATATGTGAAACAATCTAATTTACAATTGCATCAAAAACAATAAAATACTTAGTAATAAATTTAGTCAAGGAGGTGTAAAATGTCTAACACTGAAAGCTGTTAGACATTGATGAAAGAAATGAAAAAAGATACAAATAAATGGAAAGATATCCTGTGTTTATGAATTGGAAGAATTAATATTGTTAAAATGTCTGTAGTACCCAAAGCCATCTATAGAGTCAATGCAATTCCTATCAATATTCCAACGGCATTTTTTACAGAAATAGAACAAACAACCCTAAAATTTACATGGAACCACAAAAGACCCCAAAGAGCCTAAGCAATCCCAAGATATAAGAACAAAGCTGGAGGCATCATACGTCATGATTTCAAACCATATTACAAATCTATAGTAATAAAACAGTATGGTACTGGCATAAAAATAGACACACAGACCAATGGAATAAAATCGAGAGCCCAGAAATGAATCCATGCATATACGTCAACTAATATTGACAAGGGAGCCAAGAATACTCAATGGAGAAAGGATAGTTTCTTCAATTAATGGCTCTGGGAAAACTGAATTGTCACATGCAAAAGAATAAAATTGGACCCCTATTTTACACCACTCAGAAAAGTTAACTCAAATGTATTAAAACAATATATGTGTGTGTATATACAATATACACGTGTGTGTATCTATATATGAATATTAGCCATAAAAAGAAGAAAATCCTCACATTTGCAACAAATTGGATGGACTTTGAAGGCATTATATTATATGAAATAAGTCAAACAGAGAAAAGACAAATGTTGTGTGATCTCACACGTGGAATCTGAAAAAGTCGAACTCATAGAAACAAAGAATAGAATGATGGTTACCAAGGCTGAGGAATGAGGGAAATCAAGAAATATTGGTCAAAGGGCACAACTTTCCAGTTATAAGATGAATAAGTTCTGACGAATCTAATGTGTAGTATGGTGATTATAGTTAACAATATTTGAAAGTTGCTAAGACAATAGATCTTAAATGTACTCACCACAAAAAAATTGTAATTATGTAAGGTGATGGAAGTGTTAATTAACCTTATTGTGGTAATTATTTCACAATAGATACATGTATCAAATCATCCCGTTATATACTTTTAACTTACACAATGTTATATGTAAATTATGTTTTAAGAAAGTTGGGAAAAAAAGATGGGAAAGTTTTATAATTTTCTGAAGTCATGTAAAATGGAGCAATTTTCATTCACATAAAAATCAGTTTCATTTTTTTATATAAAAATTATTTTGTATATTTTTATATTTTTTATATAATTTTCATAAAATTTTTGTTTTATAATTTTATATCTCAAATGACTGATTTTTATTTTTACTCAACTGTACATTTGAAAAGACAAACCTTTAGCTATTACTGTTGGAACTATTATTGTTAGAGTTATTATGCACGTAGAAATATACATTCAAACAGTGTAGAAGGTACAAATTAAAAGTGAAAACCTCCTACTTCTATTCCTCAGAGATATTATACTCGATTATGTCCATTTCTAGTTCTCATGGTTATTCACACTGCATCTACATTGTTTATTTACCTCAGAAAGGGCACACATTTTGAATGCTTATTAAAAGCTTGAACTGTGTACAAAATGGTGTGGCATACTGTGTTACTAAGAGATATTGTCCCCACCATAGCTTTTCAAGCAGACTTTATTGACATTTTCAGCATAGAGCTCTAAAATGTTGATATTTAATGTAAAAGTTGTCTTTAGTACCTAATACGACCATGAATAGCTTCACTGCAACCATTACCAAACAGACATTAAAATATCCATGTAAATTCTATTTGAATAGATTTCATGCCTTGTAAAATCTGAAGAATCTTTTAAATTGATGTGGTGTTAGAATGTTTCAAGAAATAAATTGCATTTAATACCAGATTTATCAGAATCTATGAAGGTTATACTGTGGCATAAATGAATGTACTATAAATGCCGGGGGGACAAAAAGAAAACAATCTAAGAATGGATAAATTCCCATTGGATGCGCTGTTACCAGTTTATTATTCTGAGATAACTATGAAAGCATTTGCTAACATTGTCTGTTCTAACTTTTCAAGCACATAGTTGAATTCAATCAGAACGTGATTTTCCAACTTGACAGCCACTAGAAGTAAGAATTCAGATAAGAGGAAGAAAAGGTTCTATAAGTAATTATGGTACCAAAATTAGCAACTGATTAAATCAAGTTGCTGTGAAAACTTTAAGTTAAATAGTTGGCTTAGTGTGTGTTAAACTCTCCTCCCCTATGAAAATGTAACTGGTTGATGGACTTACTTTATTTTGCAACTAGTATAGATAGTAACTGAACTCAGGCAAAATTTCTTGGAAGCAAAACAGAATCTCTTAGGTGAAAACAAAGTTATGATGCTATCAGATAGCAGGCAATCACACTTCTGTAGACTATCTCCTTTTCCCCATTTTTTAAAATGAAAGAATGAAGCTTATTTTATTGAGCATTAAAACATCTAAATCTTAAACAGAAAAAAAAAAGAACAAGCTCTTTACAGTTCTTGGACTGGTAAAAATAATAAACACATCAACATCTTCATCCTTCACAAAAGTTCTTTGAAATTAATCAGTGTGATATTATATGCTTGAAGCCAAACTACTAGTTGGTAGAACCTACTAGTTGGGTGAACTGTAGAGGCAAGGACACTGCAGATATCTCTTGTTGCCTCTGACTTAAGAAGAGGTTCCTTGATCTCAGCATTCCATAGAAATGCTGGTTCAGAATGACCAGCATTTCTCTCTACTTCCAGTTTACAAGTAGGCTATAATGACAGGTTATTGATACCAAACGTGATGGCTAACTTTATGTGTCAACTGGGTTAAACTATGGCGCCCAGCTATTTGGTCAAACACTAGTCTAGATGTTGCTGTGAATGTATTTTTTAGATGTGATTAGCATTTACAATCAGGAAAGTAAAGTAGATTATCCTCCATAATGTGGATGGACTTTGTCCAATTAGCTGAAGGACTTAAGAGCAAAGAGTGAGGTTTCCCTATGAAGGCATTCCGCCTCAAGACAGCAACCCTCCCTGAGTTTCCACCATGCTGGCCTGCACTACAGATGTCGGAGTTGCCAGCATCCACAGTCCCAAGAGCCAATTCTTTAAAAATAAGTATTGCTCTGTAGATAGGTAGATAGATGATGGATACATAGATACAAAGATACATAGATCCTGTTGGTTCATTTCCCTGGAGACTCCTGACCAATACACCAAATTAATATAGACATCTGTTACATAAAGAGCTAGTAAAAGAGAGCTGAGGAAAAACTAAAGGGGGAATTTACTAAGCACAATATTGTGAAGGAATAGCTTGGGTGGAAAAAGGAGCAGCATTTAAGGTTACCTCAATTCTTTTACTTTGTGATTTTTTTCAGATGGGGAGATGTGTACCATTCCATCCCTGTGAGTCAGTTAGTAACATCTGGCCAGAGGCTGTGAGGACGGGAAGGAAGGCATTGGGAAAGGGGTGCCTCAGAACTGTATCAGCCAAATCAATCTTTAACAAGACATGGTTAAATTGGAATCACACATTGGAACTCTATAAAAACATAACTATATTTTATGTGCCCTTTGACCTCTTTCTTTGCATCCCAGCCTCACCTCTACCCTCCCTATGTCCACCCAGCCTAAGTGATTTAGGAAAAGCCCTTTGAAAACAGTTTACTCTTGCTCAACAGAGTAAAGGAGTGAGAGAATGAATGGTACACCTTTCCTTCATAGCAGAGAGGGACCTAGATATATAACAACAAACACCCAGAAAAGGTGAGTGCTCTAGGGCTGGGAGAGATCAAGAAGAAAAACAGTGAAGATGGCTTTAGGTGTCAACACCCTGATAACCCTCTTATGGGTTCAAGAATTCCACTGCCTTTCTTAAAAATTTCTACTTTTTACTACACATTAAAAAAAAAAAGACTAAGATTGTTTTCTATGTCTATGAGTCTGTTTCTGTTTTGTAATAAGTTTATTTGTACTATTTTTTAGATTCCACATATACGTGATATCATATTTGTCTTTCTCTGCAGAGGGTTGGTGGGGAGGGATAACTTGGGAGTATGGGATTAACAGATGCTCACTATTATATATAAAATAGATAACAAGGATTTATTGTATAGCACAGGGAACTATATTCAATATCTTGTAATAAACTATAATGGGAAGGAATCAAAAAAAAGAATACAGATATATACATAGATATATGTATAACCAAATCACTTTGCAGTACACCTGAAACTAACACAATAATGTAAATTAACTACACTTCAATAAAAAAGACTAAGATTTATCCAAATGACAGACTAATAACTAACAATTATATAGTGTTTACAGTTTGTAAAGCACATTCACATACTTTTTTATCCTCCCAGCTGTCTCTAGGGTTGGAAGAACAAGTTCTATTATTATTCCCCTTTTATAAGTGGGAAAACTGAGGCTCAGCCTTAACGTAATTTGCCATGGAATAAAGTTGGAGTGTGAACCAGATTTCCGATTGTAAGGCCCATCTCAGTTTAGTATCATTAGTACCTGTGTAGGTGCTCATGAATCCTGAAATCAGTCCACCTGTATCAATATATTGGCGACATGTAACCCCGGCAGGCTCTCTGTGACTCAGTTTTCTTGGCTGTACATGAAGATAATAATAGTACTTGCTTTATAAATAATATAAAGCATGTAAAGTGCTTAGCAAATTGCCTGACATGTAGCAAACACTCATTACGTGTGAGATGCTATTAATCTCAATGATTAAATTAGATGGTTGTGTCATCAATTTAGTCATTTCCTGCCCAGTAAATTTTAGAAAAACATAGAAAACACAGACTCAAACACGGTAGCATCTAATAAGCATAGCACATTTCAAATCAGGGGTCGGAAAGCTACAACCCAGGCTGATCCCCTCATTTTTTCCAATAAAGTCGGATTTGACCACGGCCATGCCCCTCGTTCACAGATTGTCTATGGCCGCTTTCTTGTCTATGGCAGAGTTGAGTGGGTGTGACACTGACTAAATAGCCCACAGAGCTGAAAATATTTACGATCTGGCCCTTTACAGAAAAAAATTTGCCAACCTCTGCTTTAAATCAATAATGAAAATTCAAACAAAACCAAACAAGTAGACAACTCTGCTAGGTATCCAACAGAAGGTAAAGGGAATTACGGAAATGGGAAGGCTCTATGAACCGCCTGTGAATCAAGAAAGGCAGGGAGCGGTGTTTTTCCAGTCCTGTCTCTATTCAGGAAACATTCACTGAGTGTTTATAGTACTCAAAGCTTTACTTTCTACCAAAAGATGCAATCATTGGCCCTCTGATGAACTTCTGTTTGTTTCCAAAAGCATCTGGAAAGTTATGGTAAATTACACAACGACTTTCTCAGTTCCGGCTTCTAACAAAGTGGAGGAGGGAAGGGGGCCGGTGGGGCTGGTGCTCGTAGCATGATGGGCGTTCAGGAAATGGTAACATTGACAGCGTAGTAACAGTTTGGGGCATCCCAAACACTCAGTGCAGAAAGTCACTCGCTCAGGGGAAGTCCCCCTTGTTGATCTTGCAGTACGGTGAGCCAAGCTATCAAAATGGGAGTAGACTGAAAAGCCAGCTATATTCTTTAGTTTGTTTACAATTCAGACAATAATAAACCAGCACATCTCAAACACAGAACACAGTGGCTCTACTCTTTTCTACCAGCTGCACATCCTTGGCAAGTTATTCAACTTCTCCAAGCCTGTTTCCTTTCCAGTAAAATGAAAATAAATACCTACTTCACCGAGTTGTCATAAGGTTAAATGAGATAATCTTACTGTTGTTATCACTATCTATTTTTCCATGAAGGCTATTAGCCACGTTTAAAAATTAACGATAGACATTCTCCCACAGATTAAAACCTCTACTATCCAGGACACACAAATGATGCCAATTTAATATAAATCCATTCCACAAGATCTATGGATCACCTGTGTTGTACAAGGTACTATGCTAGGTACTACGTGGAATACAAGAATAAATGAAATACATTGAGTCTGGAAGAAATAAAGTATATGCATTGAAAAATCTGATATAGGGGGCTTCCCTGGTGGCGCAGTGGTTGAGAGTCCGCCTGCCGATGCAGGGGACACAGCTTCGTGCCCCGGTCCGGGAAGATCCCACATGCCGCAGAGAGGCTGGGCCCATGAGCCATGGCCGCTGAGCCTGCACTTCCGGAGCCTGTGCTCCATGACGGGAGAGGCCACAACAGTGAGAGGCCCGCGTGCCACAAAAAAAAAAAAAAAAAAAAAAAAAAAAAAATCTGCTATAGGTAAACTATACTATAATAAACATGTAAACAAACAGCTAGATGGAACCAAAGGCTTCTGTTGGGATGGGGGTGAGGAATGTCATAGAAGAAAAGGAGCATTTAAGCTTGTTTTAGAGGATCTGACAAGCAGAGATCGGCACTCGACGGGGAGAGAATGGTGCGGGAGAGACACAGAAGAAGGAAAATGGAGTGAGCTCAACAGGACAGGAAGTCGCCCTGTTGGGCAGAACAGAGAGTGTGGGTGAGCCAATGCATGAGGCTGACTGCCTTGCTAAGTGCAGACACTTCATTTCTTCAAGTGCAGGGTTTCTGGGTCAGCTGTCCAGTGTTTCCCCATGTAATCAGTTACTAGTAATAAACTGTGAATAATCCCTTTACAATATGAATTCGAGGAGCTCCACGGCACTTCCTGTAGTAATACTGCTCTCATTATCTTGGATCTGCTTTCTAGAGTAGGAGAGAAAGAGGCCCACTTCCTGTAAGTACCAAGGCTGGGACTGCTCCGTAACCAGGCTTATCTTCAGGAAGCCCAGAAAGAAGCCCTGGTGGGGTTTTCTTCCCTACAAATTTTTATCTGTTTCTAGGGTATGCTTATGAGAAGCCTTCTTATACGGGAGTGTTCTTGGCCAGGCATGTCATGACAGGAAGACTGAGAGATGTGAGGGGCCAGTGGTGGAGAAGGCATAGGGAAGGGGTAGCAACAGAGGACTGCAAGCCGTCATTAACCTCCATCCTCTGCCAGCTGTGTATCCCTGGTCTTCATTAACCTTAGTGACTGAACGCCGAGCATCATGGTGAGCATGTGGAGGACAGAGAGGGAATCAAACAGGGATACTGTCTTTGCAAAGTGTCTAATCTGGTCATCCTCAGAGCCATGCATTGGAAGGGCCTCTCGGGAGGCAAAGGTAGAAATAATGGAAAGGAGAAACAACTAAAAGGCAGAAGGTCAGCAGAGCCTAGCACAAGAGTCCAGGACTACGGGGACTGCACCATAATGATGTCATCAGAAAGGAGGAGACCCATAGAGGTGACAATGGATAAACTAAAATTAGGGTATGTTTCAAAAGGAAAGTCAAGTGGGGAGGGAAAGCGCCACTTACAAAGACACATAGAACAGGATTGGGGGAGTGGGGAGAGACCATGAGTTTCATTTGGTTTCAGGAGTTCCAGCATCCTGAAATAAAGTCTCTAAGGTGTTTGTGGCTCACAGTGGACCCAGGCTAAGCAAATCAACAGAACCTGCCTCCACTACTGTTTGGGGGAGTTGTCAGCTGCAAGAGAAGAGGGAAGTGGGAGGGAAAGTCATATCCTGATGACTCAATATTTTACTCGTATTGTCGATACGGCTGGCTCCTGCACACATTCCTGCCAGAGCCACTGGCACTGCAAATGGTGAAACTCCTACCACCAGCCACCACTCAGCTGCCTGTGTCTGCTGGAACAGTTAGATGAGAGGAGACATGGAGAAATGGGGTGTGTGTGTGTGTGTGTGTGTGTGTGTGTGTGTGTGTGTGTGTGTTCATACGCAGATGTACACACTCTTTTGCAGGGACTCACACCAGCTGTATACCTGAATGACTCATTTAGAAAAACGTTTCAAAACATTTTGGAATACTCAACTTCATTTTAGTCTGCTCCCTCCTTCCACATGAAAATAAACGCTCTTTTTTAAAATTATAGGCTGATAAAGGTTGGACTCTGGACCCAAACACTGATAAGCTACAATAATAAAGTTCATGAGTCTGTAAAAATACAAAATCTTATTTAAAAATAAATCAGAAGGGCTTCTGGTTCAGGGAAAGGGACAGAGCACACCCACGTGTCTCCCCTCCCTTCCTACCCCTTCAAGGTAGGAAGCAGATGCAATGAATTGGCACAGAAATCAGAGCAGAGGCAACACACCAGAGGTAAAGGAGTTCTTCCTAGAAGCCAGAAGTTCACAAATGCAAAGCGCCTTGGAGCAATTATCAGAGTAGTTCATTAAAGAACTGCATTCAGAAAAGCGTGGAAACCCATGTACGTCCCACCTCTTGCCCAATAAGCTTGAGCCTTTTAGCCTCCACCCAAAGCCTGAGCTCTGTTTACTGAAAATGTGGGTGATCTGTATGAAGAAGAATCCAGCTAGGGGTTTTGATGCCAGAGAAAGCCTAAGAAACTCTAGATCTCAACTGTAGACAGGAAGAAGAAAAAATAAATCAAGAAGGCAGCTCTGCCCAGGACCATGCACAGAGGAAGTCTTCTCTAGCTTGACCTTTTTCCAGCCTGTCTCCCTGCTTGCTCCCCTCCATCAGCCTGGAAGTATGCCTGCAAGAAGAAATGGTCCATTCATTGACCCAGAACCAGATCAGCTTGCCCAGTGTGGGGAGAGGTATGGCGGGGGAACAGATTCCCACACCCGCAGTGAAATCACTGACCAGCTGCCTGTTCCAACCTTGACTCTAACTAATAAATGTGAACACAACAAACAGACCACCATGGACCACCGGATGTTTGAGGAAAACCAAGAGCAAGAAAGAGAGGACATAAGACAAACAAATGAAATTAATGAGCCATGAAAAAAATAAAATAGAGATGATTCTGGGAATAAAAGAGTACTTTTAAAATTCTCTTCTCCATGCTCAGAGAGATCTGCAACAGGTTATTTCATCCATAAAATGGGAGAAGATTGCAATGAAAAAGGAGTATAGTGGGATTGAACTCATCTGCCTTCACAGCTATTATTTTTCTCACCTCACTTTAAATAAGGGAATGCAAAGCAGTACTGACAATGCAGGTTTGAGGGATGACAGCATGAAATGGAAGTCTGCTGGTCCCAGTACAAAGAGTGATAGCAAAATGAAAACTGGAATTTAGCGATGTGGTGAGGGGTAGAGAAAAAGAGAGAAAGGGATGTTGAGGGAGGTGATAATATATAATTGGGGAGACTTGAAGACAGTAACAAAATGTTTGCCCCACAATATTCTGCACTCAGAGTGTACTCCTAATCAGCTACGAATAAGAATAAGTTCTTTCTAGGTATTGTGGAATGTAAAAGTAGGGTTTCAGGAAAAGGTAGAATACAAACAACCAATACTTAGAAATTAAAAATATAGTTACCAAAATTGAAATTAAAAATTCAAACACAGATTTACTAATAAAATTGACATAACTGAAGATCTAATAGGTGGTGTCCCAAAGTGAAAGAGTATTCTAAATGTAGTGTAAAAAGAAAACAAAGATATAAAAATATGAGATAATCTCAAAGACATGGAAGAGCGAGATAGGGAATCCAATATATCAAAAAGGCCTTCAAGAAGGAGAGAAGAGAGACAATAAAGGGGAAGAAGAAAACCAAAACTTAACAGATGAAAATTTTGCCAAGCTGAAGAAAGATGAGACTTTAATTGAAAGGCCTTTTGAATATCTAAAGGACTAAACAAAAGAAACACTCACACCTAGAGACATGATAGAAAAGTTTCATCGGTCAGAGGATAAATAACAGTTTCCTAGAAGAAACAGTCAGGTGACCTCAAAGAAATGTCTCAGACTGACACCAGAATTTCTCATTAGCAGCAACAGATTCTAAACCACAGTTGGGCAGTATCTTCAAAGTTCTAAGGGCGAAAGAATTTGAACCTAGAAGTTGATATTCAATCAAACTGCTAGCAAATATGAAGGCAAGATTTTTGAACATATGAGAGGTCAGAAAGTTTATAACCCTCATACCTATTCTGAAAAATTACTCAAGGATATCCTCCAGTCAAAAGAAAAGGGATCCAAGAAAGACTGATCCAAAGTAAATGACCTCTCTGCGGAGTAAATTCTTCTTTGAGAATTTTATTATTATTTTATTAAATATTATTATTTTATATAAATAAATACATTTTATAACTACAGAGTAGTAATTATTATAAATCTTGACAATCTTAAAGCAGTAATATAGCAAAAAAATTGGGAGGTCTAAGAAATAAACAAAGATGTAAGTAAGTAATCAATTTACACACACATATGTATATAAAGAAATTAAAATGTTTAAAAACTATAGCAGTTTCAAAAACATTTTAGAGATACATGTCATGGCTTGGAAAGACGGCCACAGCATGTTAAGTGAAAAACAGCAAGTTGCAGATCAGATGATATATGATCCCAACTGTATAAAAATTAATTAGGGGCTTCCCTGGTGGCGCAGTGGTTGAGAGTCCGCCTGCCGATGCAGGGGACGTGGGTTTGTGCCCTGGTCTGGGAGGATCCCACATGCCGCGGAGCGGCTGGGCCCGTGAGCCATGGCCGCTGAGCCTGTGCGTCCGGAGCCTGTGCTCCACAACGGGAGAGGCCACAACAGTGAGAGGCCTGCGTACCGCAAAAAAAAAAAAAAAAAAATTAACTAGGTGTGTAAGTATGTGAAAATGCCTAGAAAATATCTGGAGACAGTTTCATAACACTGTTCAGCAGTTTATCTACTAAGGAGTGCTTTTGGAAAAGTAAGACAACACAGCTTTTGCTTCTTAATTTATAAGCTTTTTCATCACTTAGATTTTTTTCAGCAAACCAGTATATACCACATAATTAAGAAAATAGTTAGAGAATATGATCTATTACTCCTAAACAAAGAACGTTCTCCACATTAGTATAAAAAGCCCTACAACAGCACATGATTTAATTATTAGGTTAACATTAACATAGTGATTGGCAAAACAACATTTATCTCTAAATGGATAGCATTGATTGCACGTTATCAAGGGCCTTAACAATTTCATAAGTAACAAGCTACTCTGTTTATTGTAAGAAAAAACTAAATTGCATCTGTAAAGTAATTATCTTCTTTGCAGATTATTTACACATTTTTTGTCCTATCACCTAAAATTCCTAGCTTAAATAGACACCCAGTGGTTCAATGTGTTAGAGGTTGCAAGAGAATATGTCTAATTCATTTCACATCGCTTTCTATAAGAGACATAAATGATTTGAGGATCCTGTCTTCATCAAGGTAAACAATACATCTCTCTTCTACTAATGAGTTTAATCAAGAGATAAGACTATCTAGTGGGAATATCGTGCCACAAGTTCAATTTCTGAAAATCAAAACTCAGGGGCCTGCCTGAAAAGAAAATGGCAATATGTTGATTTCAAAATTTGTCTCGAACAAAACTAATTATAAAATTTTATGTCAAGCCTTATACAAGTTGGCTGGTGGGGAGAAGGGCAGCAGGAATAGAATTAGTGATAGATCAGCTAAAAATGCCTCAAAAAGAAACGTAACCAAATAACCACAAGTTATTCTAACCACTCAACCATAATGAGTTATTCTATAAAATGCTCAGGACAAAAGGATTCCCTGCACTGACTCTGACAAATATCCGAATTCTCTACGGATTCTATTTGCTTAAGCTCACTTAGGTTATTGGCTATTAGTCATATGGCAAAAACTATAGCTTAAACTTTAAATGGTTATAAAAATCACTTTTTTTATATATAGCAGAGCAAAAAGTGAAAAAATATTTTATCACAGTCAATTGTTATGCAAATAAAAATCTGGTTAACTAGGTCCCTTATACCATTTTAGGGACCATAAAAACAACATAACGATGTGTGAGGCTTACAAGTTGGGTCTAAGAGAAATTTTAGAATACTTTCTACAGTATTTTGAGAAATGCAGCATTACTGTCTCAGGTGTAGAGTTGCTCAAGTAGAGTTGAAGGGCAACTTTCATTTGAAAGCATGGTTTTGACATTTGTTTTTTAAAAATGGAAGTTTCTTCACATTCTGGTACAGATTCATGTATGAAAAAGAGCATTTAAAACATAAAAATTCACTCTGAAAAATATTATCAGGGAGAGATAATTTTGACACATAATACTATACTTCAAGCTTGTAGCACTTTTTAAACCTGAAAACAGAAACCAAAAGGATTTAGAAACCCTATGGCCACTGGCTCTGCTCTGTGTCCAGTCATAAGAGAACTCTTCCAGCAGGCAGACACCTTCCCCCAGGGCGAGGCAGTTCCACTGGAAAGGTGGAAAGAGCTTTAATCAGAAGGAAAAAAAATCTAAAAGAAAATTACCTTTATTTTCTGTATTGGGGAAGAGTCTAAAATTCAGCTTCTAAAATCATTTCATCTTTTAGAGATAACACAAGGGGTAGAGGATGGAAAAGGATATCAGTGAGAATCAAGGCAATGGCCCCTCAGGATCCCAGAACAACTCAGAGGGATAAAGTGGCTAAGATGTCAGAGAAACTGGTGGAAAATCTGTATAATAGGTTAAACTAACAGGCCTCCATCCTACTTATCAACATCAGGCTTCACATTTTTACTCTCTATCCCTAACCCCCAAATCCCTGTCAAAATACTTGAATTTTATTTTCTGGAGAAAGATAATTAATAGTTTCATACTTTGGAATTCCAAGCATGATGGGGGTCGGGGAGGTCTAAGGACTGAAGACAAGCAAATTAATGAATCTGCATTCTGATTAGGGGATCACTCTACCCTCACTTTCACTTCCATACAACAGGCAACTAGGCTTTCACTTCCTGAAAAGGAGATTGGAAAATTATAGATTTGGAGAAACTAATCAGTCCCAGAGAAACGCTTGTATTGAACCCCACTGAGTTTCACTCAGTGCATTTTTGGTTCCTCGTGGTTAAAAATGAATGAATGGTCAAATATTTTGTGATAAACCTCCAAAATCAAGAGCAAGAGAAAAAGAAGGAAGGAGAGAGGGAGAGAGGGAAGGAGGAAGGGAGGGAGGAAGAAAGCAAGGAAGGAAGGAAGGAAGGAAATAAGGAAGGGAGGAAGGGACGGAGGAAGGAAGGAGAAAAGAGATAATTCAGGGACCAGAAGAAAAGTGTTTTTAAAATACCTATAACTGTAATTATGTAACATGATAGAGGTGCTAATTGTCACTACAATGGCAATCATATTACAATATATAAATATATCAAATTAACATGCTGTACATCTTAAGTTTACACAATGTCATATATCTAATACATTTCACTAAAAAAGAAAGTTAAATATAAAAATTAAAAAACTGAACTCAGAAAATACCTATAACTAACATTCACAGGGAGATAAAAAGGTAACACAGTAACAATGAACCAAAATCTATATAAAATATATGTATATATTATAGCTTTTATATATTTCTAAAAGAAAGCTTTAGAAGACAAAGAGTAGCCCCTGGAAATTTAAAATAGTTCAGACATAATTTTTTTTAATTTATTGGACGAACTGGAAGATAAGGTTGAAGAAATTTTTTAAAGTAACCCTTCCCCACAAAATTCCCAAAACCCAAAAGGGTCCACTGAGTGTGTGTACCCAGCACAGTGAATGAAAAGACCACATAATTATGAAATTACAGAACACTAGATATAAAAGAGCCACATGCTTGGGTGAGAAAGGGGGCTGTGGTAAAAAAGACACATACAAATAATGAGTGATAAGATTACCATCAGACTACTCAATAGTAATAAGGATCTTTAGAAAACAATGGATAAATGTCTTCTAAATAATAAAGGAAAATTCCATACCCAGACGAATTATCATTTAGATGGAAGAATAAGAAAAAAGACATTTTCAGACATGCAAGAACTTTAAAAAATTTAGGTAACGTGTCCTTTCTTAGGAAGTTCCTCAAGGATTTGCTCCATAAATGAGGCAAGGAAATAAACCAAAAAAGATGATGTAGGATTTCAATTTGAACCAAAGATGAAAGATGCTGTCAGGTATAACCCCAGGGGGAAAACTTGTAACTTTGTATTTCAGCATGTTTGTGTAGGCATACTAGACAAATGTTGAAATACCTGGAAAAAATAAAGCTTAAAAACTGGGCAGTGGAAAATATGAAGTAATTATTAACCTCAAGAAAAATGAAAGATTTGTTCAAAAAGAAAAATGTGGCCATAATTCCCTATGTGGCTTAGCAATGCACAATATTTACAGATCACAGTAATGATTTAATCAGCACTTGTGATGTAATTATATTGGGGGGAAGGAAGAAAGCAAAGCTTGCGTTGATGAGGGATAGCTAAATTATTTTTCTCCTTGTGAGCCAACAGCAGATCAGTCAAGAAATATCTGCATAAACAGATAACTAATAAGGATCTATTGTATAGCACAGGGAACTCTACTCAATACTCTGTAATGACCTGTGTGGGAAAAGAATCAAACAAGAGTGGATATATGTATAATTGATTCACTTTGCAGAAGCTAACACAACATTGCAAATCAACTATACTCCAACAAAAATTTTTTTAAAAAGAAGAAATATCTGCATAAGCAACATGGATAGATGTAGAGATTATCATACTAAGCTAAGTACATCAGAAAAAGAAAGACAAATACTATATGATATCACTTATATGTGGAATCTAAAATATGACACAAATGAACGTACCTACAAAACAGAAACAGCACATAGATATACAGAAGACTTGTGGTTGCCAAGGGATAGGGTGGTGAGAGAGGGAAGGATTGGGAGTTTGGGATTAGCAGATGAAAACTATTATATATAAAATGGATAAACAACAAGGTCCTGGGACTTCCCTGGTAGTGCAGTGGTTAAGAATCTGCCTGCCAATGCAGGGGACACGGGTTCAAGCCCTGGCTGGAGAAGATCCCACATGCTGCGGAGCAGCTAAGCCCGTGTGCCACAACTACTGAGGCTGTGCTCTAGAGACTGCGAGCCACAACTACTGAGCCCACGTGCCACAACTACTGAAGCCCTTGCACCTAGAGCCCGTGCTCCGCAACAACAAGCCACCACAAGAAGCCTGCGCACCGCAACAAAGAGTAGCCCCTGCTCTCTACAACTAGAGAAAGCCCGTGCACAACAATGAAGACCCAATGCAGCCAAAGGGGTGGGATAGGGAGGGTGGGAGGGAGGGAGACGCAAGAGGGAAGAGATATGGGGACGTATGTGTATGTATAACTGATTCACCTTGTTATAAAGCAGAAACTAACACACCACTGTAGAGCAATTATACTCCAATAAAGATGTTTAAAAAATAAATAATAAATTTATAAAAAACAAAACAAAACAAGGTCCTACTGTATAACACAGGGAACTATATTCAATATCCTTTGACAAACCATAATGGAAGTGAATATGAAAAAGAATATATATATATATATATATAAAACTGAATCACTTTGTTGTACAGTAGAAATTAACACAACATTGTAAATCAACCAAACTTCAATAAATTTTTTTTAAAAAGATATATCTGGGGCTTCCCTGGTGGCGCAGTGGTTGAGAGTCCTCCTGCCGATGCAGGGGACACGGGTTCGTGCCCCGGTCCAGGAAGATGCCGTGGAGCGGCTGGGCCCGTGAGCCATGGCTGCTGAGCCTGCGCGTCCGGAGCCTGTGCTCCGCAACGGGAGAGGCCACAACGGTGAGAGGCCCACGTACCACAAAAAAAAAAAAAAAAAAAAAAAAAGATATATCTGCATAAGCGCATAATTTCCACGTTACTGTAGCTGTTGATACCAGGGAAATGGCAAAGCCAAGCGGAAACTTTTTTCTGAGGTGTGGTTCTTGAGATGATTGTTAGCTATCACAAGCCTTATTATGGTACCAGACTTTTATAACTAAGTATATGCATTGTCTCAATTAATCCTTCCAACCCCTTCCAACCTTATGAGATGTACACTAGTAGAGAAGTTTTGAGAGACTAATTCAACCAAGAATAAGCAGCTAATTAGTAGCAAACCTAGCCTTTAAACCAGGATCTGTTGAACCAAGTTTGAGTGCTTCACCAGTGCTCAACCAGCTTCAGACAGGCTGCTTCTGACCACCTCTGAAAGGACTGTGGTAAAAGCTTTGCCCAAAGTCTCTGCTCAAATCTATGAACCATTTGTCCAGATCCATTTCGGTAGTTTTCCCCAGGCATGTGACACTGTGATGGCAGAGTTCATCGATAACACAGCTAAACAGTAAAATCATCTTTGCTCATTTTTTTTCTGCTTAGGGGTAGAAAAAGATCTCTGCACATCTTCCCTTGCAGAAAATCGAGAATTATCATGTGGCTTCATTTAGAATAGTCATTTAAAACCATGTCCTTTACTTTCTAATAATAAATCCTTATGGCCTGGAAAAGTCTCCTGGGTAAAACATTACTGGTGAAGAAGACAATAAATTTACATTAGTAGCTGCTTTTGAGTACGTAAGCTGCAGATTTTTATTTATAAGAATTTTGAGTGCTTTGTCTCAAACATTGAGGGGACTATTTCAGTTTCTGGCATTAAAATGTTCTTTGCTTTTTCCTTTGCTTATTTTAGGTTTCTTTTCTTCTACTTTAGTTTTGGTTTTGGTTTGCAAAGGAAAGAAAACTCAATCACGATTTCATTCCTTGCTGGATTGCTATAGTACAAGATTCTATTTGAAAAGGAATTAGATCAACTAGGAGCCCTACATCACACCAGAGGATACGTGCTGAAGGCTGTGATCACACCAAAGCAGGTGGGAGGCTATCAGAGCAGAAAATTTATTTCAGGAGGCTCTGGGGGCTCCTCACAGGGTGGATCTGGTATGGGCTGAGGTAACCCACTTCGGTTTCAAGCAACCACAGACATTCTGCCATTGGAGTCTCCTGAAGGGCCTCTGGACTCTGGATAAGGTTACACAGAATGCAGGTCTTCCAAACACACTTCTGGGAAGATTTCAAAGCATCCATGAAGAACCCGACTTCAGAGACTTCCGTGAAGCAGCAGAGCTCCTGGGAGATGCAAGCTCTCGACCCTAATTATAAAGGACAGGCAGCATGCTTGGGGTCCCACTCCCCTTTCACCGTCCCCTACCCACTCAGCATCTACATTCCTGCCTCACCTGCACCATTTTTATTCATTAGAATCCCTGGTCCCTCTCTTGATTCATCATACAGAACTACTGCCCTGTTACATTCATGCCAGCTCCCCATGCAGCTGAACTGACTGAGGAGAAACACACAACCACACCTTCATGACCCAAACGTCAAGTGGGCCTGTCATGTAGCCCAACAACCTTACTCTTCTGCCCTGATCCATCCACTCTCCCTCTCATCCCTCCTGTTTCCAATTCCTTTCCTCCCGATTTCTCATGAACTCACTCCAATTAGGCCTTCACCACAACCACCCTAAAACTGCGCTTGACAAGGTCACCAGTGACCTCCAAGTCTCTGACTACAATGACCAGCTATCAATTCTCAGTGTACTTGACTTAAGAGTAACAGCTGATACAACTGATCATTTTTCTCCCTGTATTTTCTTCATTTGTCTTTCAAGATGCCACAGTGAGGACCCCATTTCCATCTCCTTTGACAGGCCCTCCTCTTCACTCCGACATAATGTCTGAGTGTCCCAAGGCTCAGCCTTTGGTCTCTTTTTTTTTTTTCAACCTTGTTAAAATAACCTTTCTTTTCAACCTTGATGAATCTAGGCAACTAGTGGTAACTAAAACTATCAGAATGAAGGGTTGACAGGAAACGATAGCAGATAAACTGTTCACCCTGGAATCACTGATTAATCTTAACATCTCTAAAAGTGGTGTTTCCAGATCTTATCACATCCTGATGCAATTCCACAGTGTTCTTACCAATGATATTGAACAGGAATATAATCAAGCCTTAAAATCCAATTAACACGTAACAATAAAGAGAGTAGAGGAGATTATGCTAAAGGTCATCAGAAAGATTCAATTGGCCACCTCCAAACTGTAGAATATTTTACAGGGTATATTTCCTGTTTCTTCAGTAAACAAATAGCAAGAAAAAAAAAAGGGGAGGGTCACACCAACCAAGTGTATGGTTTGGACATTGGATCCAAATCAACTGTAAATAGACATTTTGAATGGAATGGCTGGGGAAAACTAGGAATTGGATATTTAAAGATTATCATTTATTTGCCTGTTAAATATAGTTATGAGATGGGGCTCTATTTTCAACAGTCCTTCTCTAGTAGAGATATACACTAAGGTATTAATATTTATGGGTGCAAAAATATAGTGTCTGAAGTTTTCTTTAAAATACACATACATACACAAGTGTTTTGGAGGGAACTGTACCATTGTTTCCACTTATTTTTCAGATGTTTGAAAATTTCTAGATGTGAAGAAAAAGTGGCGTAATCTAACAATAGAGTAGATATATAAGATAAAGAAAAAGGAATATGAAAACACCAATCTCCTTCTCTTTTTTCTTATACTCACTTCCTTGGTGATTTCAATCATCTCTATGCTGGGGACTCATGACATTATATCAAGTCCAGACCCACTTCCAAATCCCAGGACATCTCTGCTTGGATTGTCTGAAAATATTTCAAAACTGAACTGATTACCCGCCCCAGAAAACACTACGTGTAGACTTCTCCATATCAGTTGCTGACAAGTCTACCTTCTAACTATTCAGGCCAAAATAACCGGAGCCATCCTTGACACTGTCCTTTCTCTCACACTCTACACCCAGCCCATGAGGAAAACCCTGTCAGCTCCTCCTTAAGAGATATTCAAGGTGTGACCACCCCTCACTGCCACTCTTACCACCCCTGTCAGAGCTGCCATCAGCCCTTATTTCTCAACTACTTACTGTCGTAGTCTCTCAACTGCTCTCCCTGCCTCGACCCTTAGTCCTCTTTGGGGCTTTTCTCAAACCAGCAAGCCACAGTGAACCCTTGTAATGTAAGTCATATGTCCCTCAAAATACTGCATGAGACCCCATTTCCCTCCAAATAAAAGCCAAAATCTTAGTTGCTACAGGGACTCACACGAGCCCCCATTCCTCCCCTCTCAGGCCACGTCTTCTCCTAACTGGCTCCTGCCTCCTTCTGCTCTTGTCCTCCTTCCTGTTCCTAGAATGTTCCGGAACTGATCTTGCTCCGAGGCCTCTGCACTCGCTGGGCCCTTTGCCTGGAATGCTGTTCCCTCCACATGACTAACCAACTCTCTCACCTCCTCCTTGAAGTGTTGCACAAATGCTCTCTCCGAGAGTTTTATTCTGACCCACGCCCTCCCCCTTCCCCACTCCTGGTCCCCTGTCTCCCTCTCTCCTTTTCCTTTGTCCACTGTCATCTTCCAAAAATAGATAGTGAACTTGTTCATCACGTCGGGTTTTTTCATCTCCTCCACTAGACTGTAAGCACCAGGGAGGCGGGGCTTGATGTATCCCAAGCACCCAGAACAGTGCCAGCCTGTAGCACACTCAGTGAAAATTGCTAAGTGAACAAAATCATCAATAAATTATTAGCCGCCATCTCCAACCATACTCCGGGCTCCTTAAGGCAGTGTTTCTCCACTTTCTAAAGTGCAGAGACTCCATCGGAACATCAGTAGAGTCTGAGGACCTACCCCAACCCCCTTCCCCTAAGCACACACATTAATGTCCTTTTAGTGAGTGTTGGCTGAGAAAATGTATAATAACCAAAAAATACTGAGATCAGTAATGTGTAGACTGAATCTGTATTTTATTGATCATGCAACCACCAACAAATAGTTAATAGGCGCTTACTGTGTTCCAGGTACTGTTCTAGAAACTGGAGATAGTAACAGTAAACAAGATGGATAAAAAAAAAAACTCTTCTCACAGAACTAAAACCTACTGGCTCCATGGGTCTATAAATACTTGAGAACATAGTCCATACATGTGTAAGACATATTATTCAATGTTTTGTGCTCATATGGAGTAGTGGATCTCTTATATTAATGCATCTGTTCTCATCAGGGACAATTATTATCTCTGACAAGGGAAAACTTAGATCTGGGGGATCAAAAAATCTTGGCTATAATAATGGTCTGTGGTCTTCCAAAGCTGCGGGTACCTGATAAAGTCCTATTCTGTAGTATCTGATAGTCCTCTAAATTAAATTACATTAAATTTTTCTACTTGGGGTAGCAATAATGAACAAAAAGGTTGAGGTACACTGTGATAAGGCAGTAGGCCTCCTGGGTTTGCGGGTCTCAGATTCACCGCCCGTGCTCCAGGAATCCCCCCAGCCCAGCTTTGCAACCTCTGAGGGTTGCATGTCCCTCAAAAGCTGGTCCCTAGACAGGAGTCACCCATGGCACGGCACTGGCCAGGAATCTTCTGAGACATGTTGGCGTATAGAGACTGAGAAAAGATGATTAGTGGGGTGGGGAGACATGAGAAAAGAGGCTGTGACTATTTAGCAGAAGAAACATTAAAAACAAAACTCATGAGAAAAATCAGCATTTGAGTTTGCATTTGTTCATGAGTAGAAAAAGATGTGTGCCACACCAGTGATTCCTAACAATGAAGAGTTTACAGTTTCACAGATGACTAAGTGATCTTTCACTATGGTTGATTAATGGGATGATTCAAACAAAGATGGAAGAACAAGCCAAGCGCTACCCCTGAAAATGTGTGGGTTGAAGAGGGCATTTCCTGTTGAACATTTCTGTCCCAAGATGACCCGTTCATACATTGGGGAGTGTCTGCATTTATATACTTAGGTGAGTGGCTCTGGAGCCCCAGGGAGGTGCCAGGCCTGGTCGGCAATTCCTCCTCACTCTCCTCTCCACTCCACACCACTGTCCTTGCTAATGTAAAAACTAAAAACTTCAGGTCATTGAAGCTGTTGGCTCTCGATTGGCACTGAGGCTGGGTCCTGGGTCTCAGCATCTGAGGACTCAGCATCATCAGCCCTCTGAAGACAAGTATGTAATATTTGTCCACTACTTATGCTCAGAACACATTCCCTCGCATACAGAAAATCTTCCTTCAAGAACTATTCTCAGAGGTAAATGTGAGTGTGTGTATTTTGATCTACTGCACACAGTTTAAAAAATATGCATACAGTACTATCACATGGGTACAGCATCCCAACAGTTAAATAATTTGAACAGCCAGAATTTCTCACCAGACCATAAAACAATCACCAATGCTCATGATGACCAGCTGCAACGTCTTGAAATACTGCAACATCCTGAATGACAAAATGAAGCAGCAACATGCAAGGGCTTTGAAGGTACACCATTAGGAACCAGACTTCCCAGAGCTCTACCACTTCTTAGCTCATGCAATTTGGGAAAGCTGCTTTCATCTTGATGCCTCTGTTTCTTTTCTCTGTAACGCAGCCACAATGATAGTACCTAACTCATAGGAATACTGTGATGATACTTCACTCAATGCTTGATAATAAAACACTCAAGAAGTAGCAGATATTTTTCAATACGGCTTTCATGTGAATTTTGATTTTTCATGTTCTGATCCTTTTTTAAAAATGATCTATCTGTGATATATGTTGATGTCCAGCATATACATGAATATCCAAGTCAGAATATTCATTAAAGAGAATGTCTAACTCTCCAATTATGATATGAAGATAACTTGCAGTAGACTGCTATTTGTCTACCAAATATCCATTCAACTCTTATTATTACTAATAGAACTCAGATTTTATTCCAGGTACAATGTACATAGCTTAAAGACTATATTTCCCAGTGTCTCTTGCAGCCACATGGAGCCTAAGTTCCGACCAATGAGATATAAGAGGAAGTGCTGAGTAAGGCTTCCAGCAAGGCTCCTTAAAGGAAGCTTTTTCAGCAAAGTGTAATATTACTGACTTTTCCCTCTTCCACTTTTCTGTGGTCTATAATGCAGCTATGATGGCTGAAGCTCCAGTAGCCACACTGGACCAAGAGTTGACCTTGAGAATGGAAGCCTTGGGCTAGGCTGGGAAACAGAAACTCAGAAAGAGCTTGGGTTGTTTTGACTGTGGAGCTGCCATACTACTGGTAAAGCAGTACAGATTTATCTTATGTGAGAGAAAAATAAGCTTTGTATATTAGGCCACTATTACTTGGGGGTTTTCTGCTACAAGTGGCTGATTCTAATCCTAAAAAAAAAAAGAGTTATATTTGAAATAGGATTTCTTCTAAAATAGGTACAATTTCTTACCCCTATATTCTTTCCAATTTCATGTAAATATTTGTATGTACAAATACTTTAAGCTTGTAGGATAGCTTAAAGCATTTAAATATAGCCAAAATGTAGTTAATATTAACTCAGAAAAATTGGCAGGAGCTGATATAACTCAGGAATGTTTTTTTTTCTTAATTGTAATAACGTGTAAAAACAAAACAAAACAAAAGCAAAGAACAATCAAATCTCAATTAGTTTCGATTATACAGACCCTCTTGATGATGTCTATGTCTTATGGCAGGAGAAGGGGGAGTAGACGTTATTTTGCTTTTTTTTAAAAAAATCTAATAGTGATAAAATGGTACAACTTTTTGAAACTGTGTAATCATTTTTTTAGCCTATTCTAAGAATTTCACACAGGAAAGTATCCTAGAATACAAACTGTTTCCCTAATACTAAACTTTATTAACCTCTCTGTCCATCAGTTTCCTATTCTATAAAATGGGAACAATAAAAGCAATCAGCTGAGTTAATATGAGTTAAATGCTTAGAACAGTGCCTGTCACCTAGTTAGCTACTATTTGTAACAGATAAATCCCTAAATTCATCTCCACTTCTTCTTCATGTGGAAAATGGACCAACCATAGTAACTGCATTCACATTCCTCATGTGACAGCTAGCACACTGAAAGAGAAGTTCCTTGAAAGCAGGATGTTGTCACTTTTGCTCTCTAGTGTATTCCCACACGTAGAACATGTAGGAGGAGCTCATTAAATCACTGTAAAATGAACAAAACTGTGCTTTTATTATAGAAGACTCTCTAAGCGCCTAAGGTAAAACCTGTTTCTAGTTCATTATTCCACTCCACTTCATTGGATTATTAATTTACCTTTTTACAATGTGTTTATATTCTACCTAAAAATCAAATTCAAAGTTTTGGATGAGAGAAATGACCTCTGAACTTTGTATCATTTTTCTCTATTACCTTTTTGCCATGTGATGCCTCTTTCCTTTTCATGTATCTGATGTAAAGTATTATACCTCCTTTTTTATTGTGGTGAAATATACATAACATAAAATTTACCATTTTGACATTTAAGTGCCATTAAGGACATTGTTGTGCCACCATCACCACTATCCATCCATACCTCTTTTTTTAAATGTAGCTTCTAAGCTATATTAAGTTCCATTTACTAAACATAAACAAGACAAATCAGAAAATGATTAACGAGGCTAATAATAACCGTGTTCCTGTTCTGACAGTTATTTTTCCACTAAAGATTCAGTCAAAGTGATCTGCTATTAAGAAGGAAAATTAAAAGATATTTAAGTAGATCTCTCTGATTTCATGAGATTGTGAATCATGTGATTTGATACAGTTATTAGACACTAACTGACTATTTGATATATATCTACATATTTGTCAACCTTTTAAATCTGAAATCTTTCTTAATCAGGCTCAGTGGAGCCTTCCACTCTCACAGACCCACTAGAAAGGTAGCATTCTTCTGGATCATAGTTTGGGGAATTTCCGATCTACTCAAGAAGGGGCAGTATTTTTTTTCAGTTTATATTTCTGAATTGTGCACAGCAATAAAGAAAAAACAAAAGTGATTATATCCCATTTCTGCCTTATTGATACAGGAAGAAAAACACTGCCAAATACAACTTAAATGCATGCTTAAGGCCACAGCTTAAGACCTTGAATTATTTCTCAATTCATAGCATTTATCCACTAATTTTCAAGGATGGCTTTCAAATGCCCTAAGCAAATTTAGGCAAACACCTTGACCAGGTAAAAAGAACCAAATGTTCTTACGTGACATGCTATTCTATGAAGAGACACTTTTAACACCCTCCAGAGAAAAACGACCCACCATTTTATTAGATTTCATATTTATGAAATGGTCACACGATAAACACATGCTATACTACAAAGAGAAACTTCAATTTCCTCTAGAGATGGGCACTGCCACTATTTTATTAAATTCTGTTTAGCAATCACACTTCTAATTTTTCATATTATTGTGTTAGGGGCTCTGCTAGGTGCAAGTAGGTGAAAAAACTCTAGACCAAAAAGACAAGGCCATTTGTTTTTTTGAACTAAATCACGGTGAATTTGACTCAAGAATTTTTAAGCAGAAATTAGATTTTAACACATCAAGCAATTTACTTACAAGGGAGAATGTTCGTAAGAGAAGTACCCATTCGAAGTTGAGCAAACTGCATGGAACAGTTTAGTAACCAAGGCAACAAGAATTGAATCTCTAAGATTCCCTGGAACTAGAGGTGCCCAACAAGAACAGCTAATTTTGTCACTTATCCTTTTGAAGAAGATGAACTAACACCAGGCTGCTTGTGGTGACTCAGGTGAATTTTAAAATTAAATATAAACAACCCCAAGGTTGTATCAACCTTACTATTACTGTTAGAATACCACAAGCATTAAAAGGACCTTACCACAGCACTTTTTCTAATTCCCCACCCTCTGTGCAACAGCAGGGTGTAGAATGGGCATCTATTTACCTAATGACTATTACCATTTTCATCTAGGAATCACCTTAAGAGAACAGTCACACTGCCTCCTCTAGGAAATAACGTATTTGAGTTAGAGAAAAAGAACATATTTCTATATTATATCTAGCTTAATACTTTCCAACCTGCTTCACTGTTTAAGCACTTGCTAGAGGCAGTGGGTTTATTTTCACACTAGCAAGAAAAATGTTTACCATGAGGATTTGAGACCTGGGGGTTGGGGGGAAGTGAGGAGAGAAAAGTAATAATTGTGGCCCAAACAGTCAGTTTAGACTGTAGTCTAACATAAAGACTACAGTGTAAACCTGGTGATTAGAACTCTCTGGTTCCTGTGAAAGCAATAACAGTGTGGTGGTATGAAACAAATTTCAAATCTATTGATTGAGATTTCTCTAGAAATTACTGGTTTTACAGAGTTGCATAGGAAACAGGTGAATTCTTTTAATTCTACTCCCTTACTCCTTCCGAGGTTCTCCTTGTTTTTGATGGCTCTGCCTACTTAGATCTCATTGGGGCCAATACTGATTTTCTCTCCTTTTTGCAGTTCTCTGGTCTTCAAGCCCCTAAAGAGAACTAACATCTTCCATCTCTGAGGTGTAACTTCCATTGGATAGCAGGGAAGTTGAAACTTCAGTTTGGCCATGTTGACGCTTAGGGCACACAGAGGCTAAGCCCACAGGGTGCCTCAATACACGCCTGTTAGGAATAAATGGATTCCAGGGATCTAGACAGAGAATTGGCTAAGCCAAAAGATCAAGTGCACTCATCCCAAGAAGAAAGCCACACGTGTCTCGGAGAAGCCATACGGTTTCAGGGTCATTCTGAGAACGCAGCTATACTACAGTCAGTCCATCAGTCAGGTCATAACGCTAAGAAATCTCAATTTCTGAAGAAGCACAGTTCAATAAAAATAAGAACATTTGTTTTGTCAAAGGAAGGATCACTTCACCTAGCTGTATCTGTAGCAGGTTTTATATAAATGAAAGACACCCTTACTACAATTAAAATACGATTAATTTAATATAAATGCATTCTGCACATAGACAACGTTTAAAGAACAAGTTCATGGCTTAAGCAAGTCAACCTAGATTGCAAAAATACTCTTCCTTTGACAAAGTTCCCTGGACAAAAAGAGACACCCAGCCATCAAGAGACACCTATTCATCTTTCCATTTAAAAGAAGACATCCAACCATAGTATAAATGAATCGCCCAGCAACAAATCTACCATCAGAGAAATAAGAGTACAGTTTAAGAGCTCTTGCTGTGTTTTAGACCCTGGTTGATTTAGTTCATCTATGTACATCTGACAAGGCACTCTGGACCATGGACTGGTTACCCTGTGATGGCAAATTCAATCCAAGATTACACTGATTAAGCTAGTCTGAAGTTTCAGAAAGGAAGTAGAAGTTGAGGTGTCCCTTTAGGGGAAAAAAATGAGTATAGAAGTGAAACAGAGAGAGGGAGATGCAGGTATTCAAGCAGAAGAAAAAAAGAAAAATGAACACTTTGTGGAGGGGAGACCGGCAGGAGGAAAGGGTGAGGCAAGGAGATCAGATTGGAAAGTAGAAATCAAATACAATGGGAGAGACCGACCTGGTGAACAGCTTTTCTACATGGTCCTTCACAAGGGTCTGTCTGAAAAAGGTTAGCCTAGGGTTTGGCGCCCTGAGGCATAGTCTCATTCTGCATTTTAGGCGTCAAGGTACACTATCACTTATCTGTTAAAGCCATTGCTAAGTTAGACAGTCAAGTCCACTGCCAAATTTTTAATTGAATAGCTGTTTCCCCTAAAATTCATATTCACCCAGAACCTATGAATGTGATCTTATTCAAAAGTAGTCTTTGCAGATTTCATCAAGTAAGATGAGGTCATACTGGATTAGGGTGGGCCCTAAATCCAATATGACTGGCGTCCTTATAAGGAGAAGGAAATTTAGATACAGACACACAAGGAGAACATCCTGTGACAACAGAAGGGCAGAGATTGGAGAGATGTATCTGTAAGCAAAGGAATGCCAAGGGTTGCCAGCAGCCTCCAGAAGCTAGGAAGAGGCAAGGAAGGCTTCTCCTCTAGAGCTTCAGAGAGAGCATCGCCCTGCTAACACCTTGATTTCAGACGTGCAGCCTCTAGAACTGTGAGACAATCCATTTCTATTGTTTTACGCTACCCAGTTTGTGCAACCTTGTTATGGCAGCCATAGGAAACTAATAAAGGGAGTGGAGCATTCTGAAGTGATGATTTGCAGAAATTACTCTGGCAGTGATGAGTAGAAGTTGAAGGGAGGAGAGGCTGGAACCAAAAAAGACCAGTTAGGAGGATATTGCAGTAATTTGGGCTTGGAAAACAATGAGGATGTGGACCAGGCTGGTGACAGTGGAATGAAAACAAAGCCAAAATCTAGAGATGTTGAAGAGGAAGAACTGATGGTCCACAGTGAAGAAGAGCCAGACACAAAGACGATTCCAAAGTTAAGTCAGAGAGAAGGGTGGGGACTTCCCTGGTGATGCGGTGGTTAAGAACCCACCTGCCAGTGCAGGGGACACAGGTTCAAGCCCTGGTCTGGGAAGATCCCACATGCCACAGAGCAGCTAAGCCCGTGTACCACAACTACTGAGCCTGAGCTCTATAGCCCGCGAGCCACAACTACTGAGCCCACATGCCACAACTACTGAGCCCGCGCACTCTAGGGCCCATGCTCCACAACAAGAGAAGCCACCGCAGTGAGAAGCACATGTACCGCAATGAAGAGGATTGACATATATACACTCATATGTATAAAATAGATAAATAATAAGAACCTGCTGTATAAAAAATAATTTAAAAACAAACACCCGAGAAGGGTGGAGTCCCTGACAGAAATGGAGAGGATTAGAAGAAACAAATGAGTTTGCCATAAGGGGGAGAAAGAGAAAACAGCTAGTTTGGTTTCATATATATCAGAAGATATGTGGGCAGTTGAAAGTGGGAACTGAAAATTTAGGTGTTGGGACCTACAGAAAGAAATCTGGAAATCGTGAGCCTAAAAGTAAACAGCTGAGGCTCTGAGGACACTAGCTTTTCAAGTTGGTTAAAAGTAGCAGGAGCACTCAGGGCCCAGTACTGAAGTATCTGGGGAACGCTTTCAACAAATGGGGAAAGAGAGAAGGGAAGCCTGGTACATCCTTATCTTTCTCTCCTGGGAACAATTTTTCTGTCCTATGAATATTGAATGGTAATTCTACTGCTTACCTCTTATCAGCACTAGTCTTTTCAAAATGTATCACATCTCATGAACTTTTGCTTCTTATTTCTAAGATCAGTGGAATGTTATGAAATACCTCTACACGAGACAGCCAAATCACATTATATATTCAGTTAATATAAATTAGGCAAAATTTATAACTTGTGAATAAATCCCTTATTTTCTTTTTTTATTTTTTATTTTAGAATTGGGAAAAAAAAAAACCAACCGTGTAAACTAATGGGTCATATCTATCACTCTACTTTCAAAGCTCTTAACAAATAGTCAACTTGGAAGGTCAAGAAAAGTCTTAACAATACTTCTGTAGGAGGCCGTTCAATGAATGGAATCGAAACAACTGTGCAGCCACCTGTAGAAAAACAACGTTGGAGTCGCACCTCATAGTGTAAACCAGGATGAATTCAAACGGATCAAAGATATAAATGCAAAAGAGGAAACTATTAAAGTACCAGATGAAAACACTCTTTTGTTGGTTAAAAATTTTTACCAGGTAGTTGCCAGGTAGATGCATGGAACTGTTAAAGTTCTAAAACAACTTCAAAGCCAGAAGTTCAGTGGAGTACTTGGACAGGCAAAGGAGAGAATCTACAAGAGTAAATGATTAGCCAAGCCTCCACCAGGTGAGCCAAACATCCCTTTTAAAATCAAAAGTTCCTTATTTCTTCTGCCTTAAAAATACAAGTCCCTTTTATTTTTAAAACAATTGGTAATCGTTTCCTAGAACTGTCACACAAAGTATTAAATAGCGGGTGCCTTAAAACAACAGAAATGCACTGCCTCACCTTTCTGGAGGCTAGGAGTCTGAAATCAAGGTGTCAGTGGGGCCGTGCTCTCTCAGAGGCCTCTTGGGGAGGAGCTGTCCTTGCCTCGTCTGCCTTTGGTGTTTACTGGCAGTCCTTGGCGCTCCTCAGTCTGGAGAAGCATTTCGATCCCATGGCCATCTTTTCTCTGTGAGTCTCCACATCATCTTCCCTCCTTGCGTGTCCACCTCTGAATCCCAATTTCCTCTTTTTCAAAGATTAAGGCCTACTCTAATGATCTCACTCGAACTTGATTTCCTCTATAAAGACCCTATTTCCAAATAAGATCACATTCGGAGGTACTAGGGGTTAGAATTTCAACACATCTTTTTGGGAGTATACAATTCAATCTATTTCAACACACTTCAATAGTATTACATCTGTTTAGCACATAAATGGATACAAAAAAACTGACATTCTCCATGCCAAGTTCCCCCCTGCCTCAGAAGTAGCACAGCCACAGGCCAACAACTCCCCACGAGGAGGCTTGAGAACCCTGGGCCCCCACCCCCACCCCGATTCACAGAAACAGAACCCTGAGGAGGGTGAGGCAAAGAAGCCCAGATGGGGCATTTTCCTCAAACACTCTCGAGATGAGAAAAGTATTTTAAAGGCTTAACAGCATCTGGGCCAACACGCTTCTATGGGGCTTCAAAGTTTCACGTGAAAGAAAAATCAGGAAGTAGGTGCTTTCCTTGGATTTCAACCAGAGCTTCCAGAGGAGCAGTGAAAAGCCGGGTAGGGCTGACTTGGAAGTGGAGTGCTCCAAAGAAAGCTCCCAGGGGGCTGCCACCATCCATGCGGGGGTAATTCTAACCCAGTCCCAAGGCTCTTATTATAGAAAAGTTGCAAAGTCTAAACCACAAATCTTACCCTTAAACATAAGTATCTGTCGCCTCTCTGGGATGTCACCCGTGCTTCCAAGTCACTTCCAAGTTATCCTTCATCACTGTGCCATGCTGAAACAGGCTGGAAAACTATGACAGCTTTAAAGTAAGGTCCACTGATCTGATTACAAGTTGGGAATCAGAGTACTGGGTAGGATTGCCAAGTCCCTGGAATCCACAGGAACCTCCCAGAATAAAATATGTTCCTTGAAGATGCTCCCAATTCCCAGACTGAGGTATTGTGCCCTCTCCTTGGTGCCTTGGCCATACCCATTTTAAGGTTTAAATTACCCTCGTGAAGTGAAACAACCTCGCTGCTCGCCAAGCGAAGCCTGTTAAAGTCCTCAGAGCCCAAGTTCTGTACATGCCTCTGGATATTGCTCTGGCCCTCACAAAAGAAAGGTTGGAAATGAGTCTCATGAAGGCAGCTGCTAGAAGGATGTCATAACAGCAGGTAGATTCTGAAGGGAGGTGAAAAAGAGTAACACCACAACTTTAAAGATCACTTCGACTTTATGGAAAAATTGAGTTCTAACAGGGCTCAGAGATTTCTTAAATATCATTAGTTTCCAAAGACTTCTTTCATTCATTCATTTATTCATTCATTCAACAAGCATCTCCTGAGCTCGATCCATTGCTAACTTGTATGATGAGGATGAATGTTAGAGTCCAGGAAGGTGATTACTGGATTCCTGGTGAACAGAGCGTCAGAAGCAGCCTTGAGCCCTGGAACGGCTAAGACAACCATGAAGTCTCAGAGATAACACAAGAAGCTCCAGAGAAACGTGACCTTGGGGTTGGTGGGGGGCATGCTCAGAAGAAGTGAACCTCTCCCCTCTCCCTGGGGCCAAACAGCAAGAAAGGAACCCACAGTAAAACGATGGGGAGTCGGGGGGCTCAGAAGGAAGAGGAGACTCGTCTGGTGTTGAGTACAGAGTGACCTAGGCAGGAAAGGAGAAGGAGGAAGTCCATCTAGTTTGCCACTGAAAGAATGAAGAAGTGGATAAGGTAGTATGTTTCCCATGAGCTTGACTGTGAACATATGTCCCCTTTATTCTTCTTCCTGGGCCAGCAACTTCCGCACACTCATAACCCACCCAGATGTGCCTGGGGCTCAGCAAGACTGTCAAGCTTCTACTTTTCAGCCTTTAAAGGGCAGTGAAGAGCCCAGGGCTAGATATTTGTCCAAATATCCATTAGACAGAACTAGAACACAAACTTGAAGTATGAAATTGCCCTTGAGGTATATAAAGTTATAGTGAATTTTGGAAAAGGCATTAATTTTTAATAAATCAAATTAACGGTTTCCTGATGCAATTCAGCTTCTGGGGGAAAAAATCAAATGTACTTGATTAACACTGAAAAATAAGAATCAGCCAATCAATGATGCAATTAAGTGTGATGCAGAAATTAAAAATATAACAACTTGGCAGTTTTTTCCTTTCTGACCTTCAGATAATGATGTTACACTTGTTGACAAGTATCATTGTATATAGGATAATGATGAATTAAGATTTAACAATCTCTTTTAGAACTAACTCTCCATCCATGGATAGATTATATAAAGTGCTTCTCAAAGTTAACAAATTTCAGTACAAACAATACAGAGAAAAATCCTTCTCTATAGCTAAATATCAAAAAGCAGATATGTAACACCTGTTATAAAAAAGCATCACTGGGCTTCCCTGGTGGCGCAGTGGTTGAGAGTCCGCCTGCCGATGCAGGGGACACGGGTTCGTGCCCTGGTCCGGGAAGATCCCACATGCCGCGGAGCGGCTGGGCCCGTGAGCCATGGCCACTGAGCCTGCGCGTCCGGAGCCTGTGCTCCGCAACGGGAGAGGCCACAACAGTGAGAGGCCCGCGTACCGCAAAAAAAAAAAAAAAAAAAAAAAAAGCATCACTTGTCAGAGTGGCGTAGGTAGGTTTTATCATTCTCCTTGCTGCTATTGTTTTTAAATTGCAGAGGGAAAAAAATTAATGTCGTGATGTGATCTTAGGCCAGGCCAGCTATAAGTACTTTACAGATGGGAACTTGATTATCATACTTGTATGATGTATTTTATCATGATGCTCTTCACGTCTTGAGTCTGAGTAGAGAGATATTACAAGTCAAAAAATATTCCCTAGATAATTAAGAGAAAGGAAAATTCAACTTACAATCACCAACATTTGAAAATTCTGATAATACTCTGTTAGTAAAAATGTACTTCTAGAACTATTAGAATAGTCCAGTGAACTGATTATTTTTATTAAAATTCATCAGGCAAAATGAAGTCAACTGGGGGTTATGGTCCAAGATGGAGACATAGGAGACCTCTGAACTCAAAACTCCCACAGACATACCAAATCTCCCCTACAAACAGAGTGATTTCCCCTAAAAGAAATCCAGAGACTAGCCGAATGATTCCTTCACTTTAGGCAAATGAGAAAATACCCTTATTGAAATGGGTAGGAAAGGCTGAGACACAGTCTCACTGAAATTCCACCCCCAAACCCTGGCACAATGCCATAAAATCAGAAGGGAACTCACAACTCCCAGCTTCTACCTGGGAACGGAAGGGTTTGGTCCCAACATCTAATACCCCAGGAGTAGGCCCCCAAAGCACATTGCTCTGGAAGCCAACAGGGCTTACATCAACCACACCCATAATACTAGAGCAAGCAAATTGTTCTTAATGGACTCACTATCTTCCCAGTGTCCAGCACAAAAGAAGCAAACAGATACAGGCATTTCCCAGTGTTTCCCTGAAAAAGGTCCATTTGCATACTTTAAAAGCTGCTACCTGAGAGTCAGGTTTCTAATTTAGCACAGTCTAGGGACTGACTGATTCTCCCCAGAGACTGGGAAAGCAGGAGACACGATCTCTGCATTCTCCCTGTAGGCTGCTCCACATTGCCAATATCTCCCTGGAAGGAGCTTGTACACACGTTTGGTACCCCAGCTTCTGCAGATGCCACCTAAGGAATACATGTCTTGATCACCTGGCTCTAGTGGCCAGCAAAGCTTGCACTTGCCAGCCCCACAGGCTTTTAACAAACAAATGTTCTTAAGGGGCTATCCTGCCAAGGGTCAGCACAGAGGAAGCAAACAGAAAATCCCATCACCCAGTCTTCCCCTAAAAGGGATCTATTTGTATACTTTAAAAGCTGTTACCTGAGGGTCCAGCTACCAATCAGCCTGTATCTGCATGCTCACTGAGATCCTCCCCTTTAGGATACTGACAGGTCTTGGCATACCCTCAACTATTGGGAACCTCTAAGAACAAAGAATTCACCTTGGAAAATCACAAAGGTCTGAGAGACAACCAAGAGCTCAGGCTGGGCTGAACAGTAAGGTTCATCTCCAACATGAAACCACTCTGTCAAGACTGGAAGAGGTGGCTGTTTTATCTAAAGCACAGAAACCAATACAGAGAGTCAAGGAAAGTGAAAAAACAGAGGAATATGTTCCAAACAAAAGTACAAGATAAAACCTCAGAAATAGACTTGAATGAAATGTAGATAAGTGATTTACCTAATAAAGGGTTGAAAGTAATGGTCACAATGACGCTCACCAAGGTCAGAATAACAAGGCATGAACAAAGTGAGAAATTCACTAAAGACATAGGAAATATAAGAAAGTATCAAACAGAAATTACAGTACTGAAGAATACAATAACTGCACTGAAAAGTTCAATAGAAGGGTTCAACATCAGCTAAATCAAGCAGAAGAAAGGACCAGCAATTCAAAAACAGGGTAGTGGAATTCATCCAATCAGAGGAGTGAAAAGGAAAAAGCATGAAAAAGAGTGAAGACAGCTTAAGGAACTTATATAAGGACAACATCAAGAAAACCAACAGTCACATCACAGTGGTCCCAGAAAAGGTCAGTACAAGAGAAACTGAAAGGAGTAGAAAGCTAAAGAAATAATAGCTGAAAACTTCCCTAGCCTGGAGAAAAAAACAAACATCCAGATCCGGGATGCTCAGAGAGTTTCAAATAAGATGAACCCAAAGAGACCTACACCAAGACATGTTAAAATTAAAGTGTCAAAACTTAAAAACAAGGAGATAATCTTAAAAGCACCAAGAGAAAAACAACTTGTTACATACAAGGCTATCAATAGATAAGACTATCAGCAGTATTTCAGCAGAAACTTTCCAGGGCAAAAGGGGGTCACATCATATATTCAAAGTGATGAAGAAAAAAAAAAACAAAACACCAACCAAGAATACTCTACCCAACAAAGTTGTCCTTCAGAGTTGAAGGAGAGATCAGCACTTTACCAGATAAGCAAAAGCTGAGGGAGTTCATCACCACTAGATTAGACTTACAAGAAATGTTAAAGGTACTTCTTCAAGCTTAATGAAAGGATGCTAACTGTAACAGAAAAAAATATGAACATATAAATCTATAAAATAGGTAAACAACAAGGACCTACTGTATAGCACAGGGAACTATATTCAATATCTTATAATAACCTATAATGGAAACGAATCTGAAAAAGAATTTACACACATGCACACACAACTGAATCTCTTTACACCAGAAACACTGTAAATCAACTATCCTTCAATTAAAAAAAAGAAAGTATAAATCTCACTAATTAGGTAAATATAGAGTTAAATTCAGAATACTCTAATGTTGTAATGATCGTGGGTAATTAACTTATAGATCTAGTATGAAAAGTAGTAAAAATGTAAATTGTGACATCAAAGATAAAACATGGAAGGAAAGTCAAACTATAGAGCTTTAGAAGTTGTTATCAACTTAAAATAGACTTATAAATATAAGTTGTTGTATGTAAGCTTCATGGTAGCTACAAAGCAAAAACCTATAATAGATACACAAAAGATAATGAGAAAGAAATCTAAACATACCACTAAAGAAAGTCATCAAACCACAAAGGAAAAGAGCAAGAGAAGAAAAAAGAAACAGGGAAATTACAAACAGCCAGAAAAAAATCAACAAAATGGCAATAAGTAAACACCTATCAATAATTATTTTAACTGTAAATGGACTAAATTCTCCAATGAAAAGACACAGAGTGAATGAATGGATCAGAAAACAAGATCCAACTGTATGCTACTTACAAGATACTCACTTTGGGTTTAAGGAAACACACAGATAGAAAGTGAAAGAATGGAAAAAAGATACTCCATGCAAATGGAAACCAAAAGAAAGTGGGATAGCTATACTTATCTCAGACAAAATAGAATTCAAGCAAAAGACTTTAATAAGAGACAAAAAAGTCATTATATAATGATAAAGGGGTCAGTCCAGTAGACGATATAATATTTGCAAATAATTATGCACCCAAAATAGGAGCACCTAAACACATGAAACAAATATTAACAGACCTGAAGAGAGAAATAGACAGCAATATAACAATAGTAAGGAAATTCAATACCCCACTTTCAACAATCACCCACACCGAAAATCAATAAGGGAAATATTGGACTTAAACTATATATTAGACCAGATGGACTTAACAGACTTTTCATCCAACAGCAGCAGAAAACACATTTTTCTCAAGCACACATGGAACATTCTCCAGGATAGATCATATGTTAGAACACAAAATAAGACAATAAATTTAAGAAGATTGAAATCATATAAAGTATCTTTTCCAACCACAGTGGTATGAAACTAGAAATCAAGTACAAGAAGAAAACTTTAAAATTCACAAATATTTGGAAATTAAACAACATGCTACTGAAAAACAAATGGGTCAAAGAAAAATCAAAAAATACCTTGACACAGATGAAAACTGAAATAAAACATACCAAAACTTACAAAATACAGCAAAGCAGTCTAACAAGGAAGTTTACAGCTGCATTAAGAAAAAAGGAAAGCACTCATTACATTGAGAAAAAAAGGAGCTCAAATTAACAACGAATTTTACATCTAAGGAAATATAAAAGAAGAACAAAGTAAGCCAAAACCTGGTAGAAGGAAGTAAATAGCAAAGATTAGAGTGGAAATATGAAATCAAGATTAAAAAGACAACAGAATAGATCTTTGAAACTAAGAACTGTTTTTTTGAAAAGATAAACAAAATAGACAAACCTTTAGCTAGATTTACCAAGAGAAATTAAAACAAGATCGCAAATAAATAAAACCAGAAATGAAAGAGGAGACATTGTAACTGATACCACACAAATACAAAGGATCATAAGAAACTACTATGAATCATTATACGTCAACAAATTGGACACAGGAAGAAACTGATAAATTCCTGGAAATACACAAGCTACCAAGGCTGAATCATGAAAACAGAAAATCCAAACAGACCATTACTAGTAAGGAAATCTAATCAGTAATCAAAAACATCACAACAAAGACGAATCTAGGACCAGATTGCTTCACTGCTGGATTCTACCAAACACTTAAAGAAGAATTTCAAACTGTTCCAAAACATAGAAGAGGAAACACTTCCAAAATCATTTTATAAATCCATCATTACCCTGATACCAAAACCAGACAAGGACACTACAAGAAAAGAAAATTACAGGTCAGTATCCCTGGTGAACATAGATGCAAAAATTCTCAACAAAATATTAGCAAACCAAATTCAACAATACATTAAACGAATCACACACCATGATCAAGTGAGATTTATTCCAGGGATTAAAGGATGGTTCAACATCCACAAATCAATCAACACACAACATTAACAAAATGAAGGATAAAAACCATATCATCATCTCAATAGATGTAGCAAAAGCATTTGCAAAATTCAACATCCATTCATGATAAAAACTCTCAACAAAGTGGGTGTAGAGGAAACATACCTCAACATAATAAAGGGCATACATAAAAAGCCCACAGCTAACATCATACTAAACAGTGAGAAATTGAAAGTTTTTCCTCTAAGATCAAGAACAAGACAAGAGTACCCTGTCTCACCACTCCTAATCAACATAGTACTGGGAGTCCTAACCATAGTAACTAGGTAAGAAAAAGGAAAAAAAGGCATCCAAATTGAAAAGGAAGAAGTAAAATTGTCTCTATTTGCAGATGACATGACATCAAACATAGAAAATCCTAAAGACTCCACCAAAAAACTATTAGAATAAATTCAGTAAAGTTGCCAGATACAAAAGCAATATGCAAAAAGCAGTTGCATTTCTATATACGAACAACAAACTATCAAAAAGACAAATGAATGAAATGATCCTATTTACAACTGCATTAAAAAGAATAAAATACCTAGAAATAAATTTAGCCAAGGAGGTGAAAGATCTGAACACTGAAAATTATAAGACATTGATGAAAGAAACTGAAGATGGTACAAAGAAATAGAAAAATATTCTATGCTCATGGACTGGAAAAAATAATACTGTTAAACTGTCCATACTACCAAAAACAATCTGCAGGTTCAATGAAATTCCCATCAAAGTCTCAATAGCATTTTTTACAAAAGCATTTAAAAAATCCTAAAATTTTATGGAACCACAAAGATCCCAAATAGCTAAAGCAATCATGAGAAAGAAAAACAAAGCTGTAGGCATCACTGTCACATTTCCTGATTTCAAACTATATTACAAAGCTATAGTAATCAAAACAGCATGGTATTGGCATTTTTAAAAAAAAGTAGATCAAGGGAACAGAATAGAGAGCCCAGAAATTAACCCATGCAAATACAGTCAACTAATATTTGACAAGAGAACCAAGAATACTCAATAGCAACAGGATAGTGTCTTCAAAATATGTTAGGAAAACCGGATATTCACATGCAAGAGAATGAAACTGGACCCCTATCTACACCACTCACACACATACACACACAAAATCAATTCAAAATGGATTAAGGACATGAATGTAAGACCTGAAACTATAAAACTCCTAGCAGAAAACATAGGGAAAAAGCTCCTTGACATCAATCTTGGCAATACTTTTTTTTTGGATTTGACACCAAAAGCAAAGGCAACAAAAGCAAAAATAAACAAGTGAGACTTCATTAAGAAGTTTTTGCATAGCAAAGGAAATCATCAACAAAACAAAAAGGCAGCTTACCAAATGGGAGAAAATATTTGCAAATCATGTATCTGATAAAGGGTTAATATGAAGAGCACATATAGCAAAAAAAAAAAAAAACAAAAAAAAACCCTATGATTAAAAAATGGGCAGAGGAACTGAATATACATTTTTGCAAAGAAGATATACAAATGCCAATGGGTACATAAAAATATCCTCAACAAATCATCAGGGAAATACAAATCAAAACCACAATGAGGTATCACCTCACACCTGTTAAGTTGGCTATCATCAAAAAGACAATGGATAATAACTGTTGGTGAGGATGTGGAGAAAAGGGAATCCTGTATACTGTTGTTGAGATTGTAATCTTGTGCAACCACTGTGGGAAACAGTAAAGAGTTCCCCCCCGAAAATAATGTAGAATTACCATAAGATCCAGCAATCCCATTTCTGGGTGTATATCCAAAGGAATTGAAAACAGGATATCAAAGAGATATCTGTAGTCCCATTCATTTCAGCATTATTCGAATAGCCAAGATATCCAAGATATGGAAATGAACTAAGTGACCATCAACAGATGAATGGATAAGGAAGATCTGATAAATCTATATCTACATAGATGGGCTTCCCTGGTGGCGCAGTGGTTGAGAGTCTGCCTGCCGACGCAGGGGACACAGGTTCGTGCCCCGGTTCGTGAAGATCCCGCGTGCCGCGGAGCGGCTGGGCCCGTGAGCCATGGCCGCTGAGCCTGCGTGTCCGGAGCCTGTGCTCCGCAACGGGAGAGGCCACAACACTGAGAGGCCCGTGTATCACCAAAAAAAGAAAAGAAAACAAAAAATCTATATCTACATAGATATATAATGGAATATTATTCAGCTACAAGAAAGAAGGAAATCCTACCATCTGTGGCAACATGGATGGACCTTGAGGGTATTATGCTACGTGAAATAATCCAGTCAGAAAAAGATTAATATTGCATGGTATCACTTATACACGGAATCTAAAAAAAAAAAAGTCAAATTCACAAAAAGAGAGTAGAGAAAAGTGGTATCCAGGGTTTAGAGGATGGGACAAATAGGGAGAGGTTGGTTAGAGTATTAACTTTCAGCTATAACATGAAAAAGATCTGAGGAGCTAATATAAAACATGGTGATTATAATTCAAAACACTGTATTGTATAATGGATTTGCTAAGAAAGTAGAATTTAAATGCTCTCATCAGAAAGAAAAAAGTAAATGTGTGAGGTGATGGATGTTTAATTAACTAGATGTAGGAAATCCTTTTATAATGTCTAAGTATATCAAATTACCATAATGTACACTTTAAATATAATTTTGTCAATTATACTCCATTAATGCTGAAATTTTTTAAAAATGAAATCAATTTACAATCTCTGTTATACTGATAGCCATCTGAGGATATCCAAATGTTCTATGCAGGTTTTTGTATCATACAGCTAATTCCAGGTACTTCTACAACTGCTTTCTTACTGCCCTTCTTACTAATGATGTTTTCTATTCCCTCTATATTAAATTATTATTATTATTATTCTCAAACTGTGACCATATAAATGTAATATTGTCTATATTAGATTTTCGGTGTGAACTATGTTTTTAATGACAGAGAGTAGTTGGATACAAAAAAGCTTTTCAAAATGTGACTTTGTCAAATTTCTGAGAAGCTTGACAATCATCTTCAAAGATGATTCCAGAAGACATTTTTTCCTTCCCTCATTTTTCATCTTTTTAAAATCAGTGACTCTTTTTATTCTGCTTGGTCAGACTACTAGGCTTTTGATTTACAACAGCTATATTCCAATAGCATATATATAATTTCATTTTTGCCTTTATAATTATTATTTTTTTAAACCATCAAGTAACAAGATACAGTTTGGTCCAAGGATTTTGGAATCATTCAGGTCTTTTAAACTAATATAATCGAGTTATAGAGTGGTTTTGCTACACATCACATTATCATAAATTTGTTTAGTTCTGGGTTTAACAATGGGATGGCTAAGCATGGACGTAATATTTTCCTTCTCTTGATTTCCAGCTCCATTTTATTCCTAAATTCAGAAGATTATTGCCATGAAATTTTCATCCACTGGTAATGTATTTGAATTTAGTTCTCATTGTTTCAAATGCCCTTCAAATTTTTATAATTATAAAAATGTCATGATGGAAGTCTACTGATAAGTATGAAAAATATATACTTGACTTCAACAGTGTTCTAGAACTAGTATTACCAAAACTTCATTCAGGAAAATATATGCTTATAGGACAATAAAACTTAATAGCAACTAGAGTTGGTTCTCAGGGATATGACCCTTAGTTGTTCGTTTGTTTTTTCCTCTTCTCCCAAAGTATTTTTTTAAACAAAGGCAATAATAAATATAAAGATAAAACCTATAACCACATTACATGTAAATTCCAATATTTACTTATCATGGATCTGCTTCACATGGGAATGGTAAGGTAGGTAAGTGCTCATTAAAACTCCTAATTCCAAAGATGGCTGGGAATTTTTATTTGCCAGTTGGACTGAGTCTGAAATCTAAATATGCCTGTTAATCCCCATGTTTCCATGTAACCCAACCTCTGCTACCTAAATAGATGCCCTCTACCAAGTTTGGATCACAACATTGCTGGCTCCTTATTCAAAGGACCACATGTTCATATGTTAAGAAATGCAAATACATGAACCAGTATCTAAGGCCAGATATATGTTTTTCTTGGCCTATAATAGATCTCTAAAATGCAAGTACAAAACTCCACATTTATTTAGTTTAATAAAAAAAAAAGTCCCCTGCTTCATAGGTAATAATTAACTTAATCTATTAAAAGAGAGCACACAAGACAATCGCTGTCTAACTTCATTACTCATTTGATCTATAAGCCCAGAAAAAAGATTTAACTTCCTCTTGCCTTGGTTCATCTACGTTAGCTCCTGAATGGATATGATGGGGCATGGAGGAGGTCATTTTCTAGTCTTGTTTCCATAATAACTAGAGTTCTTCTCCCTGAACAACAAGAGCAACAGTCAAGTTTTACAGGAACACCAGTTCTGAGAGTATCAACTGAAGGACCGAGTATCACTTCAGCCACTGTCATCTTTCTACAAGCTCCTCTCAGGGATGAGAACTTAATTTATTTTTCTATTGTGTTACCTTTGTCCTAAAATATTAAGACTAGACAGTTGAATGAATAAATGGCATTCAGTTAAAAAAAATTAACTCTTTAGTTTATAAATACCTTAAAATAAAACTTAAAATCTTTTAAGGTAAAATTGATGATTCATAATTTAGGTGTTTTGAAGAAAAATCCTCAATATTAAAAATTTATAGGGCATAGATCACTTAGTGTTAAAAATTTCTGCCACTGTGAACATATAATATTAAATGAATTTATTGCCTAGAGTCCACCCCCAATTTTTTGGTGAATACCGATGGGTTAAAAATAATGTCAGATTAAAGACTTTAATCATCTAGATTTTGATTTCAAAACGTTATATCCTAACTTCCAGGAGAATTACAGTGTATGGATACTGAAAAATTTTAACCAATTCTGATGTAACCTTGAAACCAATTAGATAACAAAGTGTTTTTTCCCACTGTTTCTCCCATGATACCGCAACCAGTTCATGAATCGTTAATGGCTCTGAAAAAAACAGTTGAGCTTCGTGTTCTTACCTGGCACCCTCTTTGCCCAGTTGATCATGTGGACCAGCTCCCTGTCTGCAAGGCTGGTCAGCAAGCCCATCATTGAAGCCTCACTGAAGGGTCTGGTAGGATCGTACTCGGAATAGATTATGGGGGGCTCAGCCTCCAGCAAGGCACTGATCATCTGATCGGCTGTCAGGGACAAGACGGGGCTGTTCTTCTTAGTGTGTTTAATCAAGAGTGGGCTCGGCCAAAGGTTGGCAGATCTCCTGTCTCCAGAGGGCTCCGCTTCGTTCCTGCCCTCCCCATCCTCTCTCTGGCGCTTGTGCTTCAACATTCTCCCTCCTCTGCGGTCTTTCCGTATCCCTGAGAACACAGGGGAAAAAAAAACCAATTTATTCTTTTTCTCATATAAACTTTCACAGTAAAACCATCTTCAATGCTAACAGCCCTTTATTTTATTTGAGGAAAGAGTTTGGGGCACAGTTGTGCTGGTAAGTGTTTAACAACCAGCTGTCCACGAGGAAAAAAAAAAATAGGCTTTGATTTGTAGCCTTCGCCAATTTCCATGGTGTAACTACTCCCATTTCCATGGCAAATTTCAAGCTAGTTGTCTGAGATTAAGCATCATACAAAACTCCTGAAAAGTTAACAGTAAGCTTTTATGAGCCAGTACAAGCTGGTCTAACAAGCCATTGGGGTGTGTGGTGTGTGTGTGTGTGTGTGTGTGTGTGTGTGTGTAAGAGCTGCTGTAAAAAGGACATGATAATAATTATTCTTGAAATATGGCTTATATCAAAGATTGCTTCTGCTATGAATATTCTTTCAACAGTAAATTAAAAAGGCATCTTTAAAAAAGCATTTAATAAACATCCTTATCATCCAACTACACCTCCAAAACGTATCTGACAGCCTCTGGATCCTATAGGTGTTCAGTCAGTCTTTCATTGCTGCTAAACTGTACCTCACCACCTGAGGAATTGACCCACAACCCTCAACTTGTTTACTTGGTTCTAAGATTGACACAAATGTATTTCTATTTTCCTGATACAAAAGTTTTTAAATAGTTGAAAATAGTTTCCCCCCAAAGATTTACCAGCTGTGGTTCCCACTAACTAAATTATAGGGCAGGGGAGACTCTACTCTCTTTTGCAGAGACTCTGAGGTTTGGCTCAGCATCTCAACCTGGAAAAGGCCAGGCTGTGGTGCTGAAATGTATCAGCAGAAACAAATATTTTAAAGGACAAAAATGATCACTAGCTTCCATATTTTCAAAAACTGTAATCTTTTCAAAATATGGCAGATAGCAGCAGTTCTTAGATTTATATAAAAGAAATAATCGTTTTGGTAAAAAGTTAATACGATTATTTTTAATATTAAAGACATGAGAAGTCAACATTCTTTATAACATATCACCTGTTCTCTTACTCAAAATGAATAACTAATGTCAGAACTTTGTTCTATGTAGTTCTAATTTGTCAAGGCATTTGAACAAATGTGCGGTGGTGAATTTTTTATGTATAGCTTTTATTCTTGTAGGTCTAGATTAGATATGTTAGATGATACTAAAAATATAATGAAGCCATAACCCTTCCTATTTGTTCAGTATTAAAATAAGCATTTCCCAGAACTCTTGGAATAAGTAACAATTGTAAAGATTATTATCACTAACATGTACTGAGCACTCACCATGTGCTTAAGCACTTTAATATATACTTTACATGTGAGCGTTTCACAACTAATTTAGTCCTCACGATAATCTTGTAAGGTAAATACTATAAAACTGCTGCTTTAGAAAGGTTAATGAACTTGTCTGAGACCATTCTCTATTAAGTATGATGCAAGATTCGAGCTCTGAAATGAAGTTTGTTTTTTTTTCCAGTTAACAGAGTTTTAAAAATGTATCCAACAAAGTCGACACATCTAAGGATACCTAGAAGTAACATAGTAAAGAAATAAAATGAGAAGAATCGTTGTATCTGACCAATTGTTGTCCATAGTCAGACATTTCAACTCTTTCGCTGCTAGATATGCTAACGAGAGTATAATATCTGAACTGAGGAAGGTGATACAGCCTACTCTCAGCTCATCAGAGCACACCTGGAGTATCACACAGTGCTGGATGCTGCAGAGACAAGCAAAACAAATCTATTCAGAGGAACTAGGATGGTGAGGAGATGTGAAATCAGGTCACATGGAGAACCACTGAGGAACTGAAAGGGATTAGCCAAGAGAAAAAAAGACTTTGAGGAAACATGAGTGTCACCTTCACATGGGCTATACTATATAAAATGGCATTATGGTCTGAAGGTTTGTGTCCCCCCCTCCAAATTCATATGTTGAAATCTAATCCCCAATGTGATGGTATTCAGAGGTGGGGCCTTTGGGAGGTCATTAGGTCACGAGGCTAGAGCCTTCCTGAATGGGATTAGTGCCCTTATAAGTAGCGGCCAGGGGGCCAGCTTACTCTCTCCACCCTGTTAGGATATGAGAAGACAGCTGCCTACAAGCCGGGAAGCAGGCACTCATCAGACACCAGACGTGCTGTCAAGCTTGGACTTCCCAACCTCCCGAACTGTGAGAAATAAATGTTTGCTGTTTAATCTATGAAGTCTATAGTATTTCTGTTATAGCACCCCAAACTGACTAAGAGAGATAGATGGGTTCAACTTGCTCTTTATGAGCCCAAAGGGTAAAATAGAAAAAATATGTGGAAACTCTGAGTAGTTAGAGCTCACTGCAAGGAATCAGTTTGTAGGAGTCAAAGCTGACAACAAAGATAGAATCTGCTGCCGCAGGAAAGGATGTGTTAGATCACTGGAGGTTTCCAAGAATAGGCTAGACGAAGACTTTACAGGGGTGTTACCAAAGGCATTCAATTACCCAGTATTTGCACTACGTGACCTTCGATATACTTTCCATCCTGAGATTGTAGGACTCTATGTTCTTCCATTTAGAATGTAAGACCAGTGGCCTTGGAATGAAAAACAGGAAAAGAAGATCGAAAGCAAAGAATTCCTACAGGTTCACATTTCTTAGGAAATTCTGAGGTCAGAATTTTGAGAGGATGATTCTGATTGTTATTTACCTACTTTGGGTAGGAACTAGGGTGAAAAAAATGCATTGTTCTTCAATATTAAACAGAGTATAACTCAAATACTCTTTGCCCCCCTACTCTATAACTTTATAAAGAGATAGAGAATGTGGACAGATCTTATTGGAAAGTTGCAGCATTCCAATAAAATCTTTTAATATTAGATCTACATGGAAAGATAGAAGCAAGTGACTTGAATAAAGAAGAAATGGTTAAAGGTGATATTGTTTACAGTAAGATGAAAGCAAGTTACCTGAGTAATCAAGTTATGACTATACACATGCATTTTACTTTTTAAAAATGAAGACGATGCTTTATGTTATAACTGTAGTTTATCTTCATTTTAAAAGATTTCCAAAATAAAGACAAGTAGATAGAAGGTTAATGAAGCAAAACAAAACATAGTATTACCACCCACTTTAAAAGTTCCCAGCAATCATACTACAGACAATCTGATCTCCAGAAGAAGAATTTTAAACTCAATTCAGGTTCTAGGAGTGACAGTTATAAAAAATTGTTTACCAAAGTATTTGTTCTTTTCGTAAAAATTTGTTCAATACTTACAATGTATATTCACAGATGATGCAGTGGGAAACAATGATCATGTTACCCTCCATCAAGTTTTCAGCTTGGAGGGAGAAAGCCATGAATCAAAAGTTATTCTGTTATTTGTGGAATGAATGCATTAGCTGCCCAAAACACTATGGAAGGGAGGGGGAGGTGCTAATCGGAGGAGAAAAAGAAGGCTTCTCTAGGAGACAAAGTTACATTTGAGCCAATTCATGAGATTTCCTCTCTTGGAGAAATTTCAAAGCTGACTACTCAAATGGTTTAGGTATAGCACTACTTAGAGCAGTGAGCTGAATCACCACACCACTTTGAGTCTCAAATATTTGATTCACGTTGTTGAACACAAGACAAAAATGTCCACAGGCTTGGAATGCAGAATGAGAAAACACAACCAGAGAGATGGAGGAAAGAGTTAAATATTTATAAAATCATCAAATTGTCAAATAGGGTAAGGTAGATTCAATTAGCATTAACAAATATTTTCTTAAATTTACCCCTCAATGTTCCATATTTTTCAAATGTCAAAGGCTCTATAAAATATACAGACAGAACAAAAATAGCAAGTTGTACATACTGTGTGGCCGACTGCATGTGATAGGATCCCAGGGCACAGCTCAATGAGGAAAGCAACCATTTCTACTTGTAAGCAGTAACTGTCATATAAGTAGTGACTATCAGTGTCACTATCAGTGATAATATTGCATATTTCATAGTAGTTCAAAAAAAATTAAACTGGAATTGAGTGGAACAGGTGAAAAATGGCCCAACTTCTACTATCTTAACCTAGGTTAAATGAGAATTGCAGATCACAACCAATAATTACAGCCTGTGTCACTATGGAATATACAGCCAGTTCCTAATTATATACAGTGATGGGGTATAGGAGTGGCATGCATATTTGAAATCCAAAGATAAATTTAAAAACTCATTCTATGCTCCCTACCAAGAATTTTTCCAGACAACATAGACTGATAAGTATTTTACTTAAGCTCAATTTCCTTTGTCTAAATTATTTTAACTATTTTGGTACCTGAACAAAAGTTCGCAAAGCAGGGGGGAAGAAAAACAATTAGCTTAGATCATGCAAATATTAAACAGGCAGCCTCTTGACAGTCAAGATGTTTCTTTGTAACAAGTAGGACTTTGGCTTGTAACGCCATATAAACAAGATGTATTGTCATTCAGCACCCCAAAATGTCATTTCCCAGAATGGTTGAGCACAATATTTAGCAGCGCAATTCAGATGTCATGTAACGGATATGCTAGTGTACAAACGTTATTAGCTCTCAAGTTGTGTCACTGATTAGACAAGAGTTGTATCACAGCAAATTTCTCTACATTCCTTTGAAAATTTCATAAGCTTACAATAATTCAGTGATTACCCTCAGGCTTGAGAAACAAACTCTCTCTCATCAAGCAAGCCCACCACACATGTGAAATGCCATCACTTTGAATTTTATGCCCTTGGGTTAAGCCTTCTCTAATACCCTGTCGCACTGTGGTAAGGATTTAGAAGCGGAGTATAGAACCTCTGCTTCGTAATACTCAATGTGAATTTGAGTGATTCTAATCCACTAGGAAGTGTTAATTTCAGGGAATTTATTAAACCAATAAGCACAGACCACTGGAATGAGAACAAAAGGGAGAGAGATGATGCCCAGGGCACTCTCTAAGATCCCTCAGGAATCTCTCTAAGGCTGCCTGGGCTTGGGGAGGTCTGCGGTAAGGCAATGTAGGGGCTGAGCCCTGGCAGGGAGAAAGGGGCTGGGGACATATCCACTGCTTAAACAATTATGTCCTGGCCCTAAAATAAAAAGATCTGTCCTAATGTCTCAAACTAGGAGTTTTGAAAGACTGCTTCTAATACTTGAGTTTATTTAATCATCCTTTTTTTTAAATTCTTTAAACTCTTTGGCTTGGTCATTATATCTTAGGAAAAATGAATATGCTATCTGAATATTCATTAATTAATAGAATTCATTGGCTTATTTGCTTCTAATGCATTCTGCTTTTTAAATTTTCTTTTTCTGAAATGATCTTTTTTCTTCTTAGTACCCTTTGCCTCTACAAAAAGCTACTATAACTTCAGTAAAGTTATTTCTCCAATTTCCCAAGACTACTTTAATGTATTATTAAATATTTCAAACATTTGCATAATCACCTTTCTTTTGTTTTTCAATAATTCCACATTATTCATGAGGTATTAAAAACCCAGGCAGAGAAATACCCTAAAAGCTTTTTAATTCAACATGTTGAAGAAAACAGGAGTGCTGATTAGTTAAGAATTAAATAAAGATAAGAACTAATGAAACTTGCACCAAAGAAACTTCCCTGCATCAATTCTAATGCTTTCCCTTCAAATACTAGAAATGAATCTTGTAAGGTAGGCACTGGTACAGTCCCCATTTAACAGAAAAAAAGAAGTTTAGAATAACTATCATGACCAAGGTCATACCAAGTGCAGCACAGAGATTTCAACCCAGGTGAATTATGTAATTATAGATTATTATTAATATTATCATAGCCTCTAAGTGGATCATTGATGATGGTACATCAATGATCCACTTTGAGGTGATGAATTATCCAGTTCATTTAAAGCTACTTAATGCTCTTCCTCTCCCTCCTTTCACATCCAACAAATCACCCCAACCTGTATTTACTCACCTATCTCTTCCTTTACTCCCTTTCACTCTATCTTTACTGCCACCATCCTGGTTCACACACTTCTCCCTTTTTGCCTAGATTGATGCAGCAGCTACTAATTTGTCTCCCTGCCTACCTTCAATCTTCCTTCCAATCAAATCAACTGGCAATTGAATAATCTCCATTACACACCTATTTTATCCTGTTACGTATTGTCCATCTAAAGCTGTCAAAGACCTCCTTAGCTACAGCAGTTGTTTGTGCTCTGAAGACTCTTGGCAATTCTAAGCAGTAGGGGTACAATTAGGGCTTCTGCTTGCCCCGTTCCCCCCATTTGTCTAAAGCAGCTGTATGTGTGTGTATATATATATGTGTGTGTGTGTGTATTTTGTACTGGGATTAGGGAAATAACTCATTTTTAAAAGAGTTTACTGGTTGTATTTTAAATTTAAAAAGACACTAACCCACTGAATAAAATCCAACGCTACACTGACTCATGAATTTCCACAAATAATCCCAAAGTACTTTTCAAATCTATCTTTACAAATCCCCTCCACAAACCTTTACTTTTTTAAGAAACAGGGTTGGCCTTGCCACTTTTTATAATACTTCCCAACATCACCACCTTGTACAATTTCCACTCCTCTTATATTGGCCACCAAATCCCAAGTAAAATCCCATAGTCAATCTTGGACCCCACTCCAGTCTAGTGGCTCTACCTCCTTCATTCTTGTAGCTTTTCTTTCATCTTTTTCTTTTCTTGTGTCATTCATCGGATAACCATCATGTACTAATTTCTGTGTTTAATTACACCTGAGTTCCCCCTCCCTGGCTATGGCCTCGAATTTCTCTCCGGCAGGAAGTTGGAGCAACAGTGGGGCTCACCTCATCTATTTTCCCTTTCTCAAGAAACAATGCCCCACGCTGCCTGATGTCCAAGGTTTAAAAACAGTTGTTTCATATATTATATCCATTTTTTAAAGATACTTCTGTTGGGAGGCAATAAGGTTAGAACTGGAAAGCAAAATAGGTCTGCTATTATAGTTGGAAACATCATTATCTCCCTGCCCATAACTGACTACTTAAGTAAGCAGAAAATCAATATGAATGGAATTGACCTCAAAAATACTATCAATTAACTTGATCTAATTGATATTTATAGAAGACCCCATCAAATAACAGATGAATACACATTATTCTCGAGTTCCAATGGAACATTCACCGAGACAGACCCCATTCTGGGCCATAAAAAGACCCTTAACTGTTATAACTTTATCAACTAGAGTACAGTGTTTGTGTATAGCCCCTTTTGCCTTTAAAGGTTATAAGAACTGTGAAACCACTCTTAGGTGTATTGGAATTAAATAATTAAGTAAATGAATGGCACATAATGGGAGCCAGGTTTCACACTGTTGCAGAAAGAAGTGACTTGTAAGTAAGAGAAGACTAGAATGATCCATGCTGTAATGGCAAGAGTTGGAGACATCAGTGTGTATTCATTTTTAGCTTAAGACAGATACAGATGTTAAGCTGTATAAAGATATATAAATACAAATATTTATAAATAGGTGTATATACATGGGCTAGTACAAACACATATATCTCCTTGCACTGTCAGCTTAGAGGTCCTAGAAGTAACAATATCCCAGGAACAGAAAGTACATCTACTGCTCAGATCTTGGTTTCCAATAAGAGAACCATGACTCCATGGAAAAATGGCTGATTCTAGGACTGGGGAAGGAAATATACAAGATGAGTCTGAACTAAAAGGAAGAACGTGCTCAAAAAAAAAAAAAAATCGCTCAATGATGTGTATGTCAAAAGAATACAGGAGCCAACTCAGAAAGCTCCCAGTGCCAAAGCTGGGATAACATGAGCAGCAAAACAAATAAGAATTAGATTATATCCCCAAACATAAATATCCATGAGTCTATACTGATATAAATAAATGACTGAATAAATCAATTAACTGAGAATAGCAACTCCAACTAATTTATGTAAGTACTCCAGCCTTAAGGCATAACCCCCCATTCCTTAAGTATGAGCTGCACATAAGCACTTCCTTCCAAAGCTAACTGTGTGAAAAAGGAGAAGAAAAGAATAACCTTACAGTGCAGAAACCTAACAAATCCTGCCTCGAGTAAGGTTGTCAAGGTCAACATCAATAGTGATAAGTCATATTGACTGATTATACGTACCCTTGATACGATGTGATGACAATGACACTTTACATTTCTGGCCTCCCTCCCAGAACTCATTAACCCCAGTCTAACCATGAGAAAAACATCAGACAAATCCAAACTGAGAGACATTCCACCAAATATCTGACCAGTAATCCTCAAAACTGGCAAGGTCATCAAAAACAAAGAAAGCCTCAGAAACTGTCACAATCAAGGGGAGCCTAAGACAACATGAATACTTAATATAATATATCCTGATGGGATCCCGGAACAGATGAAAAGTATTGGGTAATAGCTTAGGAAATCTGAACAATAATTGACTTCAGTTAATGATAAAATATCAATATTGGTTCACTCATGGTGATGAAAGTACCATATAGTAGTATGAGATGTTACCCACAGAGGAAACTGGGTGTGGGGCATCCGAGATCTCTCTGTACTATCCTGGCAATAGTTCTGTAAATGTAAAACTGATCTAAAATGAAAAGTTTGGTTCTTAAAAGTCAAGGGCAAAACACTGAGCAAGAAGTGCTTTTATATAATATGAAAATTAATTTTATACTGCTTCCTGATTGTTTGGAATAACTAGTCACTGCCATTCACGCCGCTATGTTGAAGGAGAACAGCTGAGTCATCCTACCCAAGAGCTTGCGTCAAAGTATAATTCTACATTCATGATTGCATTGTGTATGGAGAAGACCATGGAGTTGGTCAAGAGGAAAATTTAAGGCTGTCAGAGACACCGACCTATAAATTGAAACTACAAAGATTATATCTTTGCTGCTTAAAAAGTTTTCAGGATGTAGAATAAGCTTTGGAACTGGGCACATAAATTTAACCCTGTGGTAGCTTTTTATCTTTTCCTAAAATATATAGAGAGAGGGAGACGGAGAGAGAGAGAGAAAGAGAGTGTTAGTTATGGTCAGTGTTTAACACAAGTTAAAATTATAAGCGTCTCCTATTAAAGACATACAACAATCACAACAAAATATCAAAGACTACTCAATTACAAACCACATGAAGGCAGAGATTACATCTGTCTTGTTTACCAGTAGACATAATTACCTACTAGACTTCAATAGATATGGCGGTGGAATACATAAATGAGTCAGTAGGACCTAGAATCACATTGAATATATTAATAACACAAGTTTGATATATTAAAACATCTTGGAATTCCAGTTGTTGGAATTTTATTATAGCAGTGTTTGAAATCGGTCTTTCTGGTAAGGCAACTCACTTTATGTGATCAATTTAAGTAACAAAAGTCTTAAATAAATTGCTAAATAAAAGAAGTAAGTTAGGATCAGTCTTTCCACATTTAATCTCCTGACCCAGCTATGTATCCTAAGTACCCTGTGGTCTGATTTTATGACTTGATTCCTCTGTCCCCTCCCCATATCGTTAAGTTTTGTTTCCATTATCTTACATAACTTTGGAATAAATCTGTTAGTAGTGGGGAGAAGGTCGTGTACATGATCCAGACAAGGTCAGTTAATTCAGTTTTCCTTGAAAGTAGTTAATTATTAACTTTTCCACCAGGCTACTGTCACCACCACCAGTTAACCTCAATTGTCCCAAGTGCTGTATACCAACTAACTTGGTCCTTCTCCTCCAGCCCAGTGGCCTATCTATCAACCTCTCAATAGACTGCAGTACTCATGAGGAGCCGTAATATCCCATGGTGTCACCTGCCAGCACCCAAATTCAAATAAACTGGCAAGTTTTCTTAACACTAGGCTCCTCTAGGGTGATTAACCACGGTGAGTTAATTGTCCTTGATGAGTAAACTTGTGTACAGATGAGCAGTGTTTCCTCCTATGGATGCAAAGAGCACATTTCCCCCCTTTCCTCCTAAACTAGGACTCCAGTGGTATCTGCTCTAATTATTCCATTGGCATAAGAGTAACCAGAGCCCCCCATGGTGGCCAATCATGCTACCCCAGCCCAGCCTTCATGCTTCTTCCCAGGCCCCAGAGCTAGGTTCCTATCTGCTGTGACAATAAGAACTCAGCAATGATGGAAGGGAGCAGCTGAAGTTCTATGACAGGAGAAAACTTAATTAATATGCTGTCAGCTCTGCCTGGTCACGCCTGTTCCATCGTAGACTGTGTGCCCAGAGGTTTACAACAGCCCACGTTTCTGCCCTGTTGAGCTGGTGTCGTCTGCCAGAAAGGCGCTTGACAAACACCAACTGCAGAAGTACACAGTGATTCTGCTCTGCAATTAGCATGTATTTATGTTTACAATCTGGAAAACAAAACCCATATATGTTATTATTTTGAAAAGGAATTCTGCAAGCAAGTGCGGAGAGAGTATTCATCTCTGTCTTCACCAAATCGTATTGGAAAACCATGATTTGCTTTGATAATATTTGATAATTTATCCCGTTTACTTTGATGAAATCTTATTTCAAAACGGATTGTATTGTTCCTGTTCTGACTTGTTGCTGTACTGCTTTACAAATGTCCCTTTTGGAAGCTGAAGCAACCAAAGAGGTAGCCTTCGTATAGGAATGCACTGTTTTGGAATTTTCCCAAAAGTTTAGACAGGGAGTGCCAAGAAATGGAAATCAATCACAGGTTACCACACCTTTAATTGCATGTCAAATCATGCTGCCTTATCCCAGCAACAAAACCAAGTGTCCAGGTCCAGATCGAGTGGGGAGTAAGTCACGATCCCGTGTGATCTCAATGACATCCGTTTTGACTTAAAAGCATAATGTTCACTCATAAAACTGCTGTGCACTTTAATAAAAATTCGGCTAATAAACCCTCGTTTCTAGAGGCAGCTGTGGCAGGCTGTTCTATAAGAATCTGATTTATTAATAACAAAATTTATGGGGTGAGGAGAAAAGCAATACACATTTTTCTTGCCTGGCTTCATTTCCCTGTAATATCTTAGTGATGAGTCTCCTGCTGGCAGGCATTCTGTAGCCAAGAGGAATAAATAAGACACCAAGGTTTAGCCTGCGAAGTTCTCACTTTTCTCCCATTTCTTAGCAGTTCTGCTACTCAGGCCTGCAGTTTTCCCTTCTCCAACTTACAAAAGAAACAGTTTGTCTCCCCACCTCCCCATGGGTCTCTTCTGTGTCTCATGCTGATCGGTGCGGCGTTGGATACAAATGAAGTCCTTGTTGTCTTTAATTCGGTCGTGGATGAGCCTTCCCAGCCTCGCTTGAGTCACCAACATCCAATTACATTCTCTTGGACCAGAAGTGCCTGCCAGTGGGACAGTCATCTTACAACAATCCTACAACTGGGTCAACAAACCAGTTCACCCTTGCTGGTGATTTAACAAGTCCTCAAGTGGGTGAATGTCATATTTCTTGAGGCTTAAAAGGGTCTATTCCTTTCTACAAACTCTCATTTGTGAACTCTGTCACCTTAAATCTATTAGAAATCTTTCATACACCCTACAGCTCAGACCTGGGCAAATTAGGGGCTCGATAAATATATGTTAAATGATGAATTTGTTACTTGACCTGGTAGCTAACAGAAATCACTGGGCTCCTTTCCTAAAATGTTGACTTGAACAAGTACTAATAATAGAGGAGGAGGAAACAGAATTATCAAGAGCCTTCAGGAGCACAAAATTCTACCCCCCGTATTAATAGAGAGCTCAGCAAAAGGAAACACCTCATTCTTACCACCGATACAGCAGGAGCAATTCTTTGTCACCATACTTATGCCAAAGGAGCCCCTATTGCCCCAAGCCAGAAAGTTTCTCTCTCTGAAACATGCCAAGAGTTGAAAGTTTCTTAATGATAAGGACTGTGCCTAGTTCTCTGTATTTCTTGCTAGATTTAACTCTGTACCTTGTAAATAAAGTAGCTTTCCTAGGTAATGATCAATGAATGTTTCGCGTACTGACTAGAACCAGCGCCTTTCAAAGAAGACAACATTCCACTGAGGGTAGAAGTATCATCTTGGGGCCAGGTTCTCCTCTATAAAATCTCCATTTTCCTCTTCTTCGACTCTATTTCAGTGTTAGCGACTCCTCATTCAATCCAAGCAAAGTAACAGATTTATTACACTGTGATTTCTTCCTGAATATCAAATATCTTGCCCCATCTGATTTGAACTCCATTATTCACTCTCACAAGTTCTCATCCACTTTTCAGAAAAGTTAATGCATCTCGATGCAGGAAGCGTGTCCACATCTGTTTGCCTCACCAAATACCAACTGGATCCTTTGTTTACAATTGCCAGAGCTGAAATTCTATTGAAAATATCTTAAACAAGCATGCTTATTAAATGTCAAATACTAAATACATGCTGCTCCAGAACATTTGTTCTTCAGTGGGAAGATACCTAGCAACCTGACATAACTACTGGTTTCCTATAAAACTAGATTTCCACCGCTAAGGATGCAGGAGGAGAGAGAGAAAAAAAGAAAGAAGTCCTCAGTCAGAATGCAAAAGCTGATGTCAGTAGTTAGGGTAGCAGAAGATATTCCAAAATAAGCTGGCCGGAACACTCTTAAACTCAAATAAGATGCAAACTTAAAAAAAAAATCTGTAAAAACAGCTCAAGACTTGGATAACACATCAATGATAATAACAGTCCAATCATAAGTCGAACTTACAGAATCTTTGAATTCTTTGAAGTCCTAATACTTTGTGAAGATAATTAGGTGGTTTCCTGGCCGCATACGTATTGCACCTGTGTCCATTTCTAAAAGCCAGTCATTTTGCCCATGTTTAGTGCAAATCAGAAGTTATGATAAAGCATAAAGAGTTGAGCATCAAAATGAAGATTGTAGCCCAAATGAAAAAGAAAATACTCCTATTGCTGCCATTTCAGAGAAAAGTTCTTAGACTTTACTCATAGCTCATGAAATTATAGATATGTAATTAGGATATGTTCCAAAGGGAGATATAGGTGGAAAATTAATTGCAGATTCCAGCTTTCTGAGTAAGGAAAGGGCTTCCCCAGAAGCATACTGTCCCTTCTGGAGAGAACACAGGGGACTCCTGCCCCTTCTCAGGAGGGCTGGTGCCACAGCCCCATATATAATCAGCTTCATCAAATTCTTTGATTCTTGACAGTTGGTAAGTGTATATCTCTTTTAAGCTTACTATACTTTTGGAAATCGTTATGGCATATAAAGTATATTTTTATTGTGACTCTGGGATGTCCAGTAAACAATCTGAAATTATCCTGTTTAAACTGGCAGGGCTTTGATTCCATTAAGAAAGAAACTATTAGAATTGAACACATGGATTTTAGGTTTATTCATAGGAATACCTCAGTGTCTAGGGCCTCCAGCCTTCCAGAAAAAGCCTGTGTAGTCATTAAGTTAGTGATGACTGTCTGAATGGTCTGACTAGGGAAAAGGTAGAAGAAATTGTTTCAAGCCAGCTGATAGACTTGTTTTGTAACTGAATAAGAAATATTTTAAAAACTAGGAAGAATATCTAGTTGAGATTTGATCAGATGGGCTATTCCATCTAATACATTCTAGAGCTGATACCAAGGTTTTAGCTGGTAGAGGAAGTGAAAGCAAGTTTAGCTACCCATGGAGTAGCTGCAGTAATGATAATAAAATGGTTTTATCTAGGCTGAAGTTCACATTTATGCAGTAATGATAATAAAATGGTTTTATCTAGGCTGAAGTTCACCTATCCTGAATTCAAAGCAGAAGTGCCCATTTCTTGGAAGGACGAGAATTATCATTATGGAGGCGATTATACTAGGGTGCTTTACATATCACTTCACTGAAACATCTGAGATATTAACCCCAATTTTATAAATGAAAGGGCCTGTAGAGGTAACGATGGCTTAACCCAAAGGCACACAATTAGGAACTGACAAAAAATTAGAACTCAAGACTGCTAATCTCAATGTCCATGCCCTTTTACTCGCTATACCATCCCCAATACTACTATGATTTGTCAAATGTCATGATGATTTGCCTTATTGGCTGTTGACTCAGTGCACAGGATATGCAGATTCTCACTATCGTTTCTTGATATTATATTTATTATGAGTTATTTTACTTTGGCTACATTGCACATTATGCAGTAACATGAACATGCTAGCAAATTCTTTCACAGTACATGATGATTTTTGAACTCATTCAGAAGTTACGCATCCAATATGATTAAGCAGGACAGAGAGTTAGTTTCAAACAATAAGCAGATGGGTTTTAAATACAGCAATGTACAGATGATGAAGTCAAAAGAAGGCTGAAGATATTTTAATAAAAAAGCAGACACAAGTACAAAGGATAATCTGAGAAGCTCAAAGAAATTGTGAGCCCTGAATTGCAGAGAATGGAGCAAAGTAAAACGTTCCTTACAGCAGACAGAAAAAAGAGAGAAAATTGGCTTGCTGAAAATGATGAGGGAATTGGAGACAGGGATAAGGAAATGACAGTTATTTTTCCCATGATTTTAAAGTGAAGGAATAGAACACAGAGCTCCTGAAACTAAAGATTTTATTTTTCAGAGAGAAGGCACATAAAGCCCACATGCAGCAGAGGAAAGAAAAATTCAAGTTTTGATGAAATATCCTGAATGGAAACAAGAAGGATACTGGTGGACAGGGGGTTTCTAAAGATGCTACTTTGAAAATTACAAGATTATCACAATAATTCCTTTTTAAAAGGAATCATTTTTGAACTAAGGGCCTGATTGTTAAAAGAATTCTCTGGTAATTTAGTGATGCTTATAATTTTTTAGCTCAGTATGTGAAAAGAAGATCTAATATACATTATTCTTCTTCATAATATTACGATTTTACAAAATCTGAAATATCATACTGGGACTCAGCCTTCTTTGGGAGAACAAAATTAAAACTGAAGATATATGAACTAAAATGGGAAAAAAAGATCACTTTGGTTACCAGGTCCTATCAGAATAAGTTTCTCATAGGTATTCTAAGAGAATAAACTTCCTCGAGTTACTATCTGTATATTATCAGCTATTCATTACAATTATCAAATACAATAACCAGCTTATCTGCCAGAGATATGAGTTAACTTGCCATTTTAATAATTCTTCTTTGTACCAGGAAATGTCATTATTTGAAATAGGGTGAAACTTAACAGAATGAACTTGTTAAAAATAAAGCAAATGCATCTACGAGATCTTAATTATAATTACATAGTCATTTGTGATCATTTCCAATAGTTCTTGGCAAAGACAAATGAGCATAATGAGTTCCATTAATGGACTGATGTGTTCTGTTTACGTGCAAGGAAGGGATTTAATAAAAGTGTCCGAAATAGCAGGAGGGCATACAAAGTGACAAACGAGGTACGGGTGAAAATCTACACAATGGTGTAAGTGGAAGCATCGTGTCAAGAAAGGGATTTCAAGTAATTTGAGAAAGTGATTCTCACCAAAAGTCAGTAAAGACTCAGCTGGTAAAATGGCTACTCTTAGCTTTTTGCTTTTTAATAAATGAAAATGATATTAAGGTTGACATTCTCCCACTCCTAATGTTCCTGTTATCATAAGAACCTGTAGGACTGGCCTAGTAGGATGTTTATACTGATGTATTATTACAGCATGAGATCTGTCCCTCCCTGGATTTCACAAATGTCACGGTACAAGGCAATGACTGGCACCATATTTTCGTTTGGTGGGATTAGAAACCTTGGGACGATTTTCACCAGCTGTTCACCTCTTCCGTAAAGCAATATAGATTTCAGAGAGGATGACCTCTATGACTAAATTATTTTTAAATGACACACACAACAAAAAATAAGTTAGGGATTAAGTGAGATGCTGCTAGAAACACTCTAACAAGGGAGATAAGTCAAAGATAGGCTAAGCAAATCATATAAAATCAAACCAGTCCCTCACTTAAGTTAACTAAAACTTATTTCAACTGAATCTAAAAATGAAGGGACTCATAAACTAAGTTCCAAATGTAATGTAAAATACAGTATCTACCAATCACACCAAATGCGTTGGGGTTTCTGTTGTACTGTACCCTCTCTCCTTCACTTCTCCAATGTGATGTTTCCCAGTCGTTAACACAGCTCAATAGACTTCTCTGTGGTGATGGAAATGCTCTACAGCTGGGTTGGACAATACGGTAGCCACTAGCCACTCTGGGTACTAGTGGCTACTGGGTACTTGAATGTGGCTGGTGCAACTTAGGAGTTGTATTTATAATATTATTTAATTTTAACTCATTTGAGTTTAAATGGCCACAAGGGGCTAGTGGGTACCTATTGGGCTATACAGTAGACAACTGTGCAAAAACTAAGTAATATCTGAGGATGCTGAACAGTGCTTGAGGAGAACAAATAGCATGTCTTAGAACCACCCGGGGAGTTTTGAAAACAATTCTGGGAACCTCCCTCAGAGAGTCTAACCTAATTGGTTTGGGAAGAGGCAATGGAAACAGGATTGCTATCTCTAAATCAGAGCAATAAATAAGCTTAAGTAAGAAGATTCTCCCAGAACTAGAATTTCTGGCACTGTATTCATTTTACATCACTTATGGAGGCAGCTGTGAGGGAAGGAGTCAGAGCAGGTTACAAAGGGAGATGACACATTCTGAAGCCTCTGACTGATTTTCAGAGATTGTTAGAGGGAGCTATAAAGATACAGAAAAATGAAACATCGGAAAGATACAGACATGGGAAGAAACAGGAAAATTCACTGAGCGTAAAAGAGCTATGAAACTTACAACAAGTGAACTGGCTAATGGAGTTATTGAAAAAACTGTAAAGAGAATCTTTCAGTAACTATACTACCCTCGTTACTACTTTATCAAAATATCTGAGCTAAGGATATTTAATCACATTGGTTAGCCCCAGGGATAGCTTTGTCTATAGGTTATACTATTGACCAGAGAGCTCTCTCTCTCTCTCTCTCTCTCTCTCTCTCTCTCTCTCTATATATATATATATATATATATATATTTTTTTTTTTTTTTTTTTTTTTTTTTTTTTTGCGGTACGCGGGCCTCTCACTGTTGTGGCCTTTCCCATTGCGGACCACAGGCTCCGGACGCGCAGGCTCAGCGGCCATGGCTCACAGGCCCAGCCGCTCCGCGGCACGTGGGGTCTTCCCGGACCGGGGCACAAACCCACGTCCCCTGCATCGGCAGGCGGACTCTCAACCACTGTGCCACCCGGGAAGCCCCTCTATATTTTTTTGATTACACATCTCTATTAGGAAAAAATACTTGAGCAAGCACCCCCAATAGATGTATATATTTTGCTGTACTACTGTACTAACATATTATATGACTATAACACAAGCTGAAACACAAGTTTCTTAATGAGACAAAAAAAAGGAAAAAGAAATTATTTTCTTCCAAACCAAACATTTCCCTCTTTGCAGAAATTCCCCTGAACAGTCTGCACGAGATATGTAGTATATCCTTCAGAAGCTATGTCAGAGATGAAAAGGATGCTACTGCCAATAGAACATTCTCTCCACCTAGTTTGTGTAGTCTTGATAATTGGTCACAGCACCCCCTCTTTTGTCCTCTGTCTCCTCATTCACAGCGTCTTACAGCTGAATTTGTTTGTGGCCTACAGTTCAATTTCTCCCAGGCCCCAAGCCAGCCAGTGCAGACAAAGACAGTATGTCAGCCTTCCTATTTGTCCCTCTGGTGAAACTTGTGATTACGTCAGGCTCCCAGACACAGCACAGCCTATCTTCCACATCCACACGCAAGACCTGAGCAGGTAACTGTGCAGGTCACCAAACGTGCCCCATTCCTCACCTGCATCACTCCCCGACGGATCAGTTGGCCAAGTTCTAGAGGTCATGCTTCTGCCCAGGGTTTTCAGAGGTGAGTCTCAGCTCTGAACTCAGTGCAGCTGGGGAACCGTTTATGGCACTTGCCCGTGCATCTTCCAGCGACGGACCCCGGCCCCAGAGCCCTTTGGGATGTGGAGGACCCTGTCCCTTCCAGGCAGATGCCTAACGCTGGCTTACGCCGTGACTCCGCCTGAGAACCCTCCTGGTGACTGAGCCCAGTCAGTCTTCTGTGCCACACCCACTGAAAACAGTGCTTGGACTAACACCCGCTTCCTGAAGCCCATTTAGTTTTTCTCATCCTCCACCACTGTGTCCTGGCCTGAGACACTCTAGGGCCCCTCTCCCAGCCTCAGTTGGCTCTCTTCCTTGATCCCACAACTGGCTTCGAGTTGGAGACACCCTAAGTTACGACATGATTCACTAAAAAACACACACTCCTTTGCCTCACTGTGAGTGGCTAGCAGATGTCCCAGGGAGTCTGTGCCAAGGCAGTGGGGCTCTTCCTCTGAGTGTCACTGCCCTGTAATTGGATAGGGCCCACGACCTTGGTGTCATTAGCACCCCGCTCTCACCAGCTGAGTTAACCCGTCTCTAAGTTTCAGTGAAAGTTTAAGGTCACAGAGGTTGGCTTGCTCTTTTCCATCTTATTCATTGAAGATGGGGTGAATTACCTTGATTGCAGGAGTTGCCCAAATAAAAACATTTCAACTTCGCAATATTTCGGAACAAGGTGTGCCGCTAGTGGACGTGAAGCAGGCAGTGAGAATGAGCTACCACGTACCAGTTACAAAATCTCTCGGAAAGAAAACCTGATGGCAGTGGGGTGCCTGGCTAAGAAAAAAGATACCTTTAAACATAAAATTATCAAACTCTTTGCCAGTAATTGCCTTAAGAAAACACATTGAAATAAAAGGATGGGGCATACGTTATTGTTTCAGAACAACTTTTTTCTCAATTGTTTGGAAAGCTTTTATTGTTCCCGAAATCTCTTTGTTCCCTGTTTACCTTCAAGAGGGACTGACTCCAAAACAGTCATTCATTATTGACATTTCAATATCATGATTCTGATGTTGAATAAACTCACTCCATGATACTTCTGAGTTTGCCTAAAACATAGTTAAGTACCAAATGGGGAATAAAATAATTACAGTTGTGAAATTTAGCAGCTAACTACAATAAGAATAATGTACACAGCTGTTATAGTAAGATAGCTGGCAACCTCATTCCTAGAAGAGAGAAAGAAACATATAAAAAGAATTGCCATGAAGAAAGTTTCCTAAAAATTAAAGAAATGAAGGAGAAATATTATTCCATTAAACCTATATAAAAATATCAAAGTTTTAAAAAAATTTTATTCATAAATAATTCACGTGCATTGTTGAAAACAGAAATGACAGAGAAGAAAAAAATAGAAAATAAAAATCATGCATAATTCCCTTACCCAGGGCTAACTGCTACTAGCTTCTTGTTGGGTACCCTTCCAGAATCATGTATTCATTCACTTATTCACTCTCCTCTTTATTGCTCAGTATAAGCCTAAATAATTAAAATACTTAAATATAATTTATAATCTGCTCTCTTCATGATATAGTCCACATCAAGAAATATATCTTTATATATCATAATTTGTAATGTTTACAGTGTTCTTTTATGTGATATTATGATTTCTGAACCAACACCACTGGATTGATTCTGACAATATATATCAAAAGTCATGGGAAAAGTGCATAACTTTTGACCCAGCCATTCAAGTTCTAGGAGTGAATCCTAAGTAAATAATTATTGTGGTATACAAAGATTTAGCAAGAAAGCTGTTCACAGTCCTGTTTAAAATTGTGAAAGCAAGAAACAATGTAAATACCAATAATTAGGAAAATAATTCAATAAATTACAGTATTCCATTTTAGAATATTAATGCAACTGCACTAATAATCTTATATTGAAGGATACTCAGCAACATGGGAAAATTTTAAATGAATAAGCAATGCAGTCCTGAATTTGTAAATTTTTAAAAAATATATGACATGTCTGAAACAATAAGATAATGCAATTTTTTAAAAAGATATGCCTTTAAAATGTCAGTAACACGAAATAGCTAGGAGTAATTTTTTTAATATGCAAGACCTTTTGGAGAGAATTTTACATTTTTATTAAAAGTCATTTTAAAAGATTTAAAATAAGTGGAGAATTTATATAATGTTAATGGGTGAGAAGACTAAGTATCATAAAGATGTCAAACCTCCCTAAACTAATTTATAAATTCAATGTAATTTCATTAAAAGTTGATTTTAAAACTTCTTTTGGAAGCAAAAGTAGCCATAAATAGCCAAAACAATTTTGAAAAAGAACAAATTTTTTTCAAGAAGGATTAAAAAGTCAAAGTAATTACAAAGTTATGGAAATTAAAACTGTGGTTTTATTGACAAATAGAGGAAAGAAATACCAAAGAGAGCTCAGAATCAGATTCTCTCTTAGAGAGGAACTTCATATAAAAAGGAAGTAGCTTTACAGATCGATGAGGAAATAACGTATTGTTTAATTAATAGCTCTGGGACAATTTGGTTATCCAAATGGAAAAAAACTAAAATTGTATTCCTACTTTTTTGTTTTTTGGAACTTTCTGGAATTTTTTTCCAAATATTTTTGATCCACAGTTGCCTGAATCCGTGGATGTGGAACCCACAATACAAAGGGCTGACTGTATTTTATTCTTTTAATATTCTCAGTATTTTTGAAATTCATCTTGCTAGGGTTTGTTCTGCTGTTTGTTTGTTTTGTTATTTGTCCTTGTATCAGATGATTCTCTAATTTTTTTTATTGGATTTAAATCAAAGAATCACCTAGTACTGATTTCCTTATCCTCCCAGTGGTTAAATTTCAAAATATATTCCTTGAATATCTGACAGATGCGGATAGGCAATTTTCTGACCCATTACCACTATTAAAAGTCAGAAACCTACATCACTTTGGGAGTAAACAACACATCCATGTGAAGTGAATCAGTTCCACATGTACAAAATTTAATTTTGGGAAGTTCTCAAGTGAATAAATGGTGAACTGCAGCCCTGGAGCAAACATAGGTAAGTTATTCCAAAATCAATTATTATTAAAGAAAATCCTTAGAACTTATTTTTTTAATCTTTCATTTAATGAACTGAAACCACATTGAGAGAGAGAGAGAGAGAGAGAGAGAGAGAGAGAGAGAGGGAGGGAGGGAATAAAAATGTGTGAAAATATGTTTTTTAAAAAAATAGAGCTAATAATACCTGCCTGCAAGAAAGAATACCTGGAAAATTCATTATGAAACCATCGTACTACAACTAATATTTTATAGGAAATTCCCATGTATAGCAAAATGCATATTTTGAATCCTCAAGAAACAAAATAATGAACATAAAGGTACAGGTTAAAGGAAAAATAAAACAGGAATTATCCACAATAAAGACGCTATACCTAGAACTTCTCAAAACAAATATCTATAAAAAGTTTCAACAACCAACAAAATAGTTCATCTCACCTGTGATACTAAATATTACCCAAATAATTCAATAATGAGGAAATCTTATTTTAACTTAATAAATTTGGAAACGGCTTTTTTTTTTAACTTCCTAAAGCTTGCTTTTCTTTGACTTAAGGTACAGTTTTATTTATTTGTTATGATAGTTGTAGTATTTGGTGTCATTACTTTTTATGCCTAAAATTGCATAATACATTTCCCCCAGGTCTATGCACTAGGCAAAAAGAGAGAGGGAGAAAGATGGGGGAGAGAGAGATCATTACAGTTTGTGGTGTTACTTCAGTCATGCTTAGTGATCTGAACAACAGACTAATGCCAAGAGAATGGCTTATCTAAACATTAAGATAAACCACCTCTTCTCCTTTTCCTATTAGCATTAAACTCACCATCAATAACAAATATTTACAAGATATCGCTGTGCTATCAATAAAACAAGAATATGACACTCTCTGCTTCCAGAAATTAAAAAGCTAACTGCATAGGTATGAGATGAATATATTTTTAAAATACAATACTAAGTCGTTAGATTGGCTGAACTCAATCTGGTGCCTAGAAGGTGAATCCTATATCCCATTCAATTAAGTGTTCAAATAAACAAAGATATGTATTAAGGCAGCTGGCTGGGTGCTGGTGGAACCGCACAATCAAAGGACCAGAAGCTAAGGGGCGTGGGCACTCTACCACTCGAGAGGCCAGCCTAGGGATGAGACTCAGTGACAATACTGAGGCCAGAGCTCAGTGGTCCGGGTATCTATGGGTGACAGTAAAGTCTAGACACAGTTCTAGCAATGAGAAATGAGCAGTCAGATAAATAACCCAGTAGTCAAAAATCAAAGCTTTACGCAGATGGAATCATGCCAAAGATTGGAAATGAAAATGAGGAGGCGGAAGGCTGACAACGAAGTATATGTTAAAATCAAGGGTGGTGAGGTCAAGCAGTAGCCAAGCGTCAAGACGGCGCAAACTGCTCTCTTGCGGTTGGAATTGACTGTACACCAAAGTGTCCAGCTTGTCCTCAGGCTGGCGGGGTTCAGGATGCTCAGTACCTGGGTTAGCACCAGGATACTGACAAGCAGCTCACCTGACCTGATTAACACAGGGAAGGAATATAAGAGCTATTCCAAGGAACAAGGTGATGACTTACAGGGCGTCCTAAACGACTGAAAGAGAGGGGCTTTAGCAATCAGGGAAACTTACTACGAATAAGTAAAGTATTAATAACTAACTTCAGATTGAAGGGAGGCAGAAAGGGATAAGGTACATTCTGTGGTCAATGAGCAGACCTGCTTGTTGTAGCCAAAGGTTTCTTAGGACAGTAGGAAAGAGTCTGAAAAAAATAGGTGTGATTCAGAAGATAGAGAACTCTGAACGTCAGGCTTGGCAGGAGTCTAAATTATAGGTTCCTCGAGGCTAGGCACTACCTTTTATATATCACTGATTATCCAAGCTGAACTAAATACATAATAATTAATTGCTAACTAATCCTTGATTAATTGTGACAGTGTAGAATTGAATTTTATATGGAGACTAGAATTAAGTACATCAGGCAAAAATTGAATGTACTCTTTATTACTGCTGTAACCAACTCTTATGGAGGGCTCACTACAGGCCAAATACAATACTAAAAGCTATAGATTAATTCTTACACAACCTTGTTAGGTAGATGTTATTACTGTCCTCATTTGGCAAATAAAGAAACTGGGGTTAGAGAAGTTAAGTATCACGCTCATGGTCATACGTGTCTAGACAGAGCTAAATTTTGAATCCATGGGGTCTGATTACCAAAGCCAAAGACATAACCACCATGCTACACCATATATGAAATATGAAACCTAACATTTGTGTGCCAATTTTTAATCATCAAAAGATAATTCATGCCTTTAATTCTCAGAAGAGCCTGATGAAGTAGTTAACGTTTTCATGCAAGTATGTTTTCTATGAGACTGGGACCCACAAAGAGAAAGAAATAAATCTAGTATGGGCAGGACTTAACTTGGCAATAGGACATATCCCCGTGAATATCAGCCAGAAGTTGAAACCCCAAAGTACAAAGGGCCAGCCAGCAAACTTGAACTTGCCTGATCCCTGGGAGCACTGAAAGATATCACTAGGATCACAACTGGTGGGTAAACTGAGGCAGCAGGAATTTTTAGGCCAACTCCTGTCCTAGGTCTCTTGAGGGAATGACGGGGCTTGGTCACCTTTTATGTGAAAAATCTCTTTCCATCATTAGGTTGTCTAGACGTTATGCTCAGTGACCATGTTTTACCCTGTGTCTCCAAACACCTTCACATAGTAAATGCTCAGTAAAGGTTATCTGTAAATGACTTAGGCTAAGAAGTTTGGACTTGACCTGGCATTTGTTAGGTAAAATTTTCTAAATAACAGTGCCAAAAATGTAACACAAAATAAATATAATAGTAACTAGTCTTAAGCAAGCTTTTAAAGATACCAACCCCTAGGTATAACTTTGTATGTTTCTCACTACTTTTTACTTCCTCAGTCAAGCTTAAACTAAACAATGTGTCACCTCCAGATGTAACCAGAACATGTCTTTATAATGACTCCTCACTTTACCTTCAGTCTCTCTTAGGGCTGGTATATATTTCCGTGATTTCCAAGAGGTCTCACCTCAAGTGTGTTGGTTTACACCTACTGGATAAGTTTTCAAGGAAAACTCACCAGACTCCCTTGTGTGGTATTTAAGCCAGGAACTTCTCAAAATTCACTATCTTTTCAGCCTCTTCCTTTCTCTGTTCCACAAGGCAGACACTAGAAAGTTTCACCAGCTCCTGGGACTCAAGTCTTAGGCATGACTATTACATCTTTAACAACAGACAAGAACTTACTGATCTTCTCAAAGTCCTATCTCAACAAACTTTGTTCTTGAACTCTTTCTTTGATGTGGCTAAAAAAAGTGTAGTGATATTATAGCCATCTGCTCATATCACTATGGACATCAAACTCATTTTGGTGACACTCTTCACTCCAAAGAGATTGACTTTCCAAGCTAATCAATGAAGAGAATAGCTTTGTCCATTCCAACAGGTTTTTCCAGTTGCTGGTTGCTCTGCAAATTTAGCTTGAAATATAAATATGATAGCTAGTGAGGTGGTTCCTCATACTGGAAAACTTGTATACATACCTTTAGCTTTAAATTCTGACCCTCCCATCATAAAACACAAAATTTAAGATTTGAAAGATGCTCTAGAGACCACTCAGTCCTAAGCCCATATTTTTCAAAAGTGACAACTGAGTTCAGAAGAATTACGTGATCTGCCCAAGGGTCTTGAAAGAGCCAGGTTCAGACTGGACTCTTAGCCAGGTCTCCTTTTACTTGACAAAGTTACCTTTTTTTTATAGCAGAATAATCTAAATATTTAAACAATAAAAACAGATGGGCTTTCAACAAATATTGCAACTGTTACCTGAAAATAGTGAACACCCTTGGCCTGAAGGAGAAAATGTCCTTTTTAAATGATATTAAGCAATAGGAAGTAATGAAATATTAAGTAACTCTTTTTGAAATAACCATCGCACACTCCATATAAATGTAATGTGGTACTTCTGCTGTGCAACTAAGCCGAATGCGTTGATGAATGTTTTTGTTGAAGAAGAGTAGGATTTTGTGCCCATAGTAATTGTTCCTAAGTCATAATTTGGTCTGTGTGATATTAGTATCTTACTTATACATGAGTCTACATTTCATTATGATCTAAATTACTCCTGGTCAGTAAGGCAGTGCAGTATAATGAAAAGAGCCCTGAACCAGGTGTCAGGAGTCTTGGCTTCTGGTCTGAGTGGTTAACTAGCTGTGTGACTTGGACGAGAAGATGAGCTGAAAAACAAAGAGGTGGACTAGGGGATCTTTTAAGTTCGTTCAGCTCTAAACACCGTTTATTATCCTAATCACAATCATTGAAACAAAATGAAAACACATGAAGAGGAAGGCGGAAGATGGCGGAAGAGTAAGACGCGGAGATCACCTTCCTCCCCACAGATACACCAGAAATACATCTACACGTGGAACAACTCCTACAGAACACCTACTGAAGGCTGGCAGAAGACCTCAGACCTCCCAAAAGGCAAGAAACTCCCCACGTACCTGGGTAGGGCAAAAGAAAAAACAGAGACAAAAGAATAGGGACGGCACCTGCACCAGTGGGAGGGAGCGGTGAAGGAGGAAAAGTTTCCACACTCTAGGAAGCCCCTTCGCGGACGGAGACTGCGGGAAGCGGAGGGGGGAGCTTCGAAGCTGCGGAGGAGAGCACAGCCACTGGGGTGCGGAGGGCAAAGCGAGGATATTCCCGCACAGAGGATCGGTGCCGACCGGCACTCACCAGCCCGAGAGGCTTGTCTGCTCACCCGCCGGGGCGGGCGGGGCTGTGAGCTGAGGCCGGAGCGCAGGGAGAGGACTGGGGTTGGCGGCTTGAACATAGCCTGAAGGGGTTAGTGCACCACAGCTAGCCGGGAGGGAGTCCGGGGAAAAGCCTGCACCTGCAGAAGAGGCAGGAGACTTTTCCTTCCCTCTTTGTTTCCTGGGGCGTGAGGAGAGGGGTTTAAGAACGCTGCTTAAAGGAACTCCAGAGACGGGCGCGAGCCGCGGCTAAAAGCGCGAACCCCAGAGACGGGCGCGAGCCGCGGCTGAAAGCGCGGACCCCAGAGACGGGCGCGAGCCGCGGCTGAAAGCGCGGAATCCAGAGACGGGCGCGAGCCGCGGCTGAAAGCGCGGAATCCAGAGACGGGCGCGAGCCGCGGCTGAAAGCGCGGAATTCAGAGACAGGCGCAAGCCGCGGCTAAAAGCGCGGACCCCAGAGGCGGGCGGGAGACGTTAAGGCTGCTGCTGCCGCCACCGAGGGGCCTGTGTGCGAGCACAGGTCACTCTCCACACCCCTCTTCCGCGGAGCCTGTGCAGCCCGCCACTGCCGGGTTCCTGGGATCCAGGGACAACTTCCCCGGGAGGGCGCACAGCGCGCCTCAGGCTGGTGCAAAGTCACGCCGGCCTTTGCCACCGCAGGCCCGCCCCGCACTCTGTGCCCCTCCGTCCCCGCCGGCCTGAGTGCGCCAGAGCCCCCAATCAGCGGCTCTTTTAACCCCATCCTGTCTGAGCAAAAAACAGACGCCCTCCAGCGATCTACACGCAGTGGCAGGGCCAAATCCAAAGCTTAGCCCTGGGAGCTGTGAGAACAAAGAAGAGAAAGGGAAATCTCTCCCAGCAGCCTCAGAAGCAGCGGATTAAAGCTCCACAATCAACTTGATGTACCCTGCATCTGTGGAATACCTGAATAGACAATCAATCATCCCAAATTAAGGAAGTGGACTTTAGGAGCAAGATCTATGATTTTTTCCCCTTTCCTCTTTTTGTGAATGTGTATGTGTATGCTTCTGTGTGAGATCTTGTCTCTATAGTCTTGCTTCCACCATTTGTCCTAGGGTTCTATCCGTCCATGTTTTTTTTTTAATTTTTTTTTCTTAATAATTAATTTTAATAACCTTATTATACTTTACCTTCGTTCTTTCTTTCTTTCTTTCCGTCCTTCCTTCCCTCCTTTAGACAACGAATCATCCCAAATTGAGGAGGTGGTCTCTGACAGCAAGATTTAGGATTTTTCCCCATTTACCTCTTTTAGTGAGGGTGTATGTGTATGCTTCTGTGTAAGATTTTGTCTGTATAGCTTTGCTTCCAACATTTGTCCTAAGGTTCTTTCCGTCCCTTTTTTTTTTTTCTAAATAAGTTTTTAATTCAATAACTTTATTATACTTTATTTTATTTTTACTGTATCTTCTTTCTTTCTGTCTTTTTTCCTTCTTTCCCTCCTTCCTTCCTTCCTCCCTCCCTCCCTCCCTCCTTTCTTTCCTTCTTGCCTTCTTGCCTTCTTTGCTTCTTTCTTTCTTTCTTCCTTCCTTCCTACCCTCCTTTCCTTCTTTCTTTCCTCATACTTCTACTAATTCCCTCTACTTTTTCTCCCTTTTATCCTGAGCCTGTGGATGAAAAGCTTTTGGTGCTCCAGCCAGGAGGCAGGGCTCTGCCTCTGAGGTAGGACAGCCAACTTCAGGACACTGATCAACAAGAGACCTCCCAGCTCCACATAATATCAAACGGCGAAAATCTCCCAGAGACCTTCATCTTAACACCAGCACCCAGCTTCACTCAACGACCAGCAAGCCACAGTGCTGGAAAACCTATGCCAAACAACTAGCAAAACAGGAACACAACCCCACCCATTAGCAGAGAGGCTACCTAAAATCATAATAAGGCCACAGACGCCCCCAAACACACCACCAGACGTGAACCTGCCCACTAGAGAGACAAGATCCAGCCTCATCCACCACAACACAGGCACTAGCCCCCTCCACCAGGAAGCCTACAAAACCCACTGAACCAACCTTAGCCACTGGAGACAGTCACCAAAAACAACGGGAACTACGAACCTGCAGCCTGCAAAAAGGAGACCCCAAACACAGTAAGATAAGCAAAATGAGAAGACAGAAAAACACACAGCAGATAAAGGAGCAAGATAAAAATGCACCAGACCTAACAAATGAAGAGGAAATAGGCAGTCTACCTGAAAGAGAATTCAGAATAATGATAGTAAGGTTGATCCGAAATCTTGGAGATAGAATGGACAATAGATTGGACAAAATGCAAGAATCAGTTAACAAGGACCTAGAAGAACTAAAGATGAAACAAGCAACGATGAACAACACAATAAATGAAATTAAAAGTACTCTAGATGGGATCAATAGCAGAATAACTGAGGCAGAAGAACGGATAAGTGACCTGGAAGATAAAATAGTGGAAATAACTACTGCAGAGCAGAATAAAGAAAAAAGAATGAAAAGAACTGAGGACAGTCTCAGAGACCTCTGGGACAACATTAAACGCACCAACATTCGAATTATAGGGGTTCCAGAAGAAGAAGAGAAAAAGAAAGGGACTGAGAAAATATTTGAAGAGATTATAGTTGAAAACTTCCCTAATATGGGAAAGGAAATAGTTAATCAAGTCCAGGAAGCACAGAGAGTCCCATACAAGATAAATACAAGGAGAAATACGCCAAGACACATATTAATCAAACTGTCAAAAATTAAATACAAAGAAAGCACATTAAAAGCAGCAAGGGAAAAACAACAAATAACACATAAGGGAATCCCCATAAGGTTAACAGCTGATCTCTCAGCAGAAACCCTACAAGCCAGAAGGGAGTGGCAGGACATACTGAAAGTGATGAAGGAGAAAAACCTGCAGCCAAGACTACTCTACCCAGCAAGGATCTCATTCAGATTTGATGGAGAAATTAAAACCTTTACAGACAAGCAAAAGCTGAGAGAGTTCAGCACCACCAAACCAGCTTTACAACAAATGCTAAAGGATCTTCTCTAGGCAAGAAACACAAGAGAAGGAAAAGACCTATAATAACGAACCCAAAACAATTTAGAAAATGGGAATAGGAACATACATATCGATAATTACCTTAAATGTAAATGGACTAAATGCTCCCACCAAAAGACACAGATTAGCTGAATGGATACAAAAACAAGACCCTTATATATGCTGTCTACAAGAGACCCACTTCAGACCTAGAGACACATACAGACTGAAAGTAAGGGGATGGAAAAAGATATTCCATGCAAATGGAAGCCAAAAGAAAGCTGGAGTAGCAATTCTCATATCAGACAAAATAGACTTTAAAATAAGGACTATTAAAAGAGACAAAGAAGGACACTACATAATGATCAAGGGATCGATCCAAGAAGAAGATATAACAATTGTAAATATTTATGCACCCAACATAGGAGCACCTCAATACATTAGGCAAATACTAACAGCCATAAAAGGGGAAATCGACAGTAACACATTCATAGTAGGGGACTTAAACACCCCACTTTCACCCATGGACAGATCATCCAAAATGAAAATAAATAAGGAAACACAAGCTTTAAATGATACATTAAACAAGATGGACTTAATTGATATTTATAGGACACTCCATCCAAAAACAACAGAATACACATTTTTCTCAAGTGCTCATGGAACATTCTCCAGGATAGATCATATCTTAGGTCACAAATCAAGCCTTGGTAAATTTAAGAAAATTGAAATTGTATCAAGTATCTTTTCTGACCACAACGCCATGAGACTAGATATCAATTACAGGAAAAGATCTGTAAAAAATACAAACACATGGAGGCTAAACAATACACTACTTAATAATGAAGAGATCACTGAAGAAATCAAAGAGGAAATCAAAAAATACCTAGAAACAAATGACAATGGAGATACAACGACCCAAAACCTGTGGGATGCAGCAAAAGCAGTTCTAAGGGGGAAGTTTATAGCAATGCAAGCCCACCTTAAGAAGCAGGAATCATCTCGAATAAACAACCTAACCTTGCACCTCAAGCAATTAGAGAAAGAAGAACAAAAAAACCCCAAAGCTAGCAGAAGGAAAGAAATCATAAAAATCAGATCAGAAATAAATGAAAAAGAAATGAAGGAAACAATAGCAAAGATCAATAAAACTAAAAGCTGGTTCTTTGAGAAGATAAACAAAATAGATAAACCACTAGCCAGACTCATCAAGAAAAAAAGGGAGAAGACTCAAATCAATAGAATTAGAAATGAAAAAGGAGAGGTAACAACTGACACTGCAGAGATAAAAGAGATCATGAGAGATTACTACAAGCAACTCTATGCCAATAAAATGGACAATCTGGAAGAAATGGACAAATTCTTAGAAATGCACAAGCTGCCAAGACTGAATCAGGAAGAAATAGAAAATATGAACAGACCAATCACAAGCACTGAAATTGAAACTGTGATTAAAAATCTTCCAACAAAGAAAAGCCCAGGACCAGATGGCTTCACAGGCGAATTCTATCAAACATATAGAGAAGAGCTAACACCTATCCTTCTCAAACTCTTCCAAAATATAGCAGAGGGAGGAACACCCCCAAACTCCTTCTACGAGGCCACCATCACCTTGATACCAAAACCAGACAAGGATGTCACAAAGAAAGAAAACTATAGGCCAATATCACTGATGAACATAGATGCAAAAATCCTCAACAAAATACTAGCAAACAGAATCCAACATCACATTAAAAGGATCATACACCATGATCAAGTGGGGTTTATTCCAGGAATGCAAGGATTCTTCAATATACGCAAATCTATCAATGTGATAAACCATATTAACAAATTGAAGGAGAAAAACCATATGATCATCTCAATAGATGCAGAGAAAGCTTTTGACAAAATTCAACACCCATTTATGATAAAAACCCTGCAGAAAGTAGGCATAGAGGGAACTTTCCTCAACATAATAAAGGCCATATATGACAAGCCCACAGCAAACATCATCCTCAATGGTGAAAAACTGAAAGCATTTCCACTAAGATCAGGAACAAGACAAGGTTGCCCACTCTCACCACTATTATTCAACATTGTTTTGGAAGTTTTAGCCACAGCAATCAGAGAAGAAAAGGAAATAAAAGGAATCCAAATTGGAAAAGAAGAAGTAAAGCTGTCACTGTTTGCAGATGACATGATCCTATACATAGAGAACCCTAAAGATGCTATCCGAAAACTACTAGAGCTAATCAATGAATTTGGTAAAGTGGCAGGATACAAAATTAATGCACAGAAATCTCTGGCATTCCTATACACTAATGATGAAAAATCTGAAAGTGAAATCAAGAAAACACTCCCATTTACCATTGCAACAAAAAGAATAAAATATCTAGGAATAAACCTACCTAAGGAGACAAAAGACCTGTATGCAGAAAATTATAAGACACTGATGAAAGAAATTAAAGATGATATAAATAGATGGAGAGATATACCATGTTCTTGGATTGGAAGAATCAACATTGTGAAAATGACTCTACTACCCAAAGCAATCTATAGATTCAATGCAATCCCTATCAAACTACCACTGGCATTTTTCACAGAACTAGAACAAAAAATTTTGCAATTTGTATGGAAACACAAAAGACCCCGAATAGCCAAAGCAATTTTGAGAACGAAAGAAGGAACTGGAGGAATCAGGCTCCCTGACTTCAGACTATACTACAAAGCTACAGTCATCAAGACGGTATGGTACTGGCACAAAAACAGAAAGATAGATCAATGGAACAGGATAGAAAGCCCAGAGATAAACCCATGCACATATGGACACCTTATCTTTGATAAAGGTGGCAGTAATGTACAATGGAGAAAGGACAGCCTCTTCAATAAGTGGTGCTGGGAAAACTGGACAGGTACATGTAAAAGTATGAGATTAGATCACTCCCTAACACCATACACAAAAATAAGCTCAAAATGGATTAAAGACCTAAATGTAAGGCCAGAAACTATCAAACTCTTAGAGGAAAACATAGGCAGAACACTCTATGACATAAATCAAAGCAAGATTCTTTCTGACCCACCTCCTAGAGTAATGGGAATAAAAACAAAAATAAACAAATGGGACCTAATGAAACTTCAAAGCTTTTGCACAGCAAAGGAAACCATAAACAAGACCAAAAGACAACCCTCAGAATGGGAGAAAATATTTGCAAATGAAGCAACCGACAAAGGATTAATCTCCAAAATTTACAAGCAGCTCATGCAGCTCAATAACAAGAAAACAAACAACCCAATCCAAAAATGGGCAGAAGACCTAAATAGACATTTCTCCAAAGAAGATATACAGACTGCCAACAAACACATGAAAGAATGCTCAACATCACTAATCATTAGAGAAATGCAAATCAAAACTACAATGAGATATCATCTCACACCAGTCAGAATGGCCATCATCAAAAAATCTAGAAACAATAAATGCTGGAGAGGGTGTGGAGAAAAGGGAACCCTCTTACACTGTTGGTGGGAATGTAAATTGATACAGCCACTGTGGAGAACAGTATGGAGGTTCCTTAAAAAACTACAAATAGAACTACCATATGACCCAGCAATCCCACTACTGGGCATATACCCTGAGAAAACCATAATTCAAAAAGAGACATGTACCAAAATGTTCATTGCAGCTCTATTTACAATAGCCCAGAGATGGAAACAACCTAAATGCCCGTCATCTGATGAATGGATAAAGAAGATGTGGCACATATATACAATGGAATATTACTCAGCCATAAAAAGAAACGAAATTGAGCTATTTGTAATGAGGTGGATAGACCTAGAGTCTGTCATACAGAGTGAAGTAAGTCAGAAAGAGAGAGACAAATACCGTATGCTAACACATATATATGGAATATAAGAAAAAAAATGTCATGAAAAACCTAGGGGTAAAGCAGGAATAAATACGCAGACCTCTTAGAGAACGGACTTGAGGTTATGGGGAGGGGGAAGGGTGAGCTGTGACAGGGCGAGAGAGAGTCATGGGCATATACACACTAACAAACGCAGTAAGGTAGATAGCTAGTGGGAAGCAGCTGCATGGCACAGGGATATTGGCTCGGTGCTTTGTGACAGCCTGGAGGGGTGGGATGGGGAGGGTGGGAGGGAGGGAGACGCAACAGGGAAGACATATGGGAACATATGTTTATGTATGACTGATTCACTTTGTTATAAAACAGAAACTAACACACCATTGTAAAGCAATTATACCCCAATAAAGATGTAAAAAAATAAAAAAAATAATAAAATAAATAAATAAATAAAAAAAAAAAACAAAAAAACAAAAAAAAACACATGAAAATGTATGAGGTCTTAGGCTTATAGAATTTAAAAACAGCAATTTATTCATACAATTACTGCTCCCAGAGTTCTGCATTTTGTAGATACTATTGACAGAAAGGGTCCTTACATCATCTCAAAAACGATTCGCTTTTGCAAAATCAAATTATAGGGACAAGAAAGACTGATTTCTGGAATTTTTGTAAAATCCCGTCAGCATTTCTTTTAACATTCAAGGTGAGATATGGTCATTCGTGAAAAGGTAAATGAAGATCCCTCTTCCTGTCCTTTAAAAACCAAAACGACCTCTAAATAAGCAGTCAAAATTACTTCAGCATAAAACAGTGGAATCAGTATTCTAACTATAACTTATATAAAAGCAAAAGTATGATTGTCAGTGTTTCTTGGTTCATTTTATATATGCAGTGAACTTCTACTGAAATATTAAAATAGCCTTCCATTTAATTGTTTTCTAACATCCATTCATAACCAATTGTAACATACATGAAACCTACATCTAAATGAATTGGTGAAATACAGCACATCTGAAACAAGCCCATATTTTTCCAGAAGTACTGGTTCACGCCTACTCCTGGTTTTTTTCCTGCCCTCTTGTGTCCACTCATCAGGTATATAAGGCAGGCGCGAAGATAAAATTCACATCCATATTCAGCACCCCTCACACAGCTGTCAGGAAAGCTAGATGGGGGATTCGTGCGCTGAGTATGGAAGAAGGGTAAATGAACCTATAAGTCCCTTCCAAGTGTTAAGAGTCCATGACTCTCTAATTATTTTTCAGTTTCAAATCTGAAAAGTTCATATTTCTGGTTGTGATGGATTACAAAAAATGGTTGCCAGATAACTCTGAAGGCCCCTCTCACGAAACCGAAGGACTCAGCCATTTGACGGGCACTGGCCCTTGGACATCAGCTGATAATGCAAGCAAAAAGCTTGAAATGGGCTTGTGATTTGGGGCTTGTTCTCTTTTGTGCCTCTGCCATTACTGGGAGAACACGCCTGGACTAGCCTGCTGGAGGATGAGAGACCTGTGAAGCAAAACTCAGTCATCCTAGTTGCTCCAGCCAAAACAGCCAGCTGACCTCCCGACATATGAGTGAGCCCTGCCCATACCAGCAGCTTCCTAGTCTCTCCCTGACATGTAACAGATGCTTCTTGTTGTATTGCCATTGAGATGTTGAGGTGAGGTTCTGCTATGTGGTGAAAGCTAACTCCTATACAGGTTTTAATTTCCAAGCAGATATTCTCCCTTCATTAGAAAAACAGTACTCTTGACGCTCAATCTATTCATAGCTCAACACTTACAGTGTCCTTTCAGTTGTGCTCATTCATTCTATTAATTCGTGCATGCTACAACTAGTTCTCGACTGTCTATTAGATGCAGGCACTGATCTACGCACTTGAAATACATCAGTGAACAAAACATACAAGCATGTTTTGTTTGTTTGTAAGCACTCATCTGGAGCTTATGCTCTAGTAAGGGAGACAGACATCAAGCAATAAATCATCTAATAATTAATTCTATGGTGTATTAGAAGGTGAAAATGCGGGATGTGTGGGCTGCGCTATTAAATGCAACAATCAGGATAAGCCTCATTGATAAATTGATAATGGAGCGAAGAATCTGAGGGAGGTGACGGAGTTAGGTGCCCAAATATCTGGGGGAATGGCATTCCAGGGAGAGGGAAAAGCTAGAGTAATTGGTCCAAGACATAAGTGCGCCTGACACGTTAAGAACGCCCACGTGGTTTAGGGTAAGCGGGAGAGAGCGGAATAAGAAAAGAGGTGAAAGAAGTAAGAATGGGGAGGAGATATGGTCTTCTGGCCACTGTAATGACATCAGCTGGGTGAACGGGGAAGCCGTGCGATGTTTTGAGAAGTGATATGATTTGATTTCCATTTTTAATGTATCTTTAGGGAGAATAGATGGTAGGGAAGCAAGGAAAAAAGCAGGTAGGGCTTTAGCAATAAGCTGGGAGAAAGATGACGGTGTTCCACGCCAGAGTGTCAACAATACAGCTGGTGAGAAGTGGTCAGATTCCAAAAATATTTGAAGATAGAGCCACCAGAATTTCCTGAACATGAGGTATGGGAGAAAGAGAAGTGTCAAGGTTAACTCCATTTGTTTTAGCCTGAGCAATTCAAAAGATGAAGTTATTAGCTAGGATGGGAAGGATTGCAGATAAAGCATGTTTGAGGGTGAAGCAGAAATTCAGGTTTGAACAAATTGAGTTTGAGATGTTTCTTAGACACTCAAGTGAGGAAGACACCTGAGAAGTTGTATACAGAAGTCATGGACTTGGGAGAAACTTTGGGCTAAAGGTATAAACTGGGCAGTCATCAGCATATAAATGGTATTTAAAGTCATGGGATTAGATGATACCAAAAAGGAGCGAGAAAAGACAGAAAACAAAAGAGACAGAGAAAATAACGTGATTTCCCAACCCTGCCTTCTGAAAAAGCTTGGATTCACATGCAGCTACAAGTCTCACAAGGATTGTTGGACTATCCCAAGAAAGAAGTTCACATTTACATTCTTTTTTTTTTTTTTTTTTTTTTTTTTTTTGCAGTACGCGGGCCTCTCACTGTTGTGGCCTCTCCCGTTGCGGAGCACAGGCTCCGGACGCGCAGGCTCAGCGGCCATGGCTCACGGGCCCAGCCGCTCCGCGGCATGTGGGATCCTCCTGGACTGGGGCACGCACCCGCGTCCCCTGCATCGGCAGGCGGACTCTCAACCACTGCGCCACCAGGGAAGCCCCACATTTACATTCTTAATTCATTGATTTGGTTCTCCTGTCATTAACATTAATAAACAGTTACTTCTGGCAAAAAGAAAAGAGCCAATGTAGGATCAAAGGAAACCTAATTTTCTGGTCTGGAAGCTCATCCCATCAATGAAACAAATTATAGTAACACATGACTATAAATATTAAACTTAGGCAAAAGGAAATATTTTATTTTCCAGCTCTTCATTGGGCATCTCAGTTATTCTGAACCCACAGCATACATTTCCCCATCTATATTATTATTTTTATTATTTTCTCACTTTAAAATTGTAACATTAATTTGTTAAATTTATTTATTGTTTTGGAATATTTCTCAAAATTAAATTGCAATGTTGTCACCAAAATAAAGACTAGTGACAATTATTACTTTATCTCAAATTTCTTCTTAATGTATTACAAGGAAGCACAACCAGGATGGGCAGTGCATGAGTCCTGCACATCAATTAATTTCTGGTGACAATTTCCTTGTCTGAAAAATGAAAACCTTGCCACCAACACACTTCCGAGTTTATCGGGAGGAATTTTACCAAGTTTGTATAAATCCCTGGCATCATAAAATGATAAACAACAAATCTCATTCATCATGAAGCTATATCTAGCATATGACACCAAAAAGAAAAAAAGAAAAAGCAGATGTGTCTGAGCCAGGGTTTTACTCCCCACAAAGGAATTAGATATTTATACTTAGTACTAGTGATAAAATTGCCATTCTTTTCCTTGCAAGAAAAATCTGTGCTGAGTATTTAGGTAAGATAGGAATTATTTTTAGGATAGGAGATCTACAGGCATACCTCAACTTATTGTACTTTTAATTTTTATTTTATTTTATTTTTTTTGCTGTACGCGGGCCTCTCACTGTTGTGGCCTCTCCCGTTGCGCAGCACAGGCTCCGGACACACAGGCTCAGCGGCCATGGCTCACGGGCCCAGCCGCTCCACGGCATGTGGGATCTTCCCGGACCGGGGCACGAACCCGTGTCCCCTGCATCGGCAGGGAGACTCTCAACCACTGCGCCACCAGGGAAGCCCATCTTATTGTACTTTGAAGATATTGCGTTCTTCACAAACTGAAAATTTGTGGCAACACTGCATAAAGCAAGTTTATTGGTGCCATTTTTCCAACAGCATTTGCTCATTTTCTGTCTTTGTGTTCCTTTTTGGTAATTCTCACAATATTTCAAACTTTTTCATTCATATTATATTTGTTACAGTGATCTGTGATCAGTGGGCTTTGATGTTACTTTTATGACTTGCTGAGGGCTCGGATGATGGCTAGCATTTTTTAGCAATGAAGTATTTCTTAACTAGGTACATACATTTTTTTAGACATAATGCTATTACACACTTAGTAGACTACAGTATAGCGTAAACATTAACTTTTATATGCACTGGGAAGCCAAAAGAATTTGTGTGACTCACTTTATATTTGCTTCATTGCAATGGTCTGGAACCAAACCTGCGATATCTCTGAGGTCTGCCTGTAATCACTAACACTTGTGTTGTACTTTATAAAGTACTTCACATGTTATGAATTGTGACCTTTACAAGAAACTTGTTAAATATAAATTATTTATTTTTATTTTACATCTGAGGATAATGAAACTCATAAAAATGACTGTAACAGGATTGCTCAGCAAATCTGAGGGGAAGCCAGTATTTGGTCCAAGAATTCCATCTCTGAGGTTTTCCCCTTTCCATCAAACCAAGCTAGAATGCCAAGTTCTTGGTTAATAATATACACCTTGGAAGTCACATGGTCTGAATAACACTCTGGGTTGGACTAAACCCAGCAGTGGCTGGCCAAAGCTCTGAACTTCCACTGGCCGCTGGTCTTCCATTCTCATCTTCATCTTCCATCCAGGTCTTAACTTCTCTTCCAGATTTTTATTTGCCACTTCAGGTGCAAATGTCCCCTTTGTACAATGAGGATTCTGATGGAAGGGACTAGGTGATTATCCATGTTTGTACTCTTCATAATAGCTCACCCTTAAGCAGCCCTGAACAAATAACTATTTAAATGAATTAAGTCATTATTTCATGGGAAAAAAATATCTTGAACTTTGTGACTTGCTTAGTGCTAGATCAGTAGGCAGGACAGTCTCCACCATCGTGGAGTTCATGGACAGATGTTGAACAACTAACAATAATAGTGAGGACGGCTCAGGGAAGAGTTGTTTCCTATGAAAGGGAGACCACAGGAAGCTAACCTAGTGTGGGGCAAAAGGAAGACCTCCCTGAAGAAGAGACATTTAATCTGCCACTTAAGGTTGAAGGGGAGGGAGACAGATGAAAAGGAAAATGTAAGCTAGACAGAGACCAGCAGCACGAAGATGGGAAAGTGCATCCCCTAAAGCATGTCTTAAATCCTGCATCTTACTGAACCATCGTGGCTCAGGACCAAATCTAATAATGAGGTTGGGATTTTCAGGGTACAGCAGGCATCATAAGAGATTAAATTTCTTCCTGTAGATAAATCATGCACTGTTTTGGATCTTTAGGGTACTTTAATAAATGCATTCTACCTTGCTATAAAAGTAGGAGGGGGCTTCCTTGGTGGCGCAGTGGTTGAGAGTCTGCCTGCTGATGCAGGGGACATGGGTTCGTGCCCCGGTCTGGGAAGATCCCACGTGCTGCGGAGCGGCTGGGCCCGTGAGCCATGGCCGCTGAGCCTGCGCATCCGGAGACTGTGCTCCGCAACGGGAGAGGCCACAACAGTGAGAGGCCCGCGTACCATAAAAAAAAAAAAAAAAAGTAGGAGGTAAGTTTGTGGTTCTCTCTCTTTTATCTGAAATGAAACATTTTATTTCACATGGAGAGATTCAGTATTCGAATTGGTCTCTAGCCTGAATTGGTTCAGACACTGGATTCTTATGAAACCAGTAGGAAAATGTTGTAAAGATTTATCTAGTCACAGCTGTTCTTTACAAGTAATTTCAAATTTTATAGTTGGCTATAACTGTACTTCCAGCTGTAAGTTAGGTCTTTATTGGGTGGGATCTGGGGAATTGTTATACAAGGTGTCATGAGGTTATGTGTGGTATCCCATACTGTGGAAGAAAAATAAATTATATTGCATTATGGCAAACACTATACATATAATTAAAATGAGATGTTCTCACAGCCTATAGTTTTACAATTTTAAAGCTTGTCATAAAACTTATACACACGTATAAACTGCCAGAAAGACACATGTTTTCATTTTACGTAACGGATACTAACAACTGCTAAGGAATCTCTATGGGAAATTGTTATGGACTGAATTGTGTCTCCTCGACAAATCACATTGAAGCTCTAACCCCAGTACCTCAGAATAGTACTAAATTTGGATATAGGGTCTTTAAAGATGTAATAAAGATTAAATGAGGTCCTAAGGGTGGGGTCCTAATCCAATATGACTGGGGTCCTTAAAAGAAGAGAAAAAAACACGACGGATGCACACACACAGAGAAAAGGCCACGTGAGGGCACAGTGAGAAGAGGACCACCTTCCAGCCAAGCAGAAAGGTCTAGGGTGAAACCAACCCTGCCGACACCTTGATCTTGGACTTCCAGCCTCCAGAGCTGTGAGAAATCAATTTCTGCTGTTTAAGTCACCCAGTTTGTAGACTTTGCTATGGCAGGCTGAGCAGAATAACACAGCAGCAAACTAGTATAGATATATATTTTGCACTCATAAATATACAAGTACATGCATGCACACATAGATTGACTATGTGCAGTAATTATCTAAAGTCCTATTTGAAAGCAGTGGGAAGATTTTTATTATGTCTTTGCATGTTAAATTTTTTGTTAGATAAAAATGTGTATGCATAATTTATATTTATGCATCCAGATTGTATCTGGATGTTAATTAAGAAAAACAGAATTGTTTCTATGAAGTGGGGTCAATGTATGGGTACCCTCAAAGGAAAAAAAAATGTTTTGGACCAATTTACAAGTTGATCATTTCAGCTTTTAGAGAGAATTTAAGAGTCTGGGCTTAATCTATCTACAATTGCCAAAGAAGAATATTAAACTTGGACTCTACTCTTTCAAAGTAAACTTTTTGCATGTAGCTGTTTTATTCCTGTCACTTATCAAGTTACCTTAAGAAGCTTTTTGTGAATTTAATTAAGCCTGACTAATTCTCCAACAGTACAAAGAAAAATGAATTCCTTAAATATTTAATCCATTTATGACTCAAAGTGTCATTTTCTGAATGTGGCTGTTAAATTCTTGGAATTAATTACCCTTTGAATCAAAGCTGCTTTTTCAGACACTCAAGACATATAGTCACAGCTCACACAATGTGTAAATTCAACATTTCATCTGTTCATCAAGATAATTTATTCCAAATGCTGTATTCAAAATCTCAACCAGGTAGATTTATTTATGGCCATTAACAAAGGAATCTTTGCCTATAAGCACCCTAATAATCAGGCATGATTGTTGGTTTTTCCTCTGCCTCCCCCTTTGTCCAAGTGTTAATGAGTTAAAGGTTAGCTTCCCTGTATTTACACAATCACTACTCTTTTTCATGGCCACTTTGTTCTCCTTAACTAATCTCAAGCCTCCTCTCCAGAAAGATTTTTTCCCATTCTGATCAGCAGGCAGCACCATCATAGGTCTGTCTCTCTCCTTTCTATCATCCTAAAACACTGGATGCATCCATTCCTTTATTTCAATTACACATTTCCTCTTCTTCTCTCCCAGTATCTTGAAGGCTCTTCAAGACTAGAAGTGTTCTTCAAAACTAGATTCCAAAGAATACAAGGAGATCAGGCAACCACATTTATGGAGCACCTAATATTCCCAGAACCAGACGCTGGATTCCTGTATAAGAAAACTGGAAGGCTGGATACATGAGGAGACAGAAAACCACACATACACACACCCACAGCACAAATACACGGACACAGATCCCGACCACCTCGTGACGCTAGCGCTCAGAAATCACTGCATCGTTCCCAGCTCCATACTGGACGCTGAGATTATGGGAGCTGCTAGTTAACTCAACTTCTAAAGGAGAAAGCTGCCTTTTGATTGAAATTCAAATTCCCTAAGGGATGTGAAGGGATTGAAAGATGACAAACTAGCTCTTTAGCTTTCACATGTACAAGTCTCAGTGTAAGGAAAGTTTCTTCCCAGATACCGTTTTCTAGCATTAGGAAATATAAACAGTAACTGAAAAATATTTCTAGAATAATTCGCTGAGCAGTCTTCTTTTCCTTCCACCACCACCTCCCACACACTTTTGATTTTAAATATAAGTATTTACATTGAAAATATGAAACACAAAATGGTGTGTTCGGATTTCTTCTTTTTTAATAAAATGTGTTATAAAAAATAGTTTTGTTGTGAAGAAAAGTGAGAATAGGAAAAAAATTAATTAGAAGAGAAACCACTCCACTCCCGTGGTGACTAGAATGGAAATGGCCAGCAGTGGGTGGGGGACAAGGACCTCATGGTGGGCGCCCTGGGTCCAAGGTACCTACCCCCTTTCATCATGCCCACTTCGTAGCACTTGCGTAGCCGGCAGGCCTGACAGCTCTTCCTCCTGTTTTTATCAATCGTGCACTGGTTGGTAGCCGGACACATGTAGTCATTATGTCCTATCGAAAGCAAGAGGACAGAATTAGTATTATTTCAGGAAATTTAGTCAGTCGGAATCTACAGGGAAGCTGTCTGTGGGATGTTTTCACATCTCTTCCTTGGCCTTTCTATGTTGCTGCCTCAACCCATCATCCTTTTTTGTGTCCTTCTTGTAATGTTAAAAAAAAAAAACCTCTCCTACAATTAATTTCTGCCTCCCCAAGTTGCTTTGCGAGTTCTTTGGGCAAATCCCCTTCAGTTCACACAGCCTATATTTGGGGGCATGATGTTTTATATATATATTCTCAAGGTTAAGCTTTCTCAGTAGATAAGGCCTTTTTTCTTTTTTTTTGGACCCAGGCCACCCACCAAAATTGTTGTCCAAATAGAGCTGTTAGAACTTTCAGACAGAGGGTTTCAAAGTGGCCTTTCTTAAAATATAATTTAAAGAATCTTTAAGTAGGTCTTCAAACGCAGCACAGAACACCTAAATTCCAGTTGGGGGGTGGTGGGCTGTGGTGGTGACCAAGGTCGATCCTTAAGGTAGTAAGTCAGTTCACCACTCACTAGCTGGAAGACACTGAGCAAGTTGGTTAACATCCTTAGGCCACACTTTCCTCCGGCACCGCTGCATAACATTATTCTGAGAACTAAATGTGAGACTACATGTCACGGGCTTAGCACAGTGCCGTGGGTAGGGCAAACACCGAATGAATATTAGTTGTTGTTGCTGTTATTTTATTCTAAATCCTCTTTCTTTTCTCTCTTGTTTATTGAATCTCTCTCACTCCAACGCTTCCTTCTAATTGGCTTTTTTTTTCAAGGTTTATTAAGATAAATTAGCATATAATATTGTGAAATTTGGGGGGGACCTATGAGCTTCATGAACTTGGATGTCCAAATCTCTCCCCTGTTTTGGGAACGTTCTCATCCATTATTTATTTAAATAAGCTTTCTATCCTTTTCTCCCTCTCTTTCTCTTCTGGTTCTCCAATAATTCCCAAGACTGTTTCTCTAATGATGTCCTGTAATTCACATAGGTTTACTTCACCTTATTGGCTTTTACCATGTCATGCAAGTCTGACCCACAAAAAAGGTCTCCCTTTATCCACAGCACTCTCGAACTTCTATCTTATATCCTGTCCCTCCTTCTCAGCTCAACACCTGACAGATGTCTGCACTGGAGGTCTTTTTCCTCCTTTTCTCCTGCCTGGCTCAACCCACGTCAATCTGCTTTCCACCTTTGTTGCTCCACAATAACAGCTTCCCAGAAACCGCCAATGACTTCTGTTGCTGAATTCAATAGACACTTTCAGCCCACATCACACTTGACCCATCAGAAGCATCTGACAGTTCCTTCCTTCCTCTTGAAACATGCTTTTCCCTCGGCTTCTGTAACACAAAATGCTCCCAGCGCTCCTTCTACCCCTCAAGCTGGAGCTTCCCAGGGTTTGCAGATTTGCCTCCCTACATGCCACAATAATCCAGAGCTGCACAGGGCTCAATGCCAGGCCCTTTCCTCTTCTGTGACTCTGAATTCTCCCACCAGAACATCTATCTCACGCCTACGGCTTTCATCACCACTAAATACAGATGACGCACAGACTTAAACTCCCAGCCCAACCCTCTTCTCTGAGCTCTGGGGACAGGTATCCAATTGCCCACATGCAGTTTCTGCTCTAAGATTTAGAAGTCACCTCCATTTCTTTATCCCTCAAAAGAAGTCTGGTTGATAATGTACAGAATATTAAACTTCACAAATTAAAAAGTATTATTGGCATGTTTTTATAAAGCAGCCCATTTATATGAGTCTAAATACTTGCACCTCTTGGGAAAACATCCTGATTTTAGACTAAAAAGATAATATGTACTATTTTAAAATATGCTTTCCATTCACAAAAAAGAGTGAGTGTATATGAGACCTTCTAATTCAGATTCTCTGTTTAAGTCTCCATTTTCTCATTTAATAAGGGCAAGACTCAACATGCAGTGAAATGTTTTAACTACAGACCTCTTTGTTCTCTATTCAACTTAAGGGTCAGCCCAATTAGAATAGGGTGGAGTGGGGACTTGATAAGAAATGTTGGTCTCATAAAACTCGATTCTCTATCTTTAGATATACATTATAAAAGTCACTGTATAAACAGGCTCAGATTAAATTAACATCTGCATTCTTCTATTGCATAAGAGGAATCAACAAACAGTTAAAACCTTGTAACTTCAGGAAGAAACCACACACTGCCTCGAATACCCAGGCATAATTATTACTTTTAGAATCTTCCCTATTAACAGGGGCAAATTGAGGAAATAATAGAATCAGAAATAAAATTTACCTGGGCAGATATAAACTCTAGGCAAAAGGTGCATTCTTCTGACACCTCAAAGAAACTCTTAGTGTTTGGTCTTCTGTGATGTTTATGTAGTACATGTTGACTTATTTTAAATCTTAAAATATAAGTTTATATCAGAAGAAAACAGTTAATAATAATTTGAACCAAAAATTACTTTGATTCACTTTCTTTCCCAAAAGCCAGAAGTTCTGCAAGCCAGAAGATGGGAGAACTGAATTGGGTCCGAAGTCAATGGTTAAATCTTATGTTTGGATTGGTCAGCCATCGTAGATATGTATCTTTATAAAATCAAGTGAAATTCCTGAACTAACATGTTTAACACATAAAATATGCGGGATTTGTACAATCGAATTCATCCCTTAACAAGAATGAAAATAGACGCACAAAAGAACCAAGTTCATAATGCAAACCTTTTGTGACAAAGCTGGGCTTTCTCCTGCCTAATGTACGTGAACATTTAGAATTGACAGATTGGCAACAAGAAAAAGTTAACAAGTACTTGTTTCATATAAACAATTAAAACAAATTCTTCTTAACCAAACACCATTAACAACTATTTATTTCTAAGTCTTCAACTTGCATCAGAAGAAAGGAAAACACGAAAGTTTTTTGTTGCCTAATGAGTATAATTTTGTAAAGATGTGTTCTTAAAGCAACTGATTTAAGTTTCTTCAAGAAGAAATTTCTTTTTAAATGTTATTATTTGGTCTTGTAAAAATAATGGAAGAGAAAATCTTATTGAATTAGAGTTCATTTAAAAAAAAAACTCGCACCAACAATCTTAATGAAACATACAGTGTCTTTACTGAAGACACTGAGGAACTCTGTGTACCTGTGACCAGATCATCCCCAAAGTTCCTCTTGCACAGAATGAAGTGCAAGAGGCCAAATCCAAGATGTGAGCTGCAAGTGAAGGTTTGGAGAAATAATCACTATTTTTTTTTTTTGCCCACCAAAAATTAAAGTCTTTGAGCTAATGTAGGGTTTGAATAATAGGAAGCGGGGGTGGGAGAAGGGATGAGGCAAGCGAACCGTAAGCAGGAAACGTGAAGGGTCGGGAGAGGAATTACTAGGAATTGCCTGTAAGCAGGAATTACCAGACTCACCCCCGGCTCCAGGGCCCTCACACAGAGCTCTTCCCCAGGCCTCTCTGGGATTCTTTTCCTTGACTTTTCATTTCCCCCTTTCTTCTTATTTTCCCTCTTTCAGCTATTTTTGCATTATTACCATCACACAGAAAGTCTATATTTGTTAGTTACCAAAAATAAAATAAATAAATAAATAAGGGCTTCCCTGGTGGCGCAGTGGTTGAGAGTCCGCCTGCCGATGCAGGGGACACGGGTTCGTGCCCCGGTCCGGGAAGATCCCACATGCCGCGGAGCGGCTGGGCCCGCGAGCCGTGGCCGCTAAGCCTGCGCGTCCGGAGCCTGTGCTCCGCAACGGGAGAGGCCACAACGGTGAGAGGCCCGCGTACAGCAAAAAAAAAAAAAAAAGAGCAATGGCCCATATTCAGAGATTCAAAAGAAATATAACAACAGACCAAATTAAAACAAGCAGGGGAGGATGTGGAGAAAAGGGAACCCTCGTGCACTGTTGGCGGGAATGTAAACTGGCGCAGCCGCTGTGGAAAACAGTATGGAGGCTCCGCAAGAAATTAAAAATAGAACCACCATACAATCCTGACGTGCCACTTGTGGATATGTATGCAAAGGAAATGAAATTGTTATCTTGAAGAGATATCTGTACCTCCATGTTCATAGCAGCGCTGTTCACACTAACCAACGATGGAAACAACAACCTACGTGTCTGTTGACAGATAAACAGATAAAGAAAATGCAGAATATATATAATGGAATATTGTTCATCCTTAAAAAATAAAGAAATCCTGTCATTTTCAACAAGGTGGATGAGCCTGGAGGGCATCAGTTAAATGAAATAAGGCAGACAGAGAAAGATAAATACTGCATTGTATCACTTATATGTGGAATCTGAAAAAAAAAGTCAAACTCATAGAAACAGAATAGAAAAATGATTGCCAGAGGCTGGGGTGAGGGAAATGGGGAGAAGCTGGTAAAAGGGAACAAACTTTTAGCTGTAAGATGAATAAGGTCTGAGGAGCTAACGTATAACATGGTGACAATAGTTGGTAGTGCTGTATTGTTTAACTGAAATTTGCTCAGAGGGTAAAACTTAAATGTTCTCACCCAAAGGAAAAAAAAAAACAAAAAACAGAGAAAAAAGTAAATATATGAGGTGATGGATGTGTTAACTAATTCAAAGGGGAGAAATCCTGTCACAATGTATACATATATCATCACAATGTACACTTTAAATATCTTACAATTTTATTTGTCACTTATACCTCAGTAAAGCTGAAAACAATAACATAAAACAAGCAGTAACCTGAGAGGAATTTAATAGTGTGTATCTTTACTTTTGTCACCCTTTTCCCTCAGTGCTTTCTGGCAGTCACCTCAGACCAAATCTCTTTACCAAGCTTCCCATACCTGCCCCCAGTTCATTTAGACTCGACTATCTCACAGACTCTTTGAGATGTATGTGTCCCAAACATAACTGGCCATCTTCTCTCCTCACCTACCTGTTCCTATTCACCAACACACCATGACGCCTGAAACATGCATGTTGCTCTAGACTCTATCCTCTCCCTCACTCACACCCCACACACACATAGTATAAACATCTACCAAATCAATTATTTTAAAGTTCTTTTTCAAAGCCATATCAGCTTTGTCCTGGGCCTGCCGTCACTACCATAGTCCCAAGAATTTCCCACCCAGGTTATCACGACAGCCACGGCCTGCAGCCTTCCCCTGCCAATCATGCCCCACCACGTTGCCAGAGGGATTTTTTTTTTTATGTCTCTGCTGTAAAATGTTCATTTTTTTCATCTTTATTGGAGTATAATTGCTTTACAATGGTGTGTTAGTTTCTGCTTTATAACAAAGTGAACCAGTTATACATATACATATGTCCTTATATCTCTTCCCTCTTGTGTCTCCCTCCCTCTCACCCTATCCCACCCCTGCCAGAGGGATTTTTATAAAATCACACACCATCATGTCACTAACCCACTTTAATAGTCTGATGTTCCTCAAAGCTCTCAGGATAAAATCTAAACGCCTCAAGACAGCTCAGCAAGCTGTCCCTGACCAGCCCTTACCTCCTCTCCCAGCCTTCTCTCACCACCCTCTAAGTCACATCCAAGCCCTAGCTGTGTCTTTCTGTTCACTCTGTGCTCCTTATCACCCTGGGGACTTTGCACAGGCCCTTCTTTCTTGTGGGAACACACTTCTCCTACTCTCCTATTTCAGGTGTTATCAGTTGAGATAGCAATTCCTCTGGGAAATCCTTTCTGCCCCTCCAGTGATGCCTGTCTTTTGTCCTGTCATAACACCTACTACATTGCCCTTTAATCGCTGTTTCAACCCCCAGGTCACTTTGGGTTTGACAAGGAATGGACTATCTCTGTCTCATTTGTCACCAGGTATCCTGTGCCCAGCACATTATCCTGGCACACAGTGGAGCTCAACAAATATTTGTTATCGGAACAAAATGGAATCCCTAAGCTCTGTGTTGCCCCTCCCTCGCCCCCGAACCCCCTCTGTGGAGCACAGGTCTCCTGAGGGGGCAGACTGGAGTTGTATAAAGGAAGATGGTGACCCCCAACAAAGCAATGGTCACTACATCCCAGGAACCCCAAACTCAGGTTCACAAAATCAAGACTTGGTCCTACGGGACAAAAGCAGCAGAGGGAGAGGCAAGTCTGCTCTTCAACACTGGATGGGGCCAGACATTAGCATTAAGGAGCAGGTCTTCACAGATGTGACAGGTCAGGAAGTGAGAAGTAAGAGCTTGGATTACCCATGAATTATCTCCACCACTATTTCTATTCTGATGCCTTGCTGGTGTTCTAAGATGAGTGTATTTTATGACTGCCCCCAAATAAAAATCAACACGTTCTCATTATTTCAAAGCTTGTTCTTTATAGAAATGTTTTCGTGAATTGTATTTTTTTTCCCCTCTAACATTTTGGTTATGTATGCATGATAATACGGTTCCTTTTACTAATAGTGATTTCTTTTAGGAGTGTTTTAACTTTTTTGGAACTTCTACTTTATGACTTTTCTGAAGTTCAGTTCTACAAGGTGATTAACAATTTCTTCCTCTCATCTCCCCCCTCTCACTGCCATCACCAAGAAACAGATTTAGCTGTGAAAATAATGGGTCCCTTTTATTACTTCCCATAAAAAATTTAAAGTCTTATAAATGAATTATTAACAGTATCAAAGTATTAGCAGGAAAGGAGGCACATTTAATTGAAGGGTTTCCTACATATAAACTACGTGGACCCTTCCGTAACTGAAGCTAAAATACAATGTGTACTGCTCGTCTTAATAAAGATATTTAAAATATTTGCTTCAATAATATTACACAAATCTGAACATTAACTTGCTTCAATAACAGTTCTGTGATAGGTACGTAGTGTGGTTTTTTGTTTTCTTCCTTTTTTACTACTTTCTGACTTGTGGATTCAGAAGTTGTACTTGAACTGTGCTTTCCAACTATTTCTGTCACTGACACATTTCAAAGTTTGAAGGAAGCACACACACAGATTTAAGTCATAACCAGAAAAACTTCAAATTATATGACATCAACTCTTATTTTATGATTTTTTATGAATGAGCTAAGTAAAAATATACACAGTTCTCTGGGGGGAAAATGAATTAAAATCGAGAAGACTGATGAGGTCAGGCAAAAAGCCAAGCATGGTAAGGAATAAGCACTTAGCATTTTTTATGAAAATATGAGTAGTTAGCTAACTGTTCATATTTTTAAGGCATGGAAATGAAAATGAATTCTCAAATTAAAGATAAATTAACTCTCCAGTGTTTAAGCAACCACAAATCCAAAAAAAAAAAAAAAAGAGGGTCAATTTTAGCTAATCTTATCTGAAAGTCTCATTGTATGGTTTCAACAAAATAGTATTTCATTTTCAACGTCCCATTCTTTTATACCTGATTAATCCATAAATTTAGTTAGCATCTATAAAGCTTGGTTACCTTTTCATTAAAGGCTCATTGAAATTAGAATTTGAAGTATCCAAGTACACAAATTGTTTAAGGTGCCAGATAAGATGTCAAAATCAGCATTTCTTTCTCCTTCTAAGAATCAATATGCATTTATAGAGTGTTACATACAGTTTCAAATCTGATATGGAATCACAGGATCGTATACATATTTGGCCAGGAGGAAACCTCTAACTTTTTGTTTTATCAGCGAAAAATTATTCTTTTCTTGAGGTGTTAAGGTACAGAAAACATGTCAAAACATAGTTTTGAGCCTTAGCGTTGGGAAAATAGGGGTTTGCTCATGAATTTTCAAAGCACTGCAATATAAACAAGCAACCATCCCAACCTGAGTGGGGGCTTCCAGCTACAGCCCCTCCTCAGCTTGTTCATTTCACACTTGTGCATGAGATCGTATGACCAAACATTCTTGCTTCTAAGAAAACTGACTCATCTGGGTACTGACCGTGATATGCCAGGCGCTGCGTCATACACGGATTATTTCATTTAATTCCCCAGCAACTCTATGAGGCAGGGATTATATTTATCTCCATTTTACAGATGTAAGCCTATGATAAAAGTTAGAAAGCCTGCTCAAAACCACACAGCAAGCAAGTGGCAGAGATGGGATTTGAAGCAAGGGCTCCCTTACTCCAGAGACTGAACTCTTATTCATATACGGAAGGCTCAACTTCCCCAAAGGACAAGACCTTCACTCAGGAACTGTATCTACTTTCCAGAGGCAACAATGGGAAGATTCTCTGCAACTGGTTGACCACTGAGTGTTCTGCTTCTTAGAAAGCTCATGCATGAGAAAGTAAAAAGTGAGGAATTAATAAGACCAATGTTACTGTCTTCTATTTAACTATCTGAAAGAAAAATACTGTGCAAGGCCAAACCAATATTGAATTCTTTTGGCAATAACATTTGACTTACATGACAGGGATGAAATGAATGGTCCAACTCTCCTGGACATGACTGTACAAAGAAACAGAAGTCCAGTCCTCCCTTACACTCCAAGGAAAATATTGACTTCCTGCATTATCTCCAGCTACTCCAACCCTGACTCATGAGGGCTGCTTGATCTTAGCAGTGCCCATACATTCATCGACTGTGACCAAAGGAAAGAAGTGTGATGGGAGTTGTTGGTTAGCACTGAAGAACCAGTCCAAACGGCGATGCCGTGGGGCCCTGCTGGCAAAAGGAAAAAGAAGACTGGCAGGGAATCTGTTGTAGAAATGAGAGTTCAAAAGGGTTTTTTAATGAAAATGGGAGTGTATAATTTTCATTAAAAAAATGAAGAATCCTAAAGTATTCAAAGTTATGTCAAGGAAAAACTCATACCGAAATATGCACTAATCATCTCTGAGTAGTACAGTAGATGAGGCAGAGAGAAGATGTGAAGAAGTTTGAAACAGCTTTGCCAAATTCTTAGGGCTACAGAAGAGGAGGAAGAAACCAAAGATTCCGGTGGTTTGTGCCAGGTGTCTCGAAGACTGTTCTAATCATTAACTACAAGGAAGATCTGATTTGGGAGGCCAGTGGGAAAAAGAGGTACAGAACAACTTTAAACATGTTGCATTTGAGGTCCAGGAGCACACCAAGAACCAACTACCCAGCAAGTTATTGTAAATGCAATACTGAAGCTTGGGAGGCAAGTCCAAATGAAGTTGGAGATCATATGATTCAGAAATTCTACTTCTGGGTATATGCCCCAAAGAATTGAAAGCAGACTCAAACAGATATTTGTACACCCATGTTCACAGCAGTATTATTCACTATAGCTGACAGATGGAAACAACCCAAATGTCCATTGATAGATAAATGGATAAACAAGATGTGGCATATACAGTAGTCCCACCGCCATCTGCAGGGGATTTGTTCCAAGAACCCCAGTGGATGCCTGAACCACAGACAGTACAGATATATATATACCATGTCTTTTCCTACACATGCATACCTGTGATAAAGTTTAATTTATAAATTAGGCACAGTAAGAGAATATCTGAATTGTTAGCATCTCTACTCTCGCACTTTGGTGCCATTATTAGGTACAATAAGAGTTACTTGAACACAAGCACCACGATACCTCAACAGTCGATCTGATACACCAGATGACTACTGAGTGACTAACAGCGGGATACAGTGGATAAAGGGATGATTCACATCACGGAGCAGGACAAAGCTGGATGACAAAAGATTTCATCTCGTTACTGAGAATTGTATACAATTTAAAACTTAGGAATTGTTTATTTCTGGAAACTTCCATTTAATATTTTCAGACCACAGTTGACCACAAGTAACTAAAACCAAGGAAAGCAAAACTGCAGGTAAGGGGGGATTACTATACATAGAATGGAATTTTATTCAACCTTAAAAAGGAATGAAATTCTTTTTTTTAACTTTTATTTTATATTGGAGTATAGTTGATTAACAATACTGTGTTAGTTTCTGGTGTACAGCAAAGTGATCCAGTTATACATATACAAATATCTATTCTTTTTCAGATTCTTTTCCCATATAGTTTATTACAGAATACTAAGTAGAGTTCCCTGTGCTATACAGTAGTTCCTTGTTGATTATCTGTTTTATATATAGTAGTGAGTATATGTTAATCCCAACCTCCTAATTTATCTCTCCCCCCTCTATTTTCCCCTTTGGTAACCATAAGTTTGTTTTCTAAGTCTGTGAGTCTGTTTCTCTTTTGTAAATAAGTTCATTTGTACCATTTTTTTAAAATTCCCCATATAAGTGATATCATATGATATTTGTCTTTCTCTGTCTGACTTACTTCACTTAGTATGATCATCTCTCGGCCCATTCATGTCGCTGCAAATGGCATTATTTCATTCTTTCTTATGGCTGAGTAATATTCCATTATATATATGCACCACATCTTCTTTATCCATTCATCTGTGGATGGACATTTAGGTTGTTTCCATGTCTTGGCTATTATAAATAGTGCTGTAACTAACATTGGAAGGCATGCATCTTTTTGAATTATCATTTTCTCCAGATATATGCCCAGGAGTGGTATTGCAGGATCATATGGTAGCTCTAATTTTCGTTTTTTAAGGAACCTCCATACTATTCTCCATAGTGGCTCTACCAACTTATTTATACTCCCACCAACAGTGTAGGAGGGTTCCTTTTTCTCCATACACTCTCCAGTGTTTATTGTTTGTAGACTTTTTGGTGATGGCCATTCTGACAGGTGTGAGGTGATACCTCATTGTAGTTCTGATTTGCATTTCTCTAATAACTAGCAATGTTAAGCATCCTTTCATGTATTTTTTGGCCACCTGTATGCCTTCTTTGGAGAAGTGTCTATGTAGACCTTCTGCCCATTTTTTGATTTGGTTGTTTCTTTTTTTGATATTGAGCTGCATGAGCTGTTTGCATATTTTGGAGATTAATCCCTTGTCAGTCGCATCATTTGCAAATATTTTCTCCCATTCCGTGGGTTGTCTTTTCGTTTTGTTTATGGTTTCCTTTGCTGTACAAAGCTTTTAAGTTTCATTAGGTCCCATTTGTTTATTTTTGTTTTTATATTCATTACTCTAGGAGGTAGATTCAAAAAGATATTGCTAAAAAAAAAAAAGATATTGCTGTGTTTTATGTCAAAGAGTGTTGTCTATATTTTCCTCTAAGAGGTTTATAGTATCTGGTCTTACATTTAGGTCTTAAATCCATTTTGAGTTTATTTTTGTGTATGGTGTTAGAATGTTCTCCCCATGGACCAGGCACTGTGCTAAGTGACTTCAGCCCTTTATCTCATCTTAACATCATAACTGAGGAGGTAGGGTACTGCAATTCCCATGTTATAGAAGCAGAAGCTGAGACTTCAAAAGACTGAGTAACTTACTGAAGGCCACTTGGCTGGTAGCTGGAGAAGCCACGACTGAAATCCAGGTCTGTGTCATTCACAAGTCCTGGTTCCCCCAGTAACAACACAATAGGGTTGGTGAAATGGAAAGAACTCGAGAACTATTGAACCAGAATGCCTACATATGTTACAATTGACACTGTAATAAAAATAGAATTCCCTAATGTAATCACTGTATTATATCTTTGGGAGGGCATTTCAGAGGCAGCAAGGAAATTAAATAAAACCTGTGATTTCTAATACTTCCACAGTTAAAGTTATGAGAGCTTAATCACATGAAATACATTCATCCATAGGTTATAACACTTATTAGACAAAAATCTTTCTGGAAAACCTTTCAGCACGCTCCAGCGTAAAATAAAGAAGAAGAGAAAGGAGAAATAAGGTATTGAGGAAGTAAATAAAAAATTTACATTCTGTGAAAGAACAACTGCAGTATTATGTTTAGAACCGAAGTTTGACTCAGATATTGAAGCGAATATTCTCTGATTTACGGCCAATGCGACAAGCCAAACAAAATGAAACAGAATTTGGCTGTCTCAGCGAACACATTCCTAAAAATCCAGTGAGGACATTCAGTGTGCCACGATCTGAACGATTTCACAACCACATCTGTACGTTAATGGCATGCAAATAAAAACAGTATACCTTCATAATGCATCCCCAAATTATATTTTTACAGCTAATCAGTTCTAGTATACCGTATCAGTGACAGCAACCACCCACAAATGACATTTTATTTTATTTTTTAATGAAAGTATTTTTTAATAAAAGTATTATTTATACCTCAGTCTATTTTTAAAGGAAAAAAACACTTTAAAGGAATTCTAGGAAAGATACTCGTCCTGGAAAGTTTATTTTTCTAAATGAAGGAAAGGGGAAATCTTCTATCTACTTGCCCTCGTCAGACCCCCGTCTGCTAAAAATTTTGGCCAGGGCAACAACATGATCCCTCTCCTTGTCTGGCCTTGCTTACCATGTGCAAAACCACAATTGTTTTAAGGCCATGGCACAGGATCAAACCAACAGCTGCAATAAAGGAAAACATAATGAAATCAGTAACCACCAGCTCATTGTCAAACCCCAGAGACCATGAACCGCTTCCCATAACGCCTCTTAGGGCTCAACCCATAAGCAAGGGCTGTTCCACAGCCCAGAAAAGGACTTCCTGAAATTGCTCCCCCGGAACAACTGATAAGTATCAGACAAAGAGGGGACCAGCGTGACAATCGGAGCGATGAGTTCCATGCCAGTCCGTGTTCTGCTCACCTCAAGACCCCTCTCCTTTGCTCTGTTCAATTGTTTCCAGAGCTTTTCTTCAAGCTTTTTTCCTTCCTGTGTTCATTTAAAGTCCAAACAGTGGTGGCCAAAAACAGTAGAAACAATTTCAAACTGTTCTTGTCCCAAGCTGAAGAGCAAATAAGAGGAAACTGGACAAGCGATCAGAGCAAGAGGGTAACACTCAGAGCCTGAGCAGGGCTGTGCTTCAAGTCCTGGATGCCTACAACCACCGATAAGTGCATCGCCCCACCCTGCCATCTCTGGGTCATTGTGGTGCTTTAAAGAGAAAATGGAAAGACTATTTACTAAGATCCGATGTGGTGTGGAATATCAATGTCCTTCAAGCTGCCACACCTGAATGTTCCCTTGTAGGCGTTTGACCATCAAACTGCTAAATAAGGGGTTTCATCCACCTTCAGGAGGCCTCCAAAATTAACGCCCCAGGTGAAGCTCCTCTCAAACATCCTGGTAAAGATAAAAGAAGAGGCAGGAGCTTCTGATCCCATGGTCAGAGGTCTCTTCTAGCATGTTTTAACAGATGAGTTCAGACATTTTCTTAAACTGAAGTCCACTTCAAATAAGTGGAAATAAACCAAAAGACAATCTGTCAAACTTAGAAAGAACTACTAGTCTTCTTTCTCAGCTTGAATACCAATTTCTCCTAACAAGTAGAAATAAATGGATACTGGTTTTCATTCACTATGTTGCCAGTGAACCTTTACAGGATGGTTGTTGGATAAAACGAAACAAAACCTACGCATCAGGAGAATTGTTTTGTACTTAATTGTACCTATTTGCATGGTAAATTTAAATCCAAAAGAGCACAAATAATCTCTTGCATTTTATGGTCCTCATGGTGGGAGATGTTACTTCACCATAAGCTACAGGAGCCCTGTAGCCTGGCAAAGAGCTGTGCGAATATCAGACGCTCAGTAAGTGAATGAGTGGGAAGCATAAGTGGTATTAAAATCCACACTGTCTGGGCGTCCAGACAGCTCAAGTCTACGTGGTCATACTGCCCCGGAGGGAGCATTCTCTCAGACAAGCCACTTCACTGTGCTTGGAAAGTTTTCTCATTTCTCAAAGGTCTATATGCAGTCCACACCCCATTGTAGCTGAGGAGAACGAGAGAGCCTGGGAAAATCTAGAGTCTCCTTTCCCTCCCCTCTCCAGAACTAGCTCAGGAAATAAAATGGCATCGCTGTATGGTCTGAACAAGCCTTTGATGTCTTGGACGCAGATCCTCATCTGTACAGGGAAAGGGATGAATCTGTTGATCACTAGGGCCCATTCTAGTTCTAAACTATGATTATTCTCTTTTCTCACTTTCCTAAAGTACACATTTCCTTTTCACCTGGCCTCTTGGGGTTCCAGATTGATGATTTTTTTTTGGCTCCTGCCAAGAGTTGACCTCCACTGGTGGTCGTGGCACTAAGTGGAAGGAATACAGGCATTTTTAGGGAATGCCACAGTGCCAGGAGCACTGAACTTCTATTTGAGTCCCATGCCATCCTGGATGAACAAGGCAACCCCTCTGGGCCTTTTGATACCTTCCCTAGTGGCTACCATGAGGCCCAGAAAGATAATATATGCAAACACTCGGTCAACCATAAAACTTTGTGCCAACAGAAGGTATTACTATGGACTAATATACAGCCATCAAAATAAAATGAGACTTGTATGTACTAGTATGGAAAAATCTCCACTATACATTATTCAGTGAGAAACACTAGGCACAAAATAATGTGTAGAGTATGATACCACTTATGTTACCAAAATATGCACATGTGTGTATAAGTGTGTATGCATATGTGTATGTATATTTATGTAATTTTTGGAAGAAACTGTTAATATAGTGTTTACCTATCAAGAAAGGAAGTATGGACTTTTGAATGGGAGCAGAGGAAGACCTTAACTTTTCATCATATACTATTTTGTACTGTTTAACATGTAACCATGTGTATTTGTGAATTCATTGTTTTTTAATAATCAAAAAAGAAAAAATATTTTAAAAATTTCAAACCAACACCAGCCCAGCGTTAACAATCTTCATTTCTTTCCTGGTTCTCCTGCCATTCCCATCCAGTGGTTACTTCTCTCTGCTCAGCAACCCATGGGCCAAGCAATAAACTTAACCACCAGAACTTCACTGAGCAAAAGAAAACACCACACTTCTTTTATAAAGAATGGGGAAAAGGTTAAGTGTGAGCTGCATTTTTTGGTCCTCAGATAGTCCAGCAGAGAATGAGTAGCAGATGCCCAAAACACAGGCAGATGCTCCTGTCTTGAAGCCATGTCGAGTATGTGACTCTCCTCCTGCCCCAGCTGGGCCTGGCACCCCTTGATTTCTGCTGACCCAAACCTTTATCTGTGAAGGGTCTTGGTCCCCTCCCCATATAGAGGGTGGAGTCATCATTCACTTTTATCCTATGCCAATAGGGTATAAGTAGGCACAGGGGGGTGGCCCGGATTCTGCTCAGTGGATAGTAACAACCCCATTTTCCCCTGGCAAACAGGACTAACCCCAGTCAACTCTGTACCCACCGTTTCTTGCCTGTCGTCTCAGTGGGACAAGGAGCCAGCTATGGTCAGGTGGCAGTCCTCACTTCCAGTGTCCCTTTTAGAAGCATTCCTTCCCTTGGGGGATGCCAAAGAACACAGTGGTTAACACAACACAATGGGTTCTGCAGTCCAACTAGCTGGCTTCAATACTGGTTTTGTTTCTTATACACCTCAGTTTCCTCATCTGTAAATAAGAGTAATTTTAGTGCTGACTTCCTAGAATTTTGTGGAGGATTAAATGAGATGATGCATATGAAACCCTAACGTAAAGCCTGGAGCAGGGCAGCTACTTATTAAACATTAACCATCATTATTATGATTTTTCAAAGGTTTATTTCTTCATTGTGGTGCACAGGCTTCTCATTTCAGTGGCTTCTCCTGCTGCAGAGCACAGGCTCTAGGCACACAGGCTTCAGTAGTTGCGGTACCTGGGCCCTAGAGCACGCAAGCTTCAGTAGTTGCAGCGCATGGGCTCAGTAGTTGTGGTGCACGGGTTTAGGTGCTCCACGGCATGTGGGATCTTCCAACCAGAAATCAAACCCACGTCCCCTGCAATGGCAGGTGGATTCTTAACCACTGTGCCACCAGGGAAGTCTTAACCATCATTACTATTAGAAACTCAATCTCCAGACCAGAAGAGCTCAGCTTTTAAGGGACAGCACCTAAATGACAAGACCTTCAAACCAATCTGGAATAACCTATCATTGCTTAATAGTTAAACAATCCTTTTTTTACCCTTAAGTAATTCTCTTCACATTATATAACTTGCTAGGCTACACTTATGCAGTCAAGTGCAAATCATCCGAAACACTTCATCCGATCCAAAAATTCACTTCAGTCGCATAAGGCTAACCGTCAGAGCTGGAAACTATTCTTAGGCTTGAAAAAGAAAGCAAAAATGTAAGAAAAATAGCTGTTTATTCGAACCTCTTAATAAAATACATTCAAACACCTTTTTAAACAACAGAGAATTGCAGTCTAACTGTCCAAGAATGTAGGAGAGTCATAACATGCCTCTGAAAAGGGCTAAACTCAACTAATAATTCACTTCTGGGCCTTAAAATGAACGTGGCTGCCTCTCCTGCCCAAGAAGATAAAGGACGAAAGTCATCTATAGTCAGTAAGCCCCAAACTATTAAGCCAATCTGTACTCCGATTCCTGATTCAAGCTACCTGAATTATCTTCACTGAGAACAGGGAAGAAGGACTACACTTTATTTAACAGAATATATAATATTTCAAGAAGTGTTAAATTTGGTATAATTACCTTTTTGAAATCTATTCTTTCTACTGATTAATAATTTGGTGCCATTCCAAATTCTCATTTTGAAGCAACAATTATAAAGGTTATTGTGATTTTTTTTTCTAATTTACTGCAAAATGCTTGTTCAGTTTGGAAGCAGAGTCCACAGTTTGGGACTGCTCTCACAGAGATTACATTCTTTGGTGTCGCTATCAGGACATAGCAAGATTTAAAATGGACTCTTTAGGCTCAACCAACCATAAAATAAAGTCTATTCCAATAATTTACATACCCAACAAGTTTAATTTTAAAATTGTTTGCCTCTAATTCCATACTAAAAGCCTCGTTTTTCTGACCCTTCTTGATCTACTGCCATATTGGCAGGTACAAAGCAGATAGCCCCACGATAACTGCTCCTGTAAAGATTTTCTTCGAAGAATGCTACTGTAATGACACATAGGCCTTTTTAATAACAGTTCACCCCACTTAATTGGTAACTGAAACAAAGCCGATTTTGAAGGAAAAAGTTTCTACTAAAGTCGTGCAGAAATAAATCAACGTGACCTGTTATTTCTTGATAAATGATTCATTCTTTAATTTCTAGTCCCTTTATTTCAAATACACTATTAAGTAGTTAAATGATTTCATACCATGAATGATAATCACAGCAATCCCTAATGCAGTTATGGCTTTAAGCAAAAGGGGAGTCCCAAGCAGGATGGTACCATACGAGGTATGACTGTGGTCTCGTTCCTACTGAAAATACAAAGCTAAACTCCTTAGGAAAAAAGTGAAGCAATTGAAAGTAAGATACTAATTCACAGATACAATACGAAAAACAGAGAGGAATGGATCAAGAGGTGGGATGGTAGGCCAGAGCTCATCTCACATTCAACTCCCAGTTGCTCGGTGGTACAAAGGCATCATTAAAACAAATTGCAAGCATTAGCCTCAGTGTTCTTCCAACCATCCTGACAACATGCCAGAGTCATCCCCTTTCTCTCCCTCAAAATCCAATCTGCTATGAATAGTTGCCATTTGGAATGGTTCTACTTCCAAATCAGCTGCTGCCTCTCCTTCGGCAAAGCAGCCTTTCCACGTGGTGAGGCAGGGCCCCCGTCAGCTGCCAGGCTGCGCGTCCTGTGTTCCTCTATTTGTCCCTAGTTCTATCCAATTTTACCTCTCACCTTGTCTATTCCAATGGTTTCTTGACTCCGACATGTTTCAACACATACAGGCAAACTACTCAAGGGCAAAAGAACTAAAAGGACTAATCTACTAGGAGTAGTAGAGTGGTGGTAGTAGTAGTAGGAGTAGTAGTAGGAGTAGTAGTGGTGATAGTACTAGTAATATTTCAAAGAGCTACCTTCTTGAAGAGGTAAAAATGAAGGGATTTAAAAAAAATTGAATGGCCTTAAAAACTAAAATTAATTTGGATAAAGGAGCTCCAGCATTATGACGGTCAAGGGAGAAAATTTCACATCTCTAAAAAGAAAATCACTAAGACACGCTTGTCACATTTCTAAGAGTTAATGCAACAAAATACTCTGGTTTTGCCCCAAGGCAAGAAGAAACAGCTCATTTCATCTCAGGGGCACATTAGCACAGAGAAGATGTCCTCCACCGCTGAGCCTCACCTGGGGTAGCCGGGAGCCACCAACGCAGAGCCCGGAACCCCCTGGCACATCAGACAGTCTATTCGAGAAGACCAGAGCATCTGCTCCTTGTCACTGAGTAGTTAGATTTCTATCCCAAGGCCTTCTTAAAGGTATAAATTTACTTTTTTTGTGATAAACAAACAAAAGAATAGAACCATTACAATGATTAGTCCATTACAGCCAAAGATAACTCTTCGCTTTCATTACAGTGATTAGTCCATTACAGCCAAAGATAACTCTTTGCTTTCAATTTTTCCAGCTGCTTCAAGATGACTTTCCTACCCTTTATCCAACCACTTTCAGAATGAAAAGTACAACATTTCTAAATGAAGAAGTGGGAGCAGAATGAACTGCTAAAGTACATGTCATCAGTCACGATGCCATTGGCACAAGGAGTTATGGCAAAGGGCAGACAGTCGAGGTGAGGATCAAGCACTGTCTCCAGAGTGATCAGCTCATGTATGTCATCCATGTGTGCAGTATGCCCTTCAACCGTGTAGAGCCCTCAGGACAAACATAAGATGCAAATGCATTTGAAAGCACCACTCCTTTCACGAAAGCTTACTGTCAGGATGTGTTTTCTCAATCAGTCCTCAAATTTTATCCCCTTTCCCCTTTTAATCCTTTTTCTTGAAAGGTCTGGGAAATGCTGGTGTAATGCAGAGTCTAGTATCTTAGCCAAAAGGTTAAGACACCAAGGGAAAAAAAGCCTCATTCTAATGCAAAGCTTTGTGAATTTCAGTGGCTGTCCCACCGTATTCAAATCAAAGGGGGGCAACTCTTACTGACACTAGTCCTCTTGAATGACTAAATTTTAAGTCTTTGATTGACTGGGAACATCCTTTGGAAATACAAAGACTTTTTCATGCTGTGGGACTTGAGAAATATGAAAAGGAAGTTGAGAGCTGCCAGTTCTGGACATCCGGATTGCAATTCCTCATTTCAACAGTGTTTCAGTTCTATTAGCGTGCGACTGCCATCAACAACTGTTAACACCCAAGGCCCTCCCAAAAGGCTGGCTCTTCCTCCCCAGGATGTATGATTAGGTAAACAATCGCTATTTGGCTGCATGACTGAGATATTTCGTCCTTGCTGGTCAGGCCAGCTACTCTAAAGACCTAGATTCCTCAGGTATCATTGACACAAGGCCTTTCACCTCTGCTATAGCTTCTCAACAACGCATAAGGAACACTACTTTACTGGCCTCAGCTACCTCATACCCAACTGATGCAATTTCACTTGGGCCCATGAATAATAAAATGAAAGCTGTTACTTCAGTGCATATGGGTCCTCTTGCAAACAGAGAGAATAAAAATGTTTGGAAACTCAGGTACGAAGACTTGCTAGATACACAACAATCTTTCTCTACTGAGGAAAAAGTAAAGTAAATACTAGTGTGAAATAAGTCAATTACAACATGGATCTTTAAAATAATTTTTTATTACACCAGTAAAGATACTTATTAGAAAAATTAAAATGCAGATTATCAAAAAGATTAAAATTTAGTCATAATCCTATAACTCAGAGATAGTCACTGTTAATATACTGTAGTACCTATTTCCAAAGTCTGTACATAGTTCTTTCCCTCTCTATATATGAGTGTATGTGAATATGTGTATTTATGTATGTACCTATGTATATGTGCATATGTATGTTAATACATACAACACACACACACACACGGAAGTGTTTACAAGACACTTTTGACTCAAAGACTTTCTCCTGTCTTGTATTCAGAAAAAGTGTCTCTCTAGGAAGCATTTAATGAGTAATACATGGTCCACAGGGATCTTAACAGTACCTATATTTCTAGGAAAATGGATCCAAAATCAGGATTGTGACTCTGGTGCCCTTACTTGGTTCAGGAAGGAGATACAAAAGTGAGAAAAAGGAGCGGGATACCTCAGCCCTGGTAGGAGTTGAACCAGCACCTACCTTGCCCATCCTGGTCCTTGCGTGGATTTACAAAAATTCAGGAAGGAACACAACCAGAACAGGTGGTAGAGTGAAAAAAAAAAAAAAAGCCCATTTCTGGGATCTAAATTCACGTATTGCTGTCATCTTATGCCTTTACACCAACTGCCTCAACAGTACCAACCTCAGGATAAAGTATTATACAGAAAGAATGGAGGAGAGAGGAATTGAAATGTTCCAAATGCCCTTTACAAAATTGATTAAAGCTGACCAAATTATTTTTTTTTCTTCTCTGAGATCAGGTTTCCTGCCACAATTTTAAAAATTAAAGGATGTATCTAAGTTTATCATCTATCAGTGGTTCATATTATACGGAAGTTTATGTCAAAGCTTAGAAGTGAAAGTCTCTAGCCATTTTTTAGAACACCCTTTCATAAATATCTCATAAAATTAAAACCAAGGAAAAAAGTCAAGAAAGTTGCAAACAGAAAAATCATGGAGTCTAAGCTAAGCCTACTTAAATACATCTTAGCTTGGGACCAACGGTTTTCTTCCACATCAAATATCAAATACATTTACCTCCATAATAGCTACATTACATATTACTTCAGAGGAACACCTTCAGGTTTTTATTAACATCACTCCCATGTCAAACTTCAAAAGTAAACTGAAATAGCACATTATCCTGGAAATAAGTAAAGTGTTATCAACTTCTGAATACATGACAGACTTACTGCTAATAAAAGCGGTCCAGATATACACATGGAATATGTTTTTAAAATATGTTACAAATAATAAACCCATATATATATATATATGGGTTTCATATATATTTATGAAAATGAATCGCTTTGCTGTACACCTGAATCTAACACAACACTGTAAATCAACATTTCAATAAAAATTTTAAAAAATAAACTACAGGTAAACTTCAAAAAAAAATAAAAATAAAAAACCCATACTCCCCTAAAATATATAATGTTCTACGGTATTAAACATGCAGAAGCGAGCCATGAGATCACAACAGTAAATCACAGGCACTTACAATGAAGTAGAACTCTCCACCTGGTCCTCTGAACAGAGTGTCCATTTAAACACCACGATGTCTTCAGGTTTACTCCAGTGCTCTGTGCCCACTCCCTCCTCTCAACTCATAACCTTATCTTCTGAGATATCCCTTTGTTCCTTTATACTGCTTTGTGGCATCTCCTGTAGTGATGAGTTTAATGCTTCTATGGTTTAGTGTGTATTATTACAATCTTTCCACTTTTGTACAAGCTGAATTCTTAATTGGATCTCACAGTCTATGGATTTTATATTTTTGCATTTCTCCCAGGGCTAAAATAAAATGGTCATTCGAGAAATATCTGTTGCATAAAAAAGTCTTGTTCTAAGTCTCTGAACTCGAAAAGTTAGCCCTCTTGGGTAGAGAGGCTGTGAGGAACTTGAGGAGGGAGGTCTGTAGGCTAAGAAGACATGAGCTAAGAAAAGTGCAATAAGGAAAAGCAAGAATTGGGTCTGGTCAAAGACAACACTTCGTAGAAATCAGGTTGGGTGGTGAGAGGGGAGAGAATGGCATGTACCAGATAACACAGGCAGAGGGAGAACAACTCCCACAAGGGGTTGGTGAAGACACCCACCAAATTAACTTGATAAGAACAGAGGCCAGTATGAGGAACTGCACACGAGGAGGTCGGTCGAGAGGGCAGAGATGGGGCTGGTCTGCAGGCACTTGTGTAGCAGGAAGAGTGATCAACATGCTAGCAGTCAGAAAAACAAAATAAAGAAGAAAACCATCTCCAAGGTGACTACAATCTACCATCGTGTCACTGGTTAGTAGTAGTGGTAAGTGTACTTTTACATAATTTTCAAATGAAATCTCTCATTAGGAACTCTGAAGTGTCAAAGGAACAAAACAATTATGAATTTCAATTATCTTAAGAACTATAACTTATCTTCTCTGGTGTATAAGGAAAATATTGTGTGCATCACTTAATGAAATATAGTAAAGTGTGTGTAGGATTCTTTTAAATCACTGTGCTTGGATTTGAATCACACAAAAAATGTATATTTATAAATGTAATCTAGCCACTCACCCCTGGGGGATGATTTAAGAATTTCTTTACTTATTCACTCCACACTTCCTAATACATGATTTTGAAACCGCCAAATGGATCGGATAAAGATGATGTTCCTCTGGATAAAATTTAAAATCCATGTACCCTTTCTCAAAGAAAACAGAATAGTACCTATGGCAGAGAGGAATTTTAATTTAATTGTTTACTTCTTTGTTCCTTTATTTCTTAGCAACTGAAAAAATGAAATCTCTTTTTTATTTCAGCTAAAGGAAGACGAAAATGTGAGGAAAATAACAGAAATATTTCCCCCACTATATTCTCTGTTTCTCAAGTAAAGCACTGCTTTTCTTTAAAAATATTAAATCTGCTCTAAAACTCACACGTGAGCAGAGAATTAACGTAATTCCAAGAAAAAATTTTACAAAGTGGATGGCAGATCTATGAAACAGATTTTTCTTGAGTGTTGTTATTTTTCAGTCAAAAAGCCAGGCGAGCAGGTTACAGTATAACCTGTATGCACAGTTCTGAAATAGCAAAGTATAATACATAGTTCAGAAATGATCAGACTACATCTCGAAGTATACTCTTCTCTGAATGAGTATCAGAGAATCAGACCGTTCTCTCTGAAAGGATCTAAAAGGAAATAGCATTTTAACGGTATCAACAGCAGCTTTCTATGAAGGAAAGGGAAATTTAGGCAGGATTAGGCCACGGGACGCCATTGGTAGGTTTTGTAAGAACAGTGTTAGCGCATAATTTTGAGGGCTAGTTAATGCCCTTTGAAAATGTGCCTATTAAAGGCTATCTATAATTTTTGTGTGAAATTAATGCCGCTCATAAACAAGGCTTTCTAATGGAATTGTTGATAAGCTTAACCACTATATATGGGCACAAAGTCTACTACTTTAATGGAAATAGTCAATGCCAGGACCAGGACAGAACCATTTAGTAGGGAAATTGGAAATTTAACTTCAATCAGATGGACAAAAAAAGGAAAAAGAATGCTTGAAGTGGTAGCATAAAAACACCAGCGATTAAAAACATTTGGAACCTTTGCTTACCCTTCAAAGGCATTTGTTGCCATGGTTTTTAAAGACCTCTAAAAGCTTCAGCTGTGTCCACAAGCACCGCCAAGAAATAGGGGCTCTAGACTGAGTTTATTTGTCAGATGCATTTTGTCTTAATTATCTCCAAGATAAAGATTATTTGGCTGAAGGATAAAAAAAGAACAGCCACTGTCATTTCACAGGTAGAGAGACTATGATTTTGCTTTTCTGAGCCAGTCTTCAAATGCATGCATTCATGTGTGCACACACCTCTAATTTTCATACTGTAGCACTAAAGAGTAACTAGCACTTAAAATTGGTAATAGGGATGGCACTCTTACATGGAAGGAGGTTTTCAAGTCTTAAATTTTAGGGTTGTGCCTTTCTTTTTTTCTCCGTTGACAACCAGGAGCCAAACATCTGGCAAGTTTACCAATCGCTGGAGGTAAGACTTTTCTTTTAAAAAGTTTCATTATAAATTCTTTCATTTGAAAATTACATGATAGCTCATATGTATACACTCTAAAACTCTCCTGCCCTTTGGCCCCAATTGTCTTATTTCTCTGTTGCACAATTTGCATCTTTCTGGGTTAGAAAAGATGTCTGTGGACTCCCATAGTATTAATAATTGGGGGTGGGGGAAGCTTGCTTTTTTATTTGAACATCATAAAAATGCTTCGATTTGTTCCTGCCATTTACTATTTGTACAGCTAATGTGTTGGTACCAGCATGTTCTCAAATTGTAAGATCCTGGAGAGCAGTATTTGGCCCTATTGGGCTAATTTGTGATTTTCCTGTTTAGAAGGGCCTTGAACATACACGTTTAATAATGAGTGCTTCTTACAAGGTTTTGGTAAGATCCAGGAAACTCATATTATCATGAGAATCAAGAGGATGTTTCTGGAGTTACTTCTTCATTATTAACAATGGACCACCTTCAGGAAGTAGTTAAACCATTCATTTCATCAAGTTTCTTTAAAATTAATTGAGGAAATCGATTCCAATTCCCACTCCTGGACTGTCTGCAGGGTGCTGCTTCTGTTTCTGTAGCTGCTGGATAATTCTATCTGAATGTCCAGCTATCACGTCAAACTCAGTACGTCTGGAATTTAATTTTCTCTACCCCTATCTGTTTGGCCTTCCTGTTGATTTTCCCAGTTCAGGTGATGACACCAGCATTTTCCCTCTGTTTTTGAACCTCTTTAACTTTCTTCTTTTCCAGATACTTCATATTGAATCATCTTAAAACAATGTAGATTCTTTCATTATAATATCCTTCATTCTATTCCTTTTTCCCATTTCACAAATACCAAAGTTCAGATTTTTAGTAAGTCTAAGGTATGTGACTATCAGACAAATTCATCCTCGTGCTTTTAGCTGCTCCCTTCTCTGGTCTCTCCTAAATGCCTCTGGCAGATTCATCTTAATTAAAGACTGTTTTGTCATATCTCTCCCATGACTGAAAAAATGTAATGGCTTTTATGTTGCTTAAAGCAAACTGATCCTAACCATCCTTTCCTTCCTGTATTTATTCATTGAGTGACTCCTGTAATATGAAGCCTCGATTTGGGCCTTGCCTTTGGGAGACTCACAGTCAGTAAGAGAAAGACACACAGACACTAATACAAGCAGACCTCAGAGATTTTGAGGGTTGGGTTCCAGATCACTGCAATAAAGTGAGTATCACAATAAAAGGAGTCACATGAATTTTTTGGTTTCCCAATGCATATAAAAGTTATGTTTACACTATACTGTCATCTATTGTTCGCAATAGCGTTATGTCTTAAAAATGTACCTGTGTTAATTAAAAAATACTTTATTGCTAAAAATGCTAACCATCATCTGAGCCTTCAGCGAGTAATCCTTTTGCTGGTGGAGGGTCTTGCCTCAATGTTGATGGCTGATAACTGATCAGGGTGGTGGTTGCTCAAAGTGACAATTTTTTAACATAAGACAACAATGAAGTTTGCTACATCGATTGACTTTTCCTTTGACTTGAACAATCAGAGGCTACTGTAGGGTTATTAATAGAAGACAACAATGAAGTTTGCTACATCGATTGACTTTTCCTTTGACTTGAACAATCAGAGGCTACGGTAGGGTTATTAATTGGCCTAAGTTTAATATTGTTGTGTCTCAGGGAATAGGGAGGTCCAAGGAGAAGGACAGAGACTAGGGAACAGCTCATCAGTGGAGCAGTCAGAACACAACATTTATCAATTAAATTCACCATCATGTATGGGTGCAGTTCATGATGCCCCAAAACAATCACAATAGTAACATAAAAGATCACTGATCACAGATCACCATAACAAACATAGTAATAATGAAAAAGTTTGAAATATTGTGAGAATTACCCAGATGGGATACTGAGACATGAAGTGAGCAAATGCTGTTGGAAAAATGGTGCCAACAGACGTTCGATGTAGGGTTGCCGCAAAACTTCCAATTTGTAAAAAACGCAGTATTTGCAAAAAGCAATAAATCAAAGAGCAGTAAAACAAGGTATGCCTGTACCTGCAATCCTAGGCAATGGGAACAAAGTACAGTCATCCCTCAGTATCCTCAGGGGATTGGTTACAGGATCCCCCTCAGATACCAAAATATGTGGCAGTTCAAGTGCCTTATATAAAATAACCATAGCATTTGCATATAACCTACACACATCCTCCAGTATACTTTAAATCATCTCTAGATTATTCACAATACCTAATATAATGTAAATGCAAATAGTTGTAAATACAGTGTAAATGCTATGTAAATAGTTGGCTGGCACAAGGAAAATTCAAGTTTTGCTTTTTGGAACTTTCTGGAATTTTTGTTAATATTTTTAATCGGGGGTTAGTTGAACCCACATATACAAAGTGCTGACTGTAATACGGAGTGCCAAGAAGAAAGAGAACTTCTGCATTAACATCAGAGGTTTGATGACAATCACTTTGACTAGGACAAGAAGAAATTTTACAGGTAAATCGAGAAAGAAATTCCTAGCAAAGAAATGGGATAGTCATGTTTGAATAACAGTACGTAGTCCAGTCTAGAGGGTCTACCTCAGAAGTAGAAACGATGACTTTAAGACAACCAGAAAGATAGGCTAGGACATGATTGGGGAAATCCTTGAATGCTTGGTTGTCTAAGGATTATTCCATGGGCCCCAGAAGTCATTAAAGAATTCTGTGCAAAGTATTGTTATGGTTAGTGATTTGCTAATGTTAATAGACTGTCAGTGTGCAGACAGGTTTGGAAGAAGGAAAACAAATGAAGGAAGTGACTTAAATGAAGAAGGAAAAAGGAAAAATTAAATTACTGCAACGATCCTGGTGAAAGTTAATGGGGCAAACTCGAAGTAGTGGGAATTGGATGGACAGATATTAAAGAGATAGACCCAACAGGATCACACAACAGTTCTGATGGGAATCATCCCAGGGAAGGACTGCAAAGTGAAAAGATGAGGATAACTACCTCCAAGCTTTTACGTGTAGATGCCTGAGGGAATGGTGAGGGAACTGATATAAAAGTAATTAGGAGGAGTGGCTCGTGTCAGGGATATGTAGGCGTCACCAAGAAGCAGGGTTGGTACGGGAGCTAAACTTGGAAGATATTTACATAGCTGTTATACTGTAGGTCTTAAATACTGTTCCCTAGGGCTACCATAACAAAGTACCATAAATGAGTAACTTAAAACAACATAAAGTATTGCCTCACAGTCTGGAGGCTAAAAGTCTGAAATCAAGGTGTCAGCAAGGCCATGCTCCCTCTGAAGGCTGTAGGGAAGAATTACTTGCCTTCTGGTGTTTGCCAGCAATCCTTGCTGTTCCCTGGCTTGTAGATGCATCACTTCAATATCTCTTTCCATCATCTCACGGCATTATCCTCCCTGTCTCTCTGTCCAAATTTCCTCTTCCAATAAGAACATTAGTCACCATACTCTAGTATGACCTCATCTTAACTAATTATATCTGCAACAACCCTATTTCCAAATAAGGTGACATTCTGAGGTACTGGGGGATTAGGACTTCATCATATCTTTTTGGGGGGGACACAATTCAACCCATAACAGATATGTATGACATTGCTTAGGAAACTGGGTGGAGAAAAGGATGAGCAAGTGAAAGGAACAGAGATTGCAAACTCTGTGGAATGCCTGCTTGTAGAGAGACGAAGAGGGAAAATAAAGAGGCACAGAGAAGACAGCAAGCCCTCTGTTCTTTCACAGTTGATTTACCCAATTTCCACTGTGCATTTCTTGGTTTATGCTGTTTCACATTTTTGGAATTCTTCTCCAAACTTCTTAATGCCTATGAAAATCCTCCAATTCTTTCCAGGCCTACATCAAATATACCACTTGCATTAACACTTCTCTTGCTAGCCTGACCTGATGAAATAACTCTGTTCTCTGAAGCCCTCCAGCAGGTTTTATCTACTATTCTTTTGACTTCTTGCCATGTTCTATCATTTAACAGACATGTGCCCACGTGACTGTAGACATGGGAGTTATAGCAACAAACAGGGCAAACCAGACCAGAAACCGGCTCTCACTGAGCTTCCACCCAAGTTTGGGCAGGAATATTTGAAGGTGGCGCCTGTTGCAGACAGATAATAATCAACCAAATGAATAAATTTGTAAGTTCATTAAGGGTTTAAGGGCCTTAAAGGAAAGTAAGGAAGGTATTTTAAAAAAAAAAAAAACTAGAGGCAAAGGTTTGTAGGGTTATTTTCGGTGGGGTAATCAGGGGAGGTAAAAAGGGAACCATATATACTAAGGTCCTGAGAAAGGAATGTGTGTCGTGTGTTGGGAGAAGAGAAAGATGGCCATCGTGGCTGGATTACAGTGATGGGGAGAGAAGGAAGCAGGAATACGACCATGCAGAGTATTTTAAGGCATAGAAAGGAATCTGGACTTTAAGTGCAGTGAGAGTTTAAGTTTAAGACCGTATGACCTGATTAATGTATCTAAAAGAGCTCTCCTGCTGTCACTTGGAGACTAGACTGCAGAGGAGCAAGTAGGGAAATGTGGAGACAAAAGACTTAGTATTTTGGGGTGCATGTACTGCCAGGATCAACTCTGAGATGTATCTCTGAAATGACTCCAGAGATAAGACAGTTTTGTAATGAGAGAGCGGCAGCCTCCACTTCTACCCCACCCTCTGGCCTTTTCTAGACAGGGGCGCATAGGTCAAAACAGAAGGTGACTGGAAATGGGAAACTTAGCATAAAAACGAACCCATCTTGGGCAAACAAGAGTGAATTCCTAAGCACAAAAGAACTAAGTTCTCTTTTCACAGACCAGCTGAACGGTCCTGAGGTTCTTTAGAAAGTCAGTCTCTGCTTACCCCTGGCAGCTGCTGAAGGAGCTATCCAGGGTGCTGGACTCTCACCCTGAAGCTTTCTAGGGCCTGGTGGGTAAGGACATCAGTTATCCTTGTCGGACCTAAGACCCCCACTGTGCTGAACCATAACCAGACTCCACCCTAATACCATGTCCTTCTGGCCTTAGCTAACCTTTAAGTCAACACGGGCCTGGGCCATATCTGTTAAGCATAGTGTTAAGCATCTTCCACAGATGCCTTAGAAAGAAAATATAAAGTGGCAGTGCAGCTAGGGGTGTACAGATAGGTTTGAGCCTCCACTGTGCCTCATGACCATTTATAATATAAGACCATAATATGATCTTTATAATATTTATTTGTAATATTATGACCAAGCTGCGAGCTCCATGGAGTCCTTTTCCTTGGAATAATGTTCAAAGGTAGTACTTGGCTGCTGAACCTATAACCAAATCTCCTTATGTAACATATCCAAGAGTCTCTGCCTACAACACATCTTAAGGAACACTGCTCCTCTACCTACAGTGATTAATAAATTCACAGAATATCCAATTTCACCCATCTCCTTTAAATCGTGTCCTTGACTTCACTTTAAAAAAAAAAAGTATGTTCAACTGGAGGCCATTATTCAATTTCTTGAGTAATCAAGTTCATACACTAGGCAGGGGATGAAAATTTGTATGCTTTCAAGTCAAACACTTTACCTCTTCAACTAAACACTTAGAGCACTAGAGTAATCTGATGGATACTCATTTCTAGTTCTCTTCTTAAGCAACAAGAAAAACAGGAAGAGCTACAGCATCTTCAGAACTTTCTACCTGCAGCATGTCAGACCCTTCACTGTCCTTAAATAGGTTTGAGGGGCAGCGTGATTTATAAAGAGTCACAGAAGTTCAGTAAAACTTTTTAGTTCCAAGCTATCAAGACTATGATGAGAAAGACTCTATTGCTCTGCTGTTTTCCTTTTATATACGCAAACAAATCAAATAGATGGAAACGCCGTTAAAGTCAAAAGGAAATAAATTACTTTGTTTTTACACAGTCTAAGAAGAAATATATGGCCCAGGAATGTCTTAGATGGTGTATTAATTTTGTTAATTTTTATTCACAGAACTCCCCAAACTCTGCCTTACCTCCTGGGCTTTACCCGCATACTCAGTCCCATTTTCATATGACTGAACACTCAACCTGCCCTTTTTCATTTTGCTCACTTGCAAAATTCTCCAGACAATTTTAAATCAGGAAACTTTCTCTGAGAGCCTGACTCAAGCCCCACCAGGAATAAGTGAAGTCTGGACTCCTGTAAAATCTGCACTCACTCTCATCTTGGTACTTATCACACTGTAATTTAATTGCTGGTTTATCTGTCCACCTCTCCTACTACCTTTCAGCTCTATGGGGGTAAGGACTATGTCTTTACTGTAATTGTATCTCCAGGACCTCACACAGTGCTTTGCTTAGTAGAGGCATTCAATGAACAAATTAATAAATTAGTGAACTTTATAATTTTTAAGTTTCCTCTCTATCTTTAAAAGTTAATAACTCTGCCTTGTTTCCAGGCTTCCTGCAGAACTTTGGACTCAATAGTCATCTCATTTAAGAAACCTTCTGTAAATGTCTTCATACCATGGTAAGTAAGAAGTTTCTGAAGCCACGTAGAAATTGCATTTGTAAGCAGTTTATATGTACAACTTTCGCGAGTATAATGAAATCCTACTGTTTAGTCTGTACGTACAAGTTAGATATCAGATACATACTTTAACTATCAAAGAGTAAGCAAACATTTTTTTGAATATTTGAACTTGAGATAAAGCCATACCAACAAAATATTTCTTTTTATACACTTACATTGACTTCATTTAATTTTTATAAGTATTTTTTTCCTGTGTTTTCTGTTCCGATGCCTTAATGCCTAGAGACAATACTAAGTTCAGTGTGGTGTTACATAGCACACTCCTAAATGCTGAACACACATGAAGAAAATAATTTGTGAAAATACTGTCATTGTTCCTTGGAGGAAGATAGTTTCTACCTTCAATCTCAGTCTTTTTACATTTATAACTGACAATATCTTCTTTTCTTATATTCATCTATTGTCTTCCCTATCTGTATCATAGCACAGCACTTTATACTAACTTACTCTCTAATCCTATCATGAGAACGTGTACCTTTGCCTCCCCAAATAAATTTCCCAAACAAATTCTAAATTTTGTGGGATTATGGATTACTTCTTACACATATTTTTATTTCCCTCAGACTATCTAGCACAGGTACAGAGTAAGTTCTCAATAAACATGAAAGACAAAATGTTAGATTTGGAAACCATCGATTCTCTTGTCGTACATTAAATCGGGAGTCAGCAAATTAAGGCCCACAGGCCAGTCCTGGTCAGTTACCTGTTTGTGTATATAAAGTTTTATTGGCACACACCCATTTATTTACACAGTACCTATGGCTCCTTGCAGGCCACAATGCCAGAGTGAGTAGCTGTCACAGAGACTGCATGGCCTGCAAAACCTAGCTAGTTACTCTCTGGTCCTTTGCAGAAAAACTGCTGACCCCTGCTCTAAATCATTTTTACAGATGAGGGAACTCAGTCTCAGATAAATGACTTGTCCAAGTTTGTAGCTGAACCTACCCACTAAATCTACCTCTGTCAGATGATTTTTCCATACCAGATTAAATGCTTGATAAAAATAATGGTATCTTAGATTATATAAAACTAACTGAAAAGAAGAATCACAAATGAAGATGGCTGTCAAAAGACCTTTAAGGGCTTATACTAACTTAAACCAAAATACAAATATCACTTTTCTAAATTAAGATAGTATTAATATCTGCTAGTAAAATTAAATAATCTGTGTTGGTATGTATCTATATACAAAAATCCACTATCATATAATATTATAAATTTTATTAAAATTCTAATAAAAAAGTCCCAGTCTTACAATAGATTTCTAAAAGATGGTGAAAGTAATAGTTGTCAAAAAAAAAGTGCTTTTAAAATGGACCAAGTTGACCTCACATGCTACTCTATTAAGATATGAATAGCCTTTAAAAAAATCCATCCACTGGCAATGAAAGGAAAACTGAATAGTGTGTATCATCCCCCAGCTTTCACCCCACATCAGGGCAGTGAAGAGCTACAGCAAAAAGTCCATGAGAATAGTGATTCATTCTCTATTCAAAAGTGTCTGCAATCAGTACCTATTAATTTAGTAGACTCTGGTTTTCAACAAGTTACTTCAGTCTCAATTTCCATAGAGGGAATCACACAAAAACTCCATCAGAAATATTCTTAGTATTTATATACTAAACTTTGTTTAAGCTGAAAAGATAAAGGAATAAGAACAGAGAAAAATGGTCCAGTATTAAAACAAAAGGTTAATCCAGCTAGTTTGAACTGCTGTCAGGTCTCTGTTTTTGTCAAAGGATCTTTAGCATAGATATTTTAGGTAGTAAAAACGATTGTTTCTCCCAGTATATCCTATATAGACAATACAGCAACAATATAGACACTCCTGGAGGAGAAATGAAATGTAGCTGGCAGTCTATCAGAGAAACTGCACTTGGAAAACTGTATAAAAGAAAAGGATTGAAGCAGACATTGCAAATGACATAAATGAAGTCTTACAGGTGTATCCTTAATAACTGCTTGATACAGATAATACATCCCTTATTACAAGTCACCAGCCATTGAATCTTCTCAGTTTAGCAAAAGGTCATGTCATCCACTGAGACAACAAAGAGATGGAAGAAGAGCAAGAGAAGAACGAGTTAAATTAGAATTGGTCTGGAGCAAAGATCAGAATGCTTATCTGCGCAAAGCTAAGCTGGAGAAATAATTATATATGGATAATTCATATCACACTACATCACAACAGCCTAGTTGCCTACAACACATAAATATCCACCTGCCATCCCCCAATCATGGCATGGACAACATCTCAGAGACACAGCTATTGAAATCCTCTTCCTCTAGAGTTGCTCAAGACTGTTGGGATCTTGCCAAATGGAGGAAGCATAATGACTCAGCCACAACTACCCTGACATTTGCCAATTCCTTCTCCTGGGATCTTGTCTCTTCTCCATGTTTCTACCATAGATATTCGTGGACCTACTAGGTATTAGTGTTTTGTACAAATGGCTGATCACATGCCTTCCTCTGTTGCTTCCCCTCTTAGGATTAAAAAATGGGATAAGTTGTTTGCAACACACTATTACCTTGAATACTTCTCTTGAAGAAGGCCTTACAGCCCTCGCAAGACCAAACTCCATAATGGTAGCCTGAGGCATAGTCATTGCACACTGCACAGTAGCGAGTCTCCTTGGCAGATTCCATGGCCATGCTTCCCTTGTCACTGGTGCTGGCCAATCTCTCTCTGCCACCCTGGCGCCGATTATCTGAATTTGGCCTGGGGAAAAAAATAGGAGAAAAAAAACAAAAAAACAAAACAAAAAAAACACAGTGAATCCATTAACATTAGAAAAGCAAAACATGCACTCTCCTCTAAAGAATAAGAGGCTTGGAAGACGTAGCAGATCCACTTTATTCTGACATTTCGAAATAATGAATCATAATGTAAGCTAATCTTCATTACCTCTTGCCGTCTGTTGCAGCAAAAGGGGTTTGCCTATTATATTAACCTTGAAGGGAAATTGTTTATTGCAAACTTTCTTTAAAAATGGACTTCCTACACCAGAATATATTATCCAGAAAATGACAAAATGAAATTAGCTGGTTTCTAATAGACTTAATCATTTTTTTAGGGATTCTCAATTAACCCAGAACCATTAGAGACCAATGCTCATTCCAATTGTAGACCACACTAAGGGCCTTTAGAAAATGGAGACAAAGCATAAAACAGCTGGAACATTTGAAAGTCAGATGAACTGATGAACAACATAGAACATGTATAGAAAGATAATTCAAATTTTTACATCATTGTTACAAGGTAACCCTGGGTATCAGTTGTTATGACTTGACTGTAATTTGAGGATAGTAGTCAATATTCAATATTCCTCTTCAAGAACATGTAGAATGAGAAGAACAGAGGAACACAAATGATTACACCAATGCTGAAAATTTTCAGGGAGGAAGCGTATCTCAGAAAAGAAACTGAGAAGGCACAGTCAGAAAGTTCTGGGAGAACCAAGGAAACGGGGAAGCAAAAAAGTTTAAAGAAGTAGAAAGCTTTAAGAAGGAGAGTGTGACCAATCGTGTCAAAGGAGCAGAAAAGTCCAATAAAACCAGGACTGATAAAATGAAGCTGGATTTGACAAGGAGGACACTTAGCAAGGAGTTTCAGTAGAGGGTACAAGCCAATCCAGTGGGTGGAGAGTGCATGGAACATAAGGAAATGACAATGAGTGAAGGCCATTCCTCTGAGAACTTGGATGTGAATGGGAAGAGAAAGAGAGAGGGTTGTCACTAAAGAATATAAAGACAAAAAGGCGTGTTTTGAATGGAAGGGGCCTGAGAAGGCCTCATGGAGACTGAAGGGAAAGGGCCAGTAGGGAGGGAATGGTGGAAGGTACAGAGAAGGGAAAACAGAACAAAGTCAAGAAGGAAAGTAAAGCAGTTGGGATTAAATACACAGGTAGAAGGGACAGCTTCACTGAAGACACCTTGAAGAAGACAGGGAGCAAAGAGGTAAGGAAAGGAGTAGATGAGACTACGTTTGCATGTCTTATCTAACCACTTATAGGAGCAGAAGTGACATTGACCCAGGATTTGCTAGGCATGTGCAACAGAATAAAGGTGGTATGAGAGAATTGGGGAGTATATAGCCAGAGCCCAGCACAGTGCCTGGAATGTAGTTGGCACTCAATAATACCTTGAAATGAATGGAGTGTTCCAGGGTATATAAGGGGGGAAAAAAGAAGTAGAAAAATATTGGAAGGAAAGATGGAATGAAGCCTATGACATTTAAAAACAAAACCAAAATAAGATGAGAAAAAGTGAATTGAAGATCGAGCTGCCAGGGTCTCTCGGTTAAGGAAGCTCATGCTTCTTGCTTTCCGCTCCCCGCCCAAATAACCAGACCACCATGACTGTCACCACTCCTCCCCTTCACAAGCCTGCCTCTCCTTGTAGCTCAAATTGTACAACCCTTCCCTGCCCTTCTCACTCATTAACGTCGCCCACAATTTTGCAGCAGTGGCTCTCAAACTACATTTGCCGTAATATTCACAAAATAAGGAGCTCCTTGGGTTGAGTGCGTCTGACTTTGCCAGTTTGTTCCATTCTAAATGACTTAGCTCTTAGGTTGGCAGCCATAAACAGGAGATCTTTATTTTTTTAATATCCTTAGAGAGAGCTGCCTCACAGTATTCAATTCTAGTTCATATTCTGCTACCCATCTCCTTCCATTTCGTCACCATGCCGTCAACGCTCCCCCAATAACCTCAAATCTTTCTACTGTTTGTTTACTAATGTCTCATGCACGATTCAAGTCAGCAGGTAGCAGCTGTGAAGATTTCACTACAGAAGCTTAGCACCTGGGGAGGGAAGGGGTGGTGAGCAAGCATGACACTGACAGATTCGATGTCTTATAAACATTAGTATTGACCCTCGGGAAGCAGCTCAGCACCTAACACATAGCAAGCGTGCAATACATGTTTGTTGAATGAATGAATGAATGAGTGAGTGAATAGTATGTGCATGGGCAAAAGTTCCAAGGTGTCAAGTATCCTCCACCCATCCCTGCATAATAAAATACCGTATTTTTTTTTAAATTGTGGCAAGGTAAACATAATATAAAATCTGTTACCTTAACTGTTTTTAAGTGTACAGTTCAGTGATAAGTATATTCACACTGTTGTACAACCAATCTCCAGAAATTTTCCATCTCACAAAGCTGAAACTCTTTACCCATTAAACAACAACTCCTCATTTCTTCTTCCCTCCAGCCCCTGGCAAACACCATTCTACTTTCTGTCTCCATGCATTGGTACTCTGGATACTTCATATAAGTAGAATCATATAGTTTCTGTCTTTTTGTGACTGGTTTATTTCACTTAGCATCATCCGTGCATGAATTCCTCTCTTATCAGCCAATCTTAATCCCCACACGCTGGAAATAACGTATCCCTGTTCCGAACTCGATAGCAGGTTTTCCTTTACTTCTCTTCTGCTACTTACTACATTATCCCTCCTTCAATTGTACATTCTCGTCTTCACTGCTGTCCATTAAGTTCCTTGTGTCTTATCTTTGGAACGCTGAGCGTTTAGAGCACAGAGCCTCTTCCAGAATAGGAACTCAATAAATATTGATATCAAATGAATTAATCAATGACTGAGTCAATAATATAACAATTTTCAAAACAATATAAATAGGATATGCAAATACTGATTTTAAGAATATGGGTAAAAGATGTAAGAGCAAAAGCCCATTTTCCCCAGATCTAGCAGCGTTGCATGCCGTCGGCAAAATGCCTTTCATCCACACTTTACCTTTGAGATGGCCCTGGAATACTGAAAGTCTACGGTAGACATAGGGCATAAAATCAGAAAGCCTCCGAGAAGAAGAGAGGGGAAATTACACAGGCCATGTTTCCTCTCCATAAAGCAACTTTTTTATCCAGATGGGAAGTTCACATATATAACACTGTCAGTAATCATTTTGGCTCAGCCCTGCTCAATGAAGACTCCCAGACCAGGGCTGCATAAAAACGAATATAATACAGATCAAGCGAAAAGGCAAGTGAGATCATCTCATGGGTCGCAAAGCCCTGCGGCACCTTGAAATGCGACGCTCAAGGCTGTCTTGAGAGTCAAGCCAAGCTCACTTGGCACAGCTGCATCCAGATAGAGATCCGTGTCCTCAGGATGCAGACTCACTTGGCCCCGTTATCTGCAGTAGAAAGGATCAGAGAGGGAGGTGCCCAAGTCTGGACTCAGACCAACACACAAGGGTGGCTCAGGCACCAACCCAAGGTTAGACCAGTCCCCAGGGATAAGCCTACTTACAGGTCCCAGACTCACCTCTTCCAGCTGTCCTCTGCCTGGCCTTGCCCGACTGCAGCTGTCATAGACCCGGAACATTTAGCCTCACACCTCTCTAGTAGGAAGTGCTTACGTTACATTTAGGGCAATCTTTCTTCCTCTCCCTCTGCCTCAGAGGCCCTTTGGCTTCTCCTTATTTCCACAGGACCAACATTAACCACTCTCATTAACTACTTTTCATGTTCTAAACGTCTTCAGGTTCTGCCTTCCTAATATGAGGCTTTGGATAAAACCCTTTTTATCCATTTGGATAAAAATGCCCTCCCCCCTTTATCCTATGTGAAGATTTAACTAACTCTTCTGCCAAATTGCTAAAACATCTCCCTTTTTGTAAAACTTGTCTCTTATTCTCACTCAATTGTCACCAAATTTAGTGAGTTTCTCATCCTGGACACTTCCTCATAAGACATAGATAAGAAGTTGACTAGTCTATTAGGCTACGTATTAAGAGATTAGATGTTTTTAGTACTACAGATACTTTAAAAGATTCTCTGAAAAGAAGTAGGGCAGAAGCTTGAATGAGACATGGAGGGATGTTCTGCCTCAGTGACTTAACACATTGCAACTTTGAGGCACACAAGTGACTAAGGAATGGAGTAAAGTAATGGCAGGAAAAAGAATGGCAGAAGCTGGAGAGCATCAAATAACAAAAGACACCACCACTGCACCTATGGAAACTAGAAACTCAACCGATTAGATTTAGTTTCATTTTCATTACATCAGTTTGACAACTAAATATTTCCAAATGGATGACCCACTGATATTACATATCCAATATGATTAAGAGAGATGTCAGAAGGCATTCATATTGAGGTCAGAGAGTGGACTCTCTTGGACCAAGTGAAAACAGAGCCCATTAAAAAGTATTTGCCAGGAAGATTTTCATTAATCAAAGGAAAAGTTTGAAGCTCAATGTAACCAAATACTCTTGTTTTTCCAACCACAAATCACGGTACCAGCCATCCAAAAGCACTATTCCCCTGATTAGCCAAGCATTTAAAAAATTTTTTAGAGCCTTGGTTTCTAAAGGAAATATTTTTTGCGAAGTTAAAAGAATCAGCAAATATCCACTCCCTAGAAATGTGGGGGTAATTAAGTGCTAGTGGAACAACTTCATGACGTTCCCTCACCAATCAAATCCCCGAAGTTGTGAGCGGTCAAAGCTCCCTGAACTTTCGTTTCATGGCATTTACCATAATTTCCAGTCCCATGATTGAGGCATTATTGACAAATATATGTTCCCTGTGGTAGACAGTAAATTCCATGAAGGCAGGGACCCTGTCTCATTTGCTCCCAATTTTAACTGACACACAGTAGGTCATTACTAAATATTTGCTAAATGTACCTCCTACATCTAAGCCATCATCAAATTCAGTCCATCATTTCTTCAAAACACAATGCCTATCCTTCTTTGCATCCCTGGTTTTCATCATTCTCGCATAAGAGACCAATACCCCATGTCTGAATGACTAGAATTAAAGTCCTGTCTCCCATCATTCCTCAAACTCATCCTGCCAACCACTGCCAAAAGAATCATCATAAAAGACAACATTCATCTCTCAATAACTTCTCATTGCCTATACCCGGGGATCATTACCTTTTCAGTGGGTCATGGACTTGTTTGACGATACAATGAAAATGCTGAAACTGTCTAGAAAACACATAAACACACTTTCAAACTTCTGCCTATAATTTTAGGGGAGTCATAAATCAGGAAAACTCAAGTTAAAAAATCATCAACAAATAAAATTAAGCCCAAGTGCTTGAATTCCCTGCTCCAGTCAGAACTGGTCTCTTTGTAGCTCCCTGAGCAAAATTTTATCCAATCCACCTCTGAGAAATTGCTCACGCTCTGCTCCCCACTTGGTCACCACCTTCCATCACCTCAGCTGTCAGATAAAACCATGCTTCGTTTCCCATATTCCATAAGGCTTATCCTACATATTCCAACTCACACTGGTTCAGCTTTAAATTCTTACAGCAGGTAAAGTCTTCACCACTTCTCTGGACACCCACTCAGATCTCACTGGCCATTACTCCACCTCTATTTCCTCTGCAGGATTTTCTTCCCCCACCAGGCTCCTAAATGTCAATGTGCCTTGAGGTTCTGCCCCCAGCCCTCGTCTGTCTCAGCTGACAGCTCTTTGTGGGAATCTCAGCCATGTGTGTGACCACGAGAAACTGCCATCCCATACTCCTCTCCTGGACAGCAGACCTAGATGCTAATTACCCACTCTGCAGCTCCTCTTGAATGACCCGAAGAAACTTCAACCTTAATGCGCACAAAACTGAACTCAGGATCTTTCCCTAAAAGCCTGTTCTTACTCCTGCATTCCCATTTTTGGCCCTGTGGCCCACTGATCCACCTGAGGCATTCAAGCATGCGGCTCCCCCTGCCTGGAACACCCTTCCTCACCCACTGAATAACTCCCATTTATCCTCCAGTTCAAAGTTTGAACTTAACTTCCTCCAGGGAGCTTTGCTGACCTCCATGAGCTAGGTTAGATGTACCCTCAACTCCCCCTACTGTAGTAGAGGCCTTTACTCCCTATGATATTATGATTTATAATAAGAAATATATATTTGGTCTTCATCCCCATTCCTTGCACAGAGTTCCTAAAACCCTTGGAATTTCCTAAGTGATGAAAACAACAAAGGTATCTCTTGTTATGTTAACAAAGTGACTTTTGGACCCCATCTAGGGAGGAGGTTGCCAGGGGAACCAGCCAAGCATTGAGGGTTGGAACTTTCAGTTCCACCTCCTGATTTGGGGGGATAGGGGACAGGATGGAGGCTGAATCAATCACCAATGGCCAGTGATTTAATCAATCATGCCTAGGTAATGAAGCCTCCATAAAAACCCAAAAGGAAGGGGCTGGAGAGCTTCTGGGTGGGTGAACACACAGAGGTATGGAGAGAGGGGTACACCTGGAGAGGGCATGGAAGCTTTGCACCCCCTCCCCATACCTTGCTCTATGCAGCTCTTCCATCTGGCTGTGATCTAGTAAGTCAAATGTTTATAATAAACCAGTAATCTAGTAAGAAAATGTTTCCCTGAGTTCTGCAGGCCATTCTAGAAAATTAATCAAACCCAAGCAGAGGCTCATGGGAAACTTGGATTTAAAGCCAGTTGGTCAGAAGCACAGATGATGACTGGGCCTTGCGATCAGCATCTGAAGTGAAGGGCAGTGTCATGAGACTAAGCCCTTAACCTATGGGATCAGATACCATCTCCAGGGAGCAAGTGTCAAAATTGAGTTCATCGCTTGGTGGTGTGTTAAAACACATACACACATACAGAATGCAGTCAGAATCACACTTCGCTATTCAAAACCCTCATGGCTTCCCACCACACCAAGAATAAAATTCAAAGGCCCAGCGCCATCTGTTCCCTGGCTGTCACTCTCACCTGGACTCTTCGCACTGCTTCCCTCACTCACCGAGTTTCAAGCGCTGAAGTCGCTGCTGCGCCACAAAGGCCAAGTGCGTCCAGGTCTCAGCGCTCTTCTCCTGACTTGTTTCCTCCCTCCACTCAGGGTTTCTCATCTTCTCAGGGAGCCTTTCCTGACCTCTCTAAAGTAGCTTCCCAATTACTGTTCACCCTTTTATATTGGTTTGGTTTTTCTTTACAGCGCTTAATGGCTACCCGACGTCAAACCAAATGTTAACGTTTATTTACTGTGTGTCTTCCCCAAATGTAAGTTTCCTTTCCCCAAAACCTTCAAGAGAGCCTAGCAGAGAAATAATTGTTGAATGAACAAGTACATAAATAAATGATTGAAGCCATGGACCCACATTTGGTTGTGTTCTGTTTAATTATCTATCCTTCCCCATACACTGTAACATCCACCATGGCAGGGACTGCGGCTACCTTACTCACCATGGTCTCCCAGCTCATGCTCAGCACAGTCTGACACACAGGTAAGTGATTAAGAAACATCTGCCATCTGAAGGAAGGTACAGACATGGTGAGTCTTCTTGAAAGTCTTCCCAACTCGCCTATAACTCCCACATCACAACCCTGTCCTCCACACCACAGCAAGAGCGAGACAAAATGGACATGAAATCCTTTATGTCTCCTCAACATCTATCATAAGGCTTCTGAATCTTCTTCTTCTGGGTGGACCCCAGGAAAATACCCTTATTTACAGAAACACAGATTTTGCTTATAATCTTTGGGTGTTCACGCGCCCCCTGAAGTCCATGAATGGTCTCCTTAAAAGACTTCAGACTAAGAGCACCCACTGCAGGTCTATGGGTGAAATGCAGGCTCTTTAGTATTGACCATGATGACTTGGCCACTGTCCAGTTTCCAGCTCCGTCCCTCCCTGTCAGGGTTAATTTTAAGTGTCTCACTTCCCCAACCTGGCTAGCACATGTCTGGGCCTTTGTCCACACTGCTTCCTATCTTGGCCAAAAAGCAAAAATCTCCTGAGTGAAAATGGCCCCTTCTCAGGTAGCAACCACTGAATTTCTCAATAGAATCAACATGCGCTCCTAGAGTATCACATATATAACTATTCCGAAATCCTCATCATCATATGTGTTCACTGTGAGTCTCCAGGAAAGAGATCCTATTAGTGTCACCTTTGCTTCCCAGTTTCCAGCACAGTAATGACAACTAGTAAGCGTCTGACAGTTGACTGTGGAATGAGTAAGATTATATGCTCCATATTGTATGTCTTGCCTGCCCAACCAGGCTGTGAGCTTTTCACCAGTATGGAAACTGTATTCTAAGTATTTTCTATCACCCCCAAAGCACCTGGTGTGGTACTTTGCACACAGAAAGTACCCAATAAATACTTACTGGATAAATTAATCAGTAAAGAATTAAGAACAACTTTGCAAGAGACACAGCTGAATCTGTTGCAATACCAGAACGCTGTATCAAGATAACAAGAAGCCAGTTATTGATGCCTGTGTGTGTACCAACATACAGATCAATTGGAACATGGTTTCTTGTGTACCTCCTTCTGCTTTAAATATCAACAGGGATGGGCATAAGCTAGAGGTGGTTCGTGCCTTTGGCCAGAACTTACCTATGGGTATTTCTACTCTATGCAACTTTGTACTTGGATTTTAATATGACCTTTATTTTTTTTCCATGGCAGTATAGAAATGTTCTTACAAAGAATAAAGTTGACATAAAATGGTAGAGTCTAGAGAGGGAAAATTCTGAATCTCATTTTTAGAAAAGCTAGAGTTAAATAAGTCCTGGGCCACATTTGGGAAGCCCAGTAAAACAGGTGGTAGTTATGTTCGGCGGTAGGCAAGTTAAAAATTATTTTCTGGATAACAAATATAGGTCCTTTCAACTTGGCTGGAAATTAAAGACTCTAGCTCATTTATACTGCTTACCTGAAAACTTACTCTGTCTCTTGTCTCATATTATCCACTTAATGAGTATAATTTTTATTTGTATTTGTTGTATCTTCTGGTTAATAAACAGAGGCAGATAATGTTCTTCCCTAAAAGGTACAAAAGAAAACTTCTTCCAAAAAATGACTGGTGATAAATGCAGTTCACTTCGATTCCATGAAATTATCTAGGGAGAGAGTTATGGTTGCTATTTCAGCTTCTGCCCAAAGTTCAAACCACACCCTGGACTTCTGGAAAACCCAGCATGACCCTTGGTCTAGCAGCTGGAGGAGTAGGCAAGCAAATTTTCGCACAAAATTGATAGTTGTGGCAGGCATTATTTTAAGTGCTTTACATGGGATTAAATCAGTTAACCCTCAAAACTACCCCAAGCAATACTATTAGAACCGGTTGTTTTAAACATGAGGTAACCACGGTTCAGAGAGATTAGCTAACTCACCCAAGTCATCCAATCAGTAAAGGATGGCGTCAAGGACCCAGGCAGTCTGATCCTAGAGCCCAGGCTCCCCAAAGAGAAGAGAGTCCTTGGGAACTGCACCCCAACTCATCACAAGGCAAGGGCAGAGTATGTCACAACTGGGAACAAAATCATTACCTCAGATCTCATTCCTAAACTCATAAATAGTAATCCTGTTAGAAATTGTCTGTAATTATTTATTACAAGGCCAATAATACTTTTTTTAAGGGAAAATGCTAATTCAATTTCTAGTGCAAAGGTTAAGAACTGTTATGTTCCATGAAAACAGAGATAATGGAGCTGACAGTCATACAGAAGAACACGTTGATGAAAGTTTGAATATCTCCTAAAAAACCATTTCAGAAAATGCCTATTTTAACTCATCAACAAATAGAAAATAGTATGTCATTAGTGCTTATATACAAGAGTCCTGAAATTCTTTATACACAAAGAACGTTAGCATTTGCCAGTCAAAACTTAAGTCTCTGTGAAATGTCAAGAGGTTTTCCCACTCACTTAAAAAAATATCTTCACCCCCAAATACAAGCAAGTGTTGATTTTCCACACTAATGGGAAACAAGAACAACCTGGCATAAAATTCCCTAAAAACCCATTTAGCCAATATCTTTTATCAGTTACTAATGTGTAACCAAGTGACCTGATTGGAGTTTCACCACCTCTCCTTTCTCTACTCTCACCAACCAGTTGCAAGTGCTAATGAACGGTGAGGATAAGAAGCCCAAAGTAAGATGCAAGATGTGGGGCATACGGGTGACACAAAGGAGCTAAGTCAGGAAAGAGCTGTGGTTTGACAGCACACCTTCTTAAAACAAGTCTGACTTGCAGTCTAATTTCCACAGAAAATAGGACACTATATCAGGAGAATAATCATCTACTCACATGCAGAAATATTAAGAAATTCATTCACTCATTTAACAGCACTGGGAAAGTGTCTACTTATTACCAGCCAGGAGCATCCTAGGACAAAGGACACATGCAAAAGGAGGAAGAACAATAAGGAGAGGAGGGACAGAAGGAAGAGAAGGATAGCTTCTGTCCTAGGAAAGCAGACAACTCAAGGAGGAGGACTTGGGCCTTTGGGAAAAGGCACTTCAGGTACAGAACCCCAAAACAGCGAACACAATCCTGCTCTAACACTGGCCTCTAGTCTGCTTTTGAGTGTGATCCATAAATCACCCCATAACTCGTAAACTGATGATCCCATCCAAGACACAGAGACAACATATCATCGCATAAAAAGACCACAAAAACATGTCTAGAATTGCCCATCCAAGACACAGAGACAATATATCAGCACATAAAAAGACCACACAAACATGTCTAGAATTGCAAATGGAAATTTTTACTTAAAATAATTCTTTGGGAATCTGTATGTCATTAGGGATAGCTTCACTGCAAATGTAATAAACTTCAATGAGGGAGGCAGGGTATTGTGGTGGAAAAATTCTACACTGAGTCAGAACTCCTGGGTTCTAGATAAAAAGCTGTCGATAACAGCTGCATGGCTTAAGCAAGTCACCAATCTCTTTGGGCCTCAGTTTCTTCTCCATCAAATGAGAATTCTCAACTATGTTTTCTAAATGGCTTTCCAGCCTTTATGCTGGGTGACCATGATTCTGACCCATGCCTCTGACCAACAATAACATCTATAACCAGCTAGAATTTCTTCAGTGGTTCTCGCGAGTGCACAGCCCATTTTTCAAAACTCTTTCCCAAGAGGAATAAAATGTATAAAAGATGAGTTGGTAAGAGGCCCTAGTACTGCATTTAAGCCTGCTCAGCGCTCAGTCCCATGACCAATCAAAGGGGACAAACACCCATTCCATCAGAAGGAGCTGTCAGTGATGGCCATTGTGTTTCTAACTGCCAAAGTGGCTTGCCCACAGAAATGTCACTTCTCACTAATATGAGGCATGAGAAAACAGGAAGAAAAAAAAATAGAAGGAAGACAGACAAGAGATAGATAAACAAAGAAACAGGGAGGGGGACGTACATCTGTATATTTGATATATTCTTAGTTCACTGAGCTCTATTAACAATGATTGAGGTGGGAAGCTGGGTAGAAGAAAATATAGCTGAGATATCAAAGACAAAGGAGACATAATTCATCTATTGAGGCTCTGCTCAGTCAACACACATGGCTGGAGAGGGTTCCGAAGCAAATGAACGATTCCAGAATAGAAGAAAATTTGGATATGGTTTAAAATGAACAGAAGTTCTTTTGCACAGAACCTTCAATGATAGTAAGGCCAAATTCTTCACCATAATCAGTGACCAGAAATGTTGATACCTCCGGGTAGGTATCAAGAGCTCTCTTACATGCGGAAGTTAGAACTAACCTGCAGAGTTAGCCCTCTTTGATTTTCCAATCCACTCTACAGGAAGCAAGCTCAAAGAGCAACCTATTCTTTTGCTGATGATGCAACAAAGAAAAAAACATCTTGCTTACTTCTGAGAAGACACAGTACATTGCTCTGTGGTGTAACAATGACAATTGCAGATTATGTCATCCGGAGACACTAGGAGCACAGAGTTGCACACTATGTGGATCTCATGGCGAGATGAGATTGGGTTGGTGTGTGTGAGACACCCTAACAGGGGCAGCGATTCCGGAACTTGCGGGGAGTTTTGGAGTTTTGACATGCTACTGTTACCTCTTTGACTTAGGGTAACATATGCAAAGTGCTCTCTGCAATAGCTCAACTTTCTCCAGACTCATCTCCTGCTGCTCCTTTACCCACCTTCCAGGTACCGCGTACTCCAGCAGCCATCTGTGTGCACTTCCTAACCTGCCATGTCTTCACTCTTCTCATGCCTTCACTCTTCTCATGGCTTTGCTCTTCTTCTCATGCCTTCACCCTTCTCATGCCTTTGCTCTTCTCATGTCTTCACTCTTCTCATGCCTTCGCTCATGTTGTTTTCTGCTAAGAATACCCTTGCCCAGCCCCTGTGATCCAGAAGAAATCCTAATCGCATCCTGACTCACTTCTTCCCTCTGCTATCTCTATACCTTGTAGCCACGTTCTCTCTGCCTCCCTGATTGCAATAATGGTTCCACAGGTTCCATGCCCACTAGACTGTGGGAGCCTTGTGAACAACATCTAATAATATATAGGAGGCAGCCAATTAATCTTTTGATTTCATTTAAATTAATTCAATTTAATAACCCACCTGAATTACGTGGAGCTAGCTGCATGATAGCTCTTGAAATAATTAAAAATACCTTGAGAGATTAGTAAATCCGTCCTAATATATGTCCAACTGCCGGCCCAAATTTCTTCTAGAGAAGAATAGAGAATAGAGCAAAAGAAATTTCAAGTTTGGGTAAGTCACTCCCTGTTTACCAGGATTTTCTCAACCACCATCTAAGGGACTTTAAAATAAGTCACTTAACATGTGAGTAACTCTGTGCCACTTTTCCACATTTGAAAATAGCAATACCAATATTTTCTCTAGCTGGGGAATTGACGGCGTTGGATAATATTTACAAAAAGAAACTAAAAATCCTGAAGGTAGATGCTGATGTTAATCTTTAAAAACTATTTTGAAATACATACATAGTAGTGTTCCAAAAAATGTATGACACTGAAAAGGATTTTAATTACTGTCTAATCCTTGACTCCTCTCATATGCTACAGCAAATCTCAGGAAATCCCAACAGCTTGACCTTCAAAGTATAAATCAATGCAAATTCTTGATACTTATAGAAATATTGTTAACTTTTAAATATGCTAATCATAGTATAGTTGTGTTTTTAAAAAAATAGTCCCCATCCTTCAGACACGCATACAGAAATATGTACAAATAAAATATAATTGCCAAAGCTGGGTGATGAATACATGAAGGGTCGTTATGCTATTGCACGTCTGTCAAGGTTTGAAAACTTTCACAATAAAAACTCAGATCAGGTCATTCCGCTCTTCAAAACCCTCTGTTGGATCTCCCACTCATTCAGGGTAAAAGCCAGCAACCCGACAATGACCTGCAAAGGCCCTGTTCACTCTGACGCCTACACTCCTCTCCGTCCTCACCTCCAACTTGGTGCTCCACTCTGTCATCCCAGCCTCCCTGTCTCATACACACAGGGCACACTCCTGTCCCAGGGCCTTTTCACTGCTCTGACCTCGGCCTGAAATACTCTTCACTGAGATATTCTCATGCCCTTCCCTATTTCACAACTTTGCTTAAGTGTCGCCTCCCTAATGGAACCTTTCCTGATTGGTCTGATTTCTTTACTGGTCTGTTCCCAGTGCCTAGCATAGTGCCTGGCATAGAGTAGATGGCCAATAAATATCAGCTGTGGAATGAATGAATGAATGAAAGGGAAAACTGGGTCAGCCATCTGGTGAACCTAGGTGGGGGTCCTACAACATCAACAGGGTGAAGTAAGAGCATGTCAGACAGGCTGCATTGGTGACTCTAAACCAGACTGGCAAGCAGTGATTTCAAATACTCCTTGGACCAACGGTCCAGTGTGGTACCCAGGAAGTCAGCAAAGTTAACAGCAAAGTTTTCTAGAGTCTGAGTCTCAAGCAGCCAGGAGATCGATCCTCCAGATCCCTGAGCCAGCCCTGCGCTCCACCAAGCAGTTGGCTACCGACACCGACTACCTGATCACATGATGTCCACCCCTGGGCATGCCGCCACCCCACACCCTCCAGAACTTCCTGACACTCCTGAAGACCAAACCCGAGAAATACAGACAGGTCACCAAAGGCCTGTGCTGTAGCCTCACCACCATGACGGCTGCCACACGGAGTTCAGACTACTGACACCCCCAGACGCCTGGCTGAGAAGAAGGTCAGGGCTGGGCTTCTGAGGCCAGAGCGACTCTCCAGAATGGATCTGTTCTAAAAACCCACCCAGGATTAGACAGAATTTGTTTTTAAAAGACTTGATTCATTTGTATCCTGGAAAAACAGTTGTAAATTAGAGGAATGTCATTTATTAGAGAAGAATTTTCAGGTGATTTTTAAAATGATCTGATCTTGAAAACTGAATTAATAAATACTGTGAAACGAAGAAAAAAAAGAAAACAGCTGCTCTGCTACTCTTTGGAAACATCAGTGTCTCAGGCCTCCCAGCACAGGCTGGCATGTTGTAGCCTTTGCATTTGCAGACTTGCCTCTCATTTCTGGACAGCAGCCTCTTGAGATTCCTCCGGTTTCTAGACAGTACCCTCTCATGGTTCTGTCTAGACAGTGCAGTCAGAAGCAATCTGAAATCTCTGAGGAAAAGGGCTCAGATTTCCCAGTCACTACTCCACTTGCTCAGTCTTCTTACAAGACTTGGCCTTGGTCACAGGGAAGTCAATATTATACATTGTTATTACCCTTATAAGTGGTATTTATGACTTGCTATATTTCGTGCTGAAATACTCTTATATAAAATACTGATTCTTCTGCTGTAGTTCTGCAAGGTATAAGCATGCTATGAAGCAGAAAACAATCAAACCAACCAAACTTCCATTTACTACCCTCCCATCCCCAGTGCTCTGTTCAAACCTGGCTCACATCCATTTGGGCAAAATCACTCAGCTGTTAGCCAGTGGCCTCAGTTGCCACCAGCTCAAGCAACAAGTTTCCCAAGCAGCTGAGAACCGAGTTCTAACTCTTCCTCCCACCAACCCTCCCTCCAACCCCAGCTATGCCTTGGCATGTGACTCTGGGAGTTCTTCAATGTCCTTGAGTTAGGACTGAGTAAAAGGAAATGTTTCCAAAGACTTGGGAATTCTCACTCACACTTTGTTCCCCATGGTATCACCAAAAAGACTTCAGAGAATCTCCCTCTAGAAAATTACACTTGTATGGTTATCTGACCTATACTCAGAAGACTGTTGGAGCAATTACTTATCCCACTGACTCCCAGGCAGCTCCTTATTTCACCCCTTAGCCTTGACTTCTTTACAAACCCCCTAGTATCCACGTATTGGAGGTCCCCACGCCACACGCCATCCCTGAAAGCCCGTTTGCAGCCATGCATTGAGGCCCCTCATGCAGCACGCCACCTCCCAAGCCCCCATAGCCAAGCTCAAGTTCTCCTGTATGGAGTCAGCCACCCCAACACGCTAAAAACTGAAGAAATGGATGAGGGGGAGTGCAGATCTGTTCAATGCTCTATCTAGATAGGAGCTGTACATTTTCTTCCAAATCTTTCACGCTCTAGAAAGCATTTCAGAGAATAATTTTTCTAAACTATTTTCTGAAATCAATCAGAATGCTGCAAAAATAAGAGAATTCCCCCCAAACAACCAAGAAAAAAGTTCACTCAGTATATTACTCACTCACAAAATTAACTAGGAGTTCTGATGACAGGTCTCTTTTTACTAGGTCCTTACTCTTTGATTTTCTCCTCACATAGAATTATAATATTGTAATATTACATTGTAATATTTTCCCTTGTACTTGGCCTATCTTTTCAGGTAACAGAATGAAGAGCTATGTCATTCTGTATTTACTCTAAACCTATGTCCTTAATTATAATCAATAACGGTGACAAAAGTTTAAGTGTACAGATTCCACATCGGCGTGCCTCCTTTCCTGGTAGGAAAAGGCAGGTGGACATCTGTGTTCCAGCTGGAAGAGAGAGCCATAAAACAGAACCTTCCGCCTTCAAAAATGAAGCTCAGTAAACAGTCAGGCAATATGGCTGGGGCTACCAGACTTACCCAATAAAAATGCAAGATACCCAGTTAAGTTGAAGTTCAGATCAACAACAAAGAATCTTTTAGTATAATATCATGTGGGACATAGTTATCCTAAAAGAGTTTTTTGTTATTTATCTGAAATTCAAATTTACCTGAGCATCCTATATTTTACTGGGCAATCCTAAATATGATGCTTTTAAGAGAAGGCAACAGAGATGCATGAGCCTGGCAGAAATGACCCAGGACAGTGGGAAAGATTACACCACAGGCTTAACCATGCTTTTCTTGTCAAGAGACAGAAGTCTGCTTTGAACAAAATGAGGCAATTTTGAAGGTGCATTAACTATTGGGCCAATGGGATATCACATTAAATTAATGTTCGCTCATTTACTAAAATTATATAGGAGTTTAAAATACTAATGTGCCTTCCGATTCACATGGCTTAGATCACCAAAGAGAAGCTCACTCAATGCTAAGTGCGATCTAGCACCACACCATGAGGCACGTGGCCTTGAATTAATTGATCATTCTCACTTTCCATCCGCCAGCTGCTGCTCTCCTTCCTGTAGATCCAATTAGAGAGTTTTAGCCTATACCTTGAGAATATTAAAATGATCATATTCCAAGGAGAAATATTGACTTAGAAAAAGCCACTATTGACCTAATCATCCTTTCTGTATATATCAATAGCAAGGAACCACCAGAATGCAGAATGCGGGACGAAAGCTCTCAAAATATCACTACGGAAGTTTTGTCTTCAACTTCTTAGTGAAAGTCATTTTGCTGAGAGGCTACTGATAACCATTTTCACAACCAGAAGAAAATACGTTTTGGTCTACAATTTTTCACAAAAGAGAAAAGAAATGGGAAGGGCAACCTCAAGAAATCTATAGTAACTTCTGCCACTTCAAACTGTTGTTCTTCCCCACATATAAAAATCATCCTTTCCATGAAAAAAAGTCATCAAACGTTAATAAAAGTGCATTTAGTCCCTCCACGCTCTCTTTACAGTATTACTAACTGTAAGGTTATTAACACATTCTTTTCATATATTTTAATGGTCAATTCTAACAGTTCTTTAACTCATTAAAAAAATGAAAGTCAAAAAAATAGTATGGTTTTGTTTAATTATAAATCCTAGCCTATAAATATAAATTTCTACAGAATAAGTGGTTTCAGATCATCCTGGTTTAGTAGTTATAACCCATCAGCCATGCCCTTCTTTCACACATTTGTCAGGAACATTAATTATACCTGGGACATACGGTTCCATCAATTGCCATGCTTATTAAACTTACATTTCATTTCCTGGAACAGTATTAAACTACAAGGGGAAAAAGTTAATAGTAAACAGTATACAGCCAACACTGGGTCTAGTGATTAGCCCAAAAGAAGACACATGATTTTCAACATGGGACCTTGTTATAAAAAAAAGCCTATTGTAACGAGGCTGCCGGATCAAGCACAGACTGAATTATTTTTTAATTTTGCCAAAACTAAGGTGAAATATCTATTCTGAAATAATGCAAGTTCCATTTTCACATTGGTAATTATGGAACAAAAACAGCATCCAACTGCTTTAGAAATCTAAAAGGAATCAGGATACGTCTCCAGAGGAATCCAGTAAGGTAATTCCTAACCTTCACGTCCAGGAGGAAAAAAAAGAAAAACAAGAAAGGAAATCTTCAGACACAAAGTAACAAGATAGAGTCGTCCCTTGGTATCCGAAGGGGATTGATTTCAGGACACCCCCCACCCCCCACGCCCGCCCAGAATCCTAAAATCCGTGGATGCTCAAATCCCTTATATGAAATGACATAGTATTTGCAGATAACCTATGCACATCCTCCCACATACATTAAATCATCTCTAGGTTATTTGTAATACCTAATACAATGTAAACAGTTGGGAATACGATGGAAATGCTAGTAACTAGTTGCCTATGCACAGCAAATTCAAGTTATGTTTTTGGGAACTTTCTGGAATTATGTCCCCCAATATTTTCCATGGGCGGTTGAGTCCTCAGAGTCAGAACCCTTGGATACAGAGGGCTGACTGTATAGATATTAGAACTGAGAGGAAATGATCTAAACGTTAAGTATAGGAAATAAGTCTCCCCGATTCTTAAAACTGAAGTGTCAAACCAAGGTTAAAAATTCTCACGGGGCCAAACAACAGTTGAACTCATGGCCTGTCTGGACAGGTATGGCTGGTGCATTCACTTTAGCCATCACTGTAGTTTTGTAGTGATCAGCAACAGGCGTTCCTTCCTTCCACGTTGCTTGAGCTTCTACTCTACGTGCTAGAACTACAGCAAGTAGGGCACGGCCCCGACATCCTCAGTGAACAGAGGCTGGTCACACCTCCATCTGTTAAGTAGGAAGTGGTGGGCGGGAGACAGACATAGGTTCTAGCTCTGGCTCTGCCCGCACCAGCTGGGGAACTTTGGGGAAGTCACTTCCCCTCTTAAGACTTCAATTGCTTCAATTAGAAAATAAAGAGGTGGGAATCCATCAGGACTAAGATCCCGCCTAGATTTAAAATACTCTGATTTTATGATTTTATTTGTGTAAAGAGAGGTTTGGACCAAATGAATACTATAATTCTGTCCAGATTTTAAATTCTTGGGTGGGTTTCACATACAGAGAAATGCATAAAGTTGCTATCGGGAAGTCTATGTAGGATTTTATTTAATGGCTCCTCCTGATATCAGAAGGGAAAACGTTCCCCTACTAAATGGAAACATGTTTAAACATGATTTTAGTAAGCATCATAAAAATAGTCATTTCCCATAAAACTAAAAGAAGCAGTCTCGGGATGTAGTCTAAGATGAAAGTATTGTCACAACTAAATATAAAGATATTACAAGGAATTAAACCAGCCGCCAAGTAAATCAATCAGTGACAGAAGACATCCTGTCAATTTTTGTGCATGATATAGTAGGTTAAAACTGGAGTTCCAGAGTTCACCTTCTAGATTTAGATTCCCTATTTCTCCATTACTGGCTGTGTGAGCTTGGGCAAGTCACTTGCCCTCTCTTAGTTTCTTTGCCCATAAAATGGAATAATAACAGTATCAGCCTCTTATGGTTGATGTAAGGATTCAACAAGATCATCCATTTAAGGCTTACAGCAAGGTGCCTACTGCACTATGGTCAAAAAATACTAGCCACTGCTATTATTAAAGTTATTTCTCCTATTTGTAACAATTTACTCTTTTTGGTTAATTCAACAATTTGGCTCTATAAATTATTAGGCATTCATTCTGTCCAAGGAACTGGGCTGGAACTCTAGGGAGGACCAGGAAATCAGACTCAGCATCTCTGCACAGCCTCACCCACCCTTCTTTGACTGCCTAAATCCTACCTCCATCAAACCTTTCTGGGTCTGTTCCTCAGTAGATGGGAGCCCTCTGTCTGGTTAAGTGCCCCTCCTCAGTGCCTCTAGTGGGTCCCTCCTCTACCACCATTCTAATTCCACTGGTTTTCAATTGTCTATACACTTTTCAGCTCCCTCACTTAACTATGAGCAACTTAATGACACATAAGGTGTCCAATCTCTGTAGCTACCACAGGAGTCAGCATATGATTGACATTTGATAAAGCTTACTGAGTGAATATGTACATTAATTAATAAACTGTATACAATTACTCTAAATTAATCTATAAAATTAATGAAACAATCATTTCATTAATAATGAGTTAATATATGAATGAACATTACTGTTATTAATAATTGGTAACAATTAAATAGACGGGGGAGACAAATCTATTCACAACCATAATGAAAAGCATTCTATGGTGATTTCCATAATACAGGTACCCAAAAAGGTGCTCTATGTGCACAATGAACACTGAAAGAATGCCAGGTGGCATCTGAACTGAAGTGGTGGAGGTGGCATTTGAACTGAACTTTGACTTTTGGGTAGACTCAGCCTAACATAGATGGGACAAGAAGAAAGAAATGTATATTATGTGAGAGATGGAGATGACTGAAGAATGGAAGTGGGAATGTGCCCGTTTAAAATTTTTTTTTTAATTTATTTATTTTTGACTGTGTTGGGTCTTTGTTGTTGCGCGTGGGCTTTCTCTACTTGCAGAAAGCAGGGGCTACTCTTCACTGCAGTGTGCGGGCTTCTCATTGTGGTGGCTTCTCTTGTTGTGGAGCACGGGCTCTAGGCACATGCACTTCAGTAGTTGTGGCTCGCGGGCCCCAGAGCACAGGCTCAGCAGTTGTGGCACACGGGCTCAGTTGCTCCACGGCATGTGGGATCTTCCCGGACCAGGGCTCAAACCCACGTCTCCTGCATCGGCAGGCAGACTCTTAACCTGTGCGCCACCAGGGGAGCCCCTTGAATTTGGTTTTGAACAAGAGTGACAGGAGATGATGAGTTGGAATCAAATTACAAGGGCTTTGAACATGGCACTATAGGATATGCATCTGTTCTGTGATGGTGAAAAGCCACTGAAGGCTTTGAAACAGAGGAAGGACCCAATCAAACGTCTACTTTGGGTAGTAAGCTCAGGTAAACTGGAAAATTAGAGTTTGAAAGCTCAAAATCAGTAAGGAACTATTACAGCAATAATAGACAATTGGCTGTGTGCAGAGAAAAGAGAGAAGGACACGAAAGGCATTTGAGAAGGAGCTTCTTTCTGTGTTTTTGAGACCTGCAAGAAGATGCCTGGTACCGCATTTCTCTGAACTACAGTTGTTCAACATAGAAACACTAGAACTTGTGAATGTGCCTACCAGCCACCTAACACCTTTGCTAGCCATTTTCTAATGTTAAACACAGACTCCTTAGACGAGGGCTGGGCTCGTTATGGAAAAGCAACTTTGGTTTCATCAGTCACAACTGCTGAGCATCAGACACAAAACACAAAGAACCAGAGAGCCCTGGGCCTGTGGGTTGATAGTGCCTCATGATGTAGGGCCTAGAACATCGTGTGGACATCAGAGGAGCCCCATGCTCACTTCAATCAAACAATTGTACTGATACTTAGAGGCTGTATCAACAATGCTAGAGTCTGGTGTGTGGCAACAATCGGAGGAACTAAAGAGAAGAGAACCCTGTTGCGGGGGAAGGTTCAAGGATTTCAATGACCTCCAATTATCTAAACCTTTACCAAAAACCCAAATCATGCCCGCTAATCGGCATAGATGTGTACAGTTGACTCTTGAACGAACACGGGGATTACGGGCACCAACCCTCAGCCCAATCAAAAATCCGAGTAGATACACCTGAAATGAGCAGAATGCTGTACATCAACTGTACTTTAATTAAAAATATTCCTGGTATATCTAATAGCCCTTCTCCACATCCGTGGTTCCTCCTGTATCCCCAGTTCTGCATCTGTGGATTCAGCCAACAGCATATCGTGTAGCACTATAGTACTTATGTTGAAACAAATCTGCCTGTGCGTGGATCCAAGGAGCTCAAACCTGTGTTGCTCAAGGGTCAACTGTATTCGCATTCATGTTTTCGGTCGTTTCCTAATTTCATCTTCATATCCTGTGGCAGAAGTCTGCAACCTCATACTCTTCCATTTGCCTTCTTTGTATCTAGTCAACATCCAATGCAACCGCCTACTTTATACGTTATTTTGGAAAGGTGAGTAGAAATTAACGTTACTGTCATTTTTCTCCTCAGCACTCCTTCCTCCCTCTGCTTCTGAAACCCAAGAGGCTCAGTGAAATGGAGACTTGGAAAACAGGCAGCCCCGGGTACGAAGAGTCTTCCTCTCGGTCAGAACACAGCAAAACCCTGGGGCCACCGTGACAGACAGGCATAGGAAGATTAAATGTGATAACACTTACAGAAGTGCTGGGAGACTTCGAATCAGTGGACTGCCCAGGAGAAAAGCCCATGGAGTTTTTTTGTTTTGTTTTGTTCTCTTAATTGCTTGTTCACGCTTAACCCCCAGGGCAGTTAACCAAACTGCCAAGATACGGCACAGGTCTCAGTAGTTTTTTTAATCATCTGGGTGATTCTGAAATCCTCCTTGATTCTAACGTGCAGCCAGGTTGAAAATCCACTTTTATAGATGCTCTATAAATGCTGGCTTCCATCCCTCTTCCCTCTCTGCGTCCTTCTTCCCGAATCACGGAGAAATTCCCTCCTTGCCCTTGTACGTCATGGCTTCTCCGTAGACTGCTTCCGTCGATTTCAACTACTTCCCTCTCTAGAGTTGCTTCAGTCCAGAATACTTAATGCCTTTCCCTCTTTTTTATTGATTTATTTATTTTTTATTTATTTGGAGTTTATTACAGTTGCTTTGTTTTGTTTTGCTCGCACAGTATCTGGCATACGCTAAGCATTTCTAAAAATACTAGCTTCCTGCTTCCTTTAGGTTGGAAAAGTTTAACTTCTAATCACAATAGGGTATTAAAGTTGATCCCTTGAAGGCAAAATAAACAAATATAGGGAAGTTACAAACATTCCAGACTCTTACAGAGCTCTCATATTCACCTTCTTCAGTGTAGAGTTGCCAATTCCTTTCTAAAGAAGTAATAAAAAATTGTGGCTGGCTACATGCTGGGTGTGTTTTCAGCCCTTGACATCTCTGAAATTTAATCCTTGTTGTTGGGTTTAATCCTCCCAACAACCAAAAGACGTAGGTCCTATTTTGATTGGCATTTTACAATTGAGTAAACTGAGGCACATTGAGCCAGAGATTACAACTGGGCAAGGGTCAAGAAACAAGCTGCTGGTCTCCCAAACCTGTGCTTTCATCACTTTATTATATACAATCAATTCTTGTTACTTGCAAGTCACGTTCTATGAAGTACAGAGTAGAAGCCACAAACACTGAATTAGTGAATACTAAACCATCACTCCTAGGGGAAATACAGGGTTAGGTTCCTGAGAGCCTGTGGTTGTAACATTTTTATGAACCAAGCAATATACAGCCTTGCTTCGTGTGTGTGTGTGTGTGTGTGTGTGTGTGTGTGTGTGTGTGTTTCTGTTTAAAGACATCTTATTTAACATATGTTGTTGACTTGTTGACATTAAAATCATGGCCAACAGCACTGTAACTCATGTTGAATGAAGTTTATCTGACACGTATTTTCTCCATAAGGCACATCACAGCATTCTTGTACTTAGGAACACTAGACAGCACTTCAGCACTATGCTTTTTAAACAGCAAAATCACTAATGAAAAGGACAAAAATGCAAAAAACACACAAACAAAGTGGCACTAAATGGACCTCAAACAGGACACTTGTTTACAGTCTGAGAGCTAAAACAAGCAGGCAGAGCTCACCTCATTTGACCTCAGCTAGGAACGTGCATGTTGGATGACTCAAATTTTTCACTTTGTGCACGGCCGTGCTACTGTGAATGACTGAGAAAGTGCGATGAGTACTGATCGAAGGTTACAAAAATGTCAGCGAGTAAATGCAAATTCATAAAAGTGCAGTCTGTGAATACTGGGAATCACTGAACTTGAAATGCCCAGTGGAGTCCTTTGCATTTTCATTCCTGAGAAAGGGGTATTCGCAAACTCCCCGCATTCTTCCAGTCCCATCTAAACATCTCTTCCTGACTGGCCTTTCTCGCTGCAAGAGACCAGAGGGAATCAGGGTAACTGGCGCTTCCTGCCTACCATGCTTCTAGGGACTTGGTGTGCCATGCACTTTGCCAAGGGCTGAGAGAAATACAGTGATGTAACACAGCCTTTCTGCTTGGACCAGTGCTCAGGGATTCCCCCTGTTAGAAATCCAAGAGGCTTCTGGAGGTCTCTCAAGTTTTGTCAGATAACTAAAGAAAATACCTTCCCATTGTAACTAAATTGTATCCTGTACTCAAATTAGAATGTACATTCTCTCTCTCTGAAGTGCTTGAAATAATCCAGCAGAAATATGTCTTCCCCCCTCCCCCCTCAAAAAAAAGCAGGAGTCAAAGTTAGCATAAAGCACCCTTAAAATCAATTATGTTTCTGTTGTATAGTGAAAGTTTTACCAACAACAACAACAAAAAACTAAAACTAGGGACTTCGCTGGCGGTCCAGAAGACTTCGCCTTCCAATGCAGGGGCTGCAGGTTCAATCCCTGGTCGGGGAGCTAAGATCCCACATGCCTTGTGGCCAAAAACCCAAAACATATCACAGAAGCAATACTGTAATAAATTCAATAAAGATTTTTAAAATGGTCCACATAAAAAAAATCTTCAAAAAAAAACACTTAAAATACCTTCATGAAGTAAGTAAAATGAATCATGGATGTACCTACGACTGTTCAAAGAGGAATGTTTTTGTTGACGAAGTGGGAAGTTACAGTCGGTTTTAAATGCATGGTGTAAGTTCACGTGGATCCAGATTCCTGAAAAGTAGGCCACTGGGAGACCACAGCAAAGGCTGCACTTTTTGTCACCTCCATACCAAATCGACATGCAGAAGCCTGTGGCCCTAGGATTTCACCCACTCATGCAGTAAGACTCCTGGTTGCTCTGTGCTAACACTGATATGTTAACTGCTAGGAATACAAACACACATTTTATTGATATTTCATCTATGCCTTTGATGAGCTACACACTTTGGAACAACGTAGCCGAATGAATGAATGAATGAATGAGCTATGAAAGCAATTTTACTAAGTGAAATTTTCTCCCTGAATTTTTGTTAAGTGTCTATCCTTAAAGACAAGAAAAAATCGTTTTTGAAACTTTTACTGTAGTTAATGCCACTTTTAATGTAGTGAATGGGTTATTAAGGCATATTCTTACACCACTGGCCTTCCCAGGCTAGGGAGGAACTCTGATGAGTCCTGTTCCAAATTTTATTAAAATAACAGACAATAGAGGTCAATAAAGAAATAAACCAGAAAAGATGGGAGGAAAACTGTGGGACTACACAGATGGAGTGACTAAAACAGAGAAGAAAAAAGAAAGCTGGATAGCCGAAAAGAAGCCAAGAAGAGTTTAAAGGGAAGAACAGTAGAAAATAAAGCAAAGAAACAAGAAAATAGGAGAACGGACTATCAAAACAAAGATCAGCAGAGGAAAGAGAAAGGATGCCAATGCCAAAATGACTATTTCTAACACTATTTAGTTGCAGGAAACTAAAAGAGAATTCTCTTTTACTTCCAGGATCTTGAAAGATCGAGTTGCCAAGAAAACTGCCCAGTAAGTAGTGCCTGGCACGCACACATGAAGGCTGCTGGGTCGATGCACTCGCCACTGTTTGGGAACAGGGGGAATGAGGGCGAGGGATGCAGGCTAGAAATGGGATCACAACCACAGAGGCGGAGCCTTCGGGCCAGACAGCTCTGTAGCTTCCAAGCTGAAGGTGAGAATCTGAACATGAAACCTCAGAGATCACTGGCCCGTCTTGAAGGTGACAACTTTGGGAGAACCCTCAAAAAGAAGGACCCTGGCTGAGTTTATCGAGGGCTCACTGGGAAATATCCAGTCCTGAACGTTCCTTAATTAACTTTATTAACTTTCATTGATCTACTATAATTTTCCCAAGCCTAATTCACTGGAGCTTCAAAAAGTAGAAAATGAAAAGACAAAGTCACCTACTATCTCACGAAAGATGACACACTTGATTAAAGGAGAAGATGTGATGGGAACAAACTAAGAACCCAATGTGTTCCTCTAAAAAGTTCAGGGGAGAAACAAAGAAAAAAATCCAGGTATGTTTGGATTTTTCTTTTTTAATTTCTGTATAGCAATGGGAGGTACTTAATAGATTTATGGTATTCATGTTATTGATAGTATTATTATTGAAAATTTTGACTATATATGTAAATTATAACTCCACAAAAATGAGTAAAGTACATTAAAAATTTTTCATTTCTGTTTGGATAGATATCTCCAGGCTACATAATAGGCATCCAGAAATACTACCCCAACTGACTTCGACACCTCCTTGCTGCTAGCATCATAACTGTCATCACCGTCACCCTCTTCTTCTTCCTCCTCTCTGCCGCCACAGCCACCATCATCGTGGATTCCACCATCACACCACCATAATACTTCCAAGAGTCAACCCTACTCCTTCTTATTCAATTATCACTTTGTTACACCATATAAAATTTTGTCATTTGGGACCAGAACAGTTGCCTTTCTAGCCTTCATATTTTTAATAGGGTTTAAACATGTACATATAATTAAAAGTGTTGTTGATTAATGCAAAATGTTCCCCCATAATTCCTACTAATATTCTCTAAGGTGCAGAACTCAGCATTCATGGTTTCTTCTCTCATGAGCTCAAGAATATTATAAAGGTGCTTCCCTTCACCTCCAGCCCACTTAAGTCCTCAGATTTCAGAGGACGCTGTGAGGGTATGTTTTAGGGATGGAGTAGGGGACAGCTCAGACACACCGCTTTTTAAAATGATGTTATCTGTCAATTCATCAGCAGAGTTTAAAATATAAAATAAAACTGCTGGATGATTTTGATGGACTGCCTCCTTTCATGAAATCCTTTACACTTTCACTTTGGCTGGTTTGTGTTCAAGCAGCTGTATTTTGGGGATTTATATAGCATCTTTTACTGGAGTATGAATTTGGGTTCTAAACAGTTGTGGCCACTCTGTTTTCCTTTCTTCGATAAGCAAACTGAGACTTGGAATTAAACCAAATGAGTAATTTGCCTCTATCAAGTCAATGTGTCCTAGAGAAGAAGGGAACACACTTAGCCCTCTCTACTGGGTTCTTCTAAAGTTACATCAAAAATAATACTGAAGTCACTGGGAGGAGTTAGATTTATAATTTTTGTGCTGAATATGCATTTTAGAAAAAATAGAATTAAAATTCATATATTTCCTTACATAAAACTATTATCACAGAATCGGGGTTTTGACTTTTTAAAAAAATGTATCTATAAGATAGATGTTCTTTATGATAACCCAGACTGCAAACAAATGTTGCAGATGGTAATAAAGATTTTATTTAAATTTGGCTTCCACAGAAAATAAGTTCATATTATCATCAATCTATATTTGCAGTGAAACTCCTGATCACCTAAATCAGTTCTTCCCCGCAGTTTTCTTTTAGCTTACAAAAGCACCAGAACAAATATTAATATGTGAATAAAATAATAAAATAGTGATTGCTTGTATAGCTTATGTACTGCTTTCACATATACTAGCTCACTTGACAAAAGTACTAATGTCTTATCATGATCGGAAAGTTTGACATCTTTTATAGTTTTTCCTGAGATCTATTGTTCTTGTCATTGTCAATTTCTTACCCCTGTCTTTTACATCCTTAAAATAATAAGAAACCAAAATGCTGAACCTGAATCTTCCCAAATTATGAATGTCACATCTTAAATATAGTCTCAAAAGTAATCCAGAGATCCAAATTACCGGAGTGTGAGAAAGAAGGTTAGAAAAAGTGGCAATTACCTTTCAGGGGCTTTTTACAAAACACGTACAAGCCACATAGAGTAGGTGAAAATGAAATGGGGTTTGAAGATGTGATTCCATTTCAACCTAAAATATACTCATTCCCCAGACAATATGTGGCTCCTTGAACTAGTCTTAGACCAACACAAAGAGTCAGGTAAACAGGAACAATTTAAATGACTGAAAAAAGTAAGAACAGGAAAAAAGGGTGCTGAGATATCACCTAACTACAAAGAAAGAATTACTCAAAACTGGAAAATTAACCATTCAAATCTCTCCCTAGAAGTGAGCCTTGCTCAAAGTTGAGAAATAGTTCTAAGTGTTCACCAATGCACAAACTAGACACTAAATGTATGCATACAGACAGCAGACAAATCACTAGGGCTTTGGCTTTGATGCAAAAGGTTTGTATATTGGTCAAGTTTTTTGGAGAAGTGGGCAATATTTAGCCTTTAAGAATACTGAGTAATAAAACTGAAATCAGCACAGAGTATTAAATACCTCATTTGAATTTTTTAAAACATAGTGGATATAATTAATTTTCATCTTCAGTTTTATCCAAACTCCCTAAGATGTTTGAACTTGCTAAGGACCCAGGATAAGATAACTCCCACTTGCCTTCATCATGACATTTCAGGTAAGACATATTTTGCAGAGTCACAGCTTGCCTGTTTACAAATTTATTCCCTTTTAATAACAACTTGTTGGTACATGTGACAATCTTTCCCCATTACTATATGTCCAGGGCAGTTTTATCCGTTACGTTTCTTCCTGCATAAATAAGGCTACATATTGTGGCCGAAAGAAGAAAATACCCATAGCATCTTAACGTTAAATGATGTGAACTTCGCATAAATTCTCTGAACATCCCTGTGGGACATTCAAGTGGGCAATCCACACAGTAGCATTTTATAAATGGAAAAGTTAAGAACCAGAAGTAATAAAGCTTAACCTAACTGACCCAAAGTCACCAGCTAATTTGTAAGAGATAAATAAAATAAAGACAATCAAAACTGCTTTTTGATTTGTGTCGCTAAAACAACCAGCCACTTAACTGAACTTTTTGTTTTCTACTGACCATAACATTTTAGGTCAGTAGCTTTCAAACTTCTTTACCTCAAACCACGTAAGAAATACATTTTTAATCACAGCCAGCACAAACAAGCATGTATAATTAAAACAAATTTTCAGGAAACAAAACCTTCCCTTATTAGATATTACCCATTCGGCTATTTTCTATTATATTCTTTTCTATTTTATTCCTTTAAAAAAATGTTCTAGACTCACTAAACTAATTTGGTGATCCTCTGGGTCATGACAAGCAGTTTGAAAACATTGTTTTTGGCCCCCAAAACTTTTGGTAACTACTGAAGAAAATGAGAGGTTCCTAAAAGAATCTAATCAGTTCTTTTTACCCAGAGTCAAACAGCAAAACTGAGAAGGGGAAAAATATTAAGTAACATCTGTCTATTTGAAATAACTCTATTTCACAGAGCCTTCTTTTCCTCCCTGGGTAATAAAGGCAGAATTCAAACAAAAAAGACAGGATGTTATGGTAAATAAACGACAAAGGAAAAAAAATGATTCTAAAACTGAATTTCCACACAGAATCCCATGTGTATGAGTTTTTCACCTTATTTTTTTAAGTTCCATATTTTTTTTATTATTCTAAAAGTATCTGAATATCATCTAATGCAAAAAGTTTAAGATGGGGCATGTTATAGCGCTATTATTTGCCACTGAGATGATGAACAATTTTGAATAAAACGTGATTCCCCTCTTTATTTGACCATGCTCACTTTGTAATTATCAGCAAGGCAGTAAATAATCCACTGAGAAGCAGCCTCATTAGTGCCCATTGAAATTCAGTGGCATTAATTTGCAATAAAAGAACTGAAAATTAAATGGAAAAGAAAATAGTTTCTGGAGTCTACCGTAAGGTTATGGAATTCACATCATACCACTGCCTTCCTTCACAACAAGGAGTTTAAAAGGTTTGAGTTAGACTTAATCGTTATACTTTGTTCTAACACTTTTTTTTTTAAAAAGTGGGCAGAATTCTTTTTTGTTTTCCATTTTAACCCTGAATTAAAACAAGTTAAATTAACGTGATAGATGCCAACTTTTTAAAGGTTTGTTCATTGTTTGTCTTCTGAGGAATAACTCAGGCTGGACCTGCTTGGCTGTGGGATGTTCTAAAGTCCTTTGAGGGGCTGAGGGATGTGTAGTATGTTCAGATACCCCAAGAGTCTGCCTTCACAATCCTCTGGGGCCACCCTGCACCTTCCTCCTATTTCTTCTGCTACAAATATCTGTGGATATAGAACACTGAATGGAAAATCGGTCCACAGCTTGCTATACAGAAAGATCTGGGTGAAAGTGGAAGGCGAGTCCAGGCACCAGTGTACAGTCAGGCAGTGCCTAACTCAGCACCCAGCCACGTGGGTGCCCTGAGGCCTCCCAGTGGCACCTAGGGCACAGGTATTCACCCGGACCACCTGCCTAAGCCTTCCTCAAGTCCATCACGAAGAGAAGGGAGACGCTGTCAAAAGGAAAATGGGAGGAAGAGGGGAGAAGGAAAGTATAATCTCTACAAGCAAAAATAAATAAGGACACAAAACATTTGCCTCTTAAGTCACAAAAGTGCCCCAAACTACCAACTGCTTCTTCTCCCTTGAAGGAAAAGCACAGAACTGGGCTGAAACCCTGCTCCCCAGTCCTGGGGCATTCTCCTCCCTGGTAGGCCAGAAATGAAACTTAGCTGTCAGGAAAGTATTTCAAAACACTCGAGCTTCGATGTGGCATGTGTTAAACCCACAGGACACTTATAAATCTCTGGCTGTCAGAAGTCTTCTGTCTGCCCTGACACGGACTCAGCCGGGTAACTCAGAAATCAGAAACTCCTTAAGAGCCATTGAACTCTATTGCTCCTCTGAGCAGCGCAAGTCGATCCTACAGCCCTCCAAGGTGGGACGGGGAGGGCGAGGAAAGCAGTGCTAGGAATCGCTTCCCAAGGGAATCACCTTCACCATCATTATCATCACCATCATCATAGCGTGCATATTTCCACCCCGAAATTCTAGGAGAAAGTTAATTTTGCAAGCACATTAAAACAAAATTGTAAAATAATACTAATAATATAAATAAATAAAATTCTGAGCTCCGCCAGCCCCAGACACCTTCAGCCTTAAATACCAAAGCGGGACATTTTCTAGGGACTCAGAGCACCTTGTGTTTATTTGCTCTGGGGTGTTCCCCACACACACACACGCTAATAACCTCTGCTTTGCACAGTTTTCCAATATTTGTTTAGCTAGGAAGCACACGGGGTTTCGGATCTGCTTCTCACGCAGACACTGGGGGCGGGGGGGGGGCGTGGAGAACAGAATGCTGCTGTGTTTTGTTTTTTTTTTTTTTTAAGCCGCCAGGCCAGAGAACTTGACTCTCGAACGCGAGATCCCCGCGTGACCCTGGGCCGGGCCGCGCGCTAGCCCTCGGGTCGCGCGTCCGCGGTTCCGGCGGCGGCCGGGTTGCTGGGCGCCCGGCCCCGCGGCCTGCGGGCCCCGCTCCCTCCCGGCGGCGCGGCCCCTCGCCCCCCGCTCCCTCCCGCCGCCGGCCGCGCGGCGGCCACCCCGACGTGGCGCGGCGGGCGGCGCGGGTACCTGTAGAAGGCGGGAGGGCCGGCCTCGCGCACCGCATAGCCGCTCGGCTCGTTCTCCAGGTAATAGGGCACCTGTTGGCCGTGGGGATGCAGGAAGGGCGAGAGCTGCGGCGGCGGGTGCAGGAGCACCAGCGGGCTCGGAGACACGCTGTTGAGCGGCGGGAAACCCCCCAGGCCGCTGGCGCCGAACGCGGCCGCCTCGGACCCGGGGCCATAGGCGAGGCCCGACTGGCCGTAGACGGGCGCGGAGGCGGCGGCCGCGGCGTTGAAGTCGTACGCGGCGCCCTCGGGGTAGTTGTACACGGCGGGCTTGCTGCTGTCCACGTACACCTCGCTCAGGGGCCGCTCCAGGGGGATCTTGAGCTGCGGGCGGTTCAGGGGCTCCAGCTCGTTGGCTTGGATCTGGTGCAGCAGGGCCATGCCAGACGCTTTGGTGTGCAGGGTCATGGTCATGGTCAGTGGCCGCGGGCAAGGCGCAAACCGTCTACCCCCGCGGCAGAGGGCTCAGCAGCCGACCGGCCACCTGGAAGAAGAGCACAGCCCGCGGTTAGAGGCGGCGCAGCGCATGTCCCGCCGCAACGCGAGCTCCGGCCCTTCCCCGGGAGCGGGCCCGTCCGATGGAGCGGGCCGGCCGGATGCGAGCAAGTGCAGCCCGGCGCGAGCGCGCTCCGCCAACTCCCGGGCTCGGGTCTCCAACTTTAAGTACCGGTCTCCCGAGCTCGTATGCATTACAGAGGTGCTGGAAGCCGGCCAGGGGCTGTTGCCTTGCCCTGACGTTGGCTTAAACATCACTCCAGGCGCAGCTCGTTTTGGAGCGATCCCAAAGAGCAGCTTCCCTGAACTTTACTTTACTTGTCGCTGCTGGATAGAGGCTGAATTTCACTGCAGGAGGGCGGGGGAGCCGAGGGATCTCCTAAAGGTGGCCCAGAGAAGACGGGGTTTAAAACAAACTCGGAAGACTAATCCAGGGGCCGGCTTTCTCTAACGTGCTACCTTATGTGCCCCGTGCCAGGCTCCAATCTATCTCTGTTTGTCTCTCTTACTGTTTGATTCACGCTCCTCGTTGGCTGGAAATATGTAGTGTGTACATAGAATGACCCTGGGGAGGACCACTCTGTAACCGAGATACGGCAGATAGAGTGGGGTATGCGGTTGAATATGCAGACAGCTATATTTAGCAGCTGCCGGGACTGATGGGGGGAAGGGGGTGGAGATTCAAGGTGTACATATAAGAAGAGCCGCGCTTTGCAGCAGGAGAGCGCTGCCCGACCTCAGTTTTCCTCATCTTCAAAATTCTCCCAAAGTGGTCCCCTCCAGCCACGACCTTCTGAGATTCTCCCAGCCCGACTCGTCTGTTTGTGCTGGACCACAGTACTGTACTTGCTCCCAATAGGAATTCTAATGTGAATGACGATTTACAAAAACCTTCCGTTAGGCGGACATGGGTCTTCATGCCTTCCACTGATTATGCAACCAAAACTTCAGAAAACCGAATATGAAACGTGACCTTACCATAAAAAAAATAACCTCAGGTCATTAATCAAATCTTTGGCAATCAGGTTACACTGTTGGTCTAACCAACAAATTTTAAAAGGCAATGATACATTTCTGTTCTTTCATCCTATGACTGGACCTTCTTGGTTCCCTTGGACTAGGATATGCAGAATCAAATATCCAGATTGAAAGAGAAATAGAAAAAAAGTTTTGTATTGAATTAAAAAGTAAACACGCTCAAGTACATTATATATATATATATATATAACATAATATATACTACTATGTACTATATAGTATATAATTGTATATATAAGGATATACTAAAAAGATATGGTCAATATATTGTGCACCTATAATCTTGGACAGTTTATACTTTTTAATAAACTTCCTTTGCCCCAGCCTAATGAACTCTGGTATGACCATCAGATACTTTGCTTTAACTGCTATACCAAACACCTGACAGAATACCTGACAAAATGTTTGTGTCATATAGAAATGACAAGGATGCTGTTACTGACAGTAATATTTTGGGATATCTTTATACTAATAAGCACGCATTTTACCTAATTCTTACAAGAACAGACATACCATTTGGGGGTAATATGCAGATGCAGCTGATTTAGTATGAAGCCAAAATTGAGCTCAGCAACAGTAACTATAGATTGTAAGCAAAGAAAGGGTTAAAAACACATTAGGTGAATCACAGATATTTCTCTTTATGGCCAGCAACCATTACTTTCCAAAGCAATTTTTTTACAGATGACTTCGTTTCGGTAAATCACACTTTCAATTTTCAAATGTCTTTCTAAAACCCATGCAAAAGCACTTCAGAGGGCTCTTAAAAATCTGAACCTGCCGAATTATATGTAAATTACACAAAGATCCTTACAAGTCCTGAAAGCAGAAGGAGATGCGCACATAAACCCATGGAAAACAGCAAATCCTCGTCTCCCTGCTAGGATACAGACACTGGCCAGAAAGGTAAGTTGCTTTCTCAAAATGCTAAAGCTACAAAGAGAAATCAAAACAATCCTACCCTGCTGGATCAAGAGCGTCTTTCCAGAAACGTTCCATGGGCTTGTAGAAGTCAAGGGCTGAGACAGTGAGAATGAAGGAAAGAATGTGCTCACATGTGCCTGTGGCTCCGTGTGTGAGCAAGGCAGAGCGTGTGGGGCTGTGTTTGTATGTGGAATGGCAGGGAATCGGGAAGCAGCCAGTAGGCAGGGCACTTGGCAGCCCCTCCCGGCAGGCACAGCAACTGGGCTGCTGCACAGAGATGGACGAATGGCCGTGGGGAGTGAGGAGAAGCTTGCTGTCTGCTCCTGGGGAGAGAGGTGGCACACTCAAGTCAGCATGACTGGGGAGAAGCAAAACTCCAGCCCTTTTTGCTCCTTATATTTCAAGCCTAGGAAGTGCCCCATGTTTTCTGCTGCCATCCTAGGCAAGAAGGGAAAGCAGGCTTGCTGTAAATCATAGGCTTACGCTAAAATAGGATGCCAGTCAAAAGTGCGTAGATATCAAGTTTACAGAATGTGACACGGGCGGTTTTTCCTGAAGAATATAATTTAACAATAAAAGCCTTCTGGGATACACTTGGATCCGACGCCTTGCTGGCCCCAGCCCCCAGTCTCTGAACAGACACACTGTTGCCTTGCCTCTGATTGCACCAGGAAACCAGACTTTGGAAGAAATGTTTTGGCATTCTAGGGATGTGTTTCCAACTGAAACATAATATTCCTCCACCTCGTTAACCAAACCCACAAACCTTTCCATGAATAGCTCAGTTGACTGCTTTCTGTAAACATGAAAAGATATATTATTAAAAGCCCAGAGTAGGAAGATAAGACAAAGGTGGGTACCTTTGTTGAACTGATTTGAGGCTTTCTGGTTCTAGAGGCACTGATCATGGGGAAAGGGTCTCTCATTTCTCAATGGTGCCCACATGGGTCCACCAGGTTCTCAACTTTTCTCTTGACCATGCTGCTAACACACAAGAAGAAGGTGCTCCTAGGGGCCCTCACCCAGTGTCTCAGGACATGTGACACCTAGTGGAGCCTTTGTTGCCAGACATTAGTCACTGCCTTGGGTATTAAATGACTCTAATCACAATGCCAGGAGTGGCCAGTCTCTGGCCTGGGACTCTATGCAGTTACCAAGAGATTTATGAGTGACTCTTGAGACCAGTACAAAGAAAGGAGTTAAAAGTTACTTTTTTTTTAAGTTGGAAAAATGTTAATGATGTCATAATGCAAATATATATTTTGTGCTTTGAAAGACCCAAAATATTGCAGTATTGGAGCACAGAACCCTTTGTTGTTGATGGTGGTGAATCCTAACTCCTCCTTTAGGTCAGCCATGGCCACCCACGCACTAGGCCAGTCCAGAATAAAACAGGAATGTGCAAGGAAGGGAGGAGAGGGAAGGGAAGGAAGGAAGGAGAGGAAAAAAGAAGACAGAAAGGAGGGGAGGATGGAGGACAGGGACTTTGCAGATATTCTCCTTGAACATGGGAAGGATAAGGAACCTCATTATCTCTTCACAGACTTTGCTTATTCTGAAGCTAACCATCAAAGTTAATTCAAGATGTCCAATAAAGGCAGTTTTCCTGAGCACTTTCTTTCCAGCATTCTCTTTCCTGTTCCTGGTAAGAGCCGTCTCCCAGGCTTAATGAGACTGGGTGGGAAAAGACACTGCACCTTTTTGCCAATTTTCCTCTAGTGCTTCTGGCAAACAGCCTCACAGTCCTGCCCCCGGCCCCCTCCTCTTCCCTTCCTCCTCTTCTCCATCCTCTCCCTGCTGCACAGACTCACACTCCCCCGCTCTGTGACTTCCTGACACTTGCAGGTGAACTAGCATCAAGTGTGTTTCCCTAGCTCCACCCCTGAGTGCATCTCCAGACCCACTTTTCCAGCAGTCTCCTGGGCATTGCTGGCTTCTTCCAAATATGGGTCATCATTCTCTCTCCTCCAGACATGGGGTTCCCCTCAACCCCCCAGTCTGTGAAAAACATCCCTATCCCTCCAGTTGCCTAGATTAAAGTCTCACAGTCTTCTTTGAGGGCTGTCTTTCCCTTGCCTTCCACACTCCTGACTATTCTAGCTTTGCGATTTCTCCCTCTCCCTGACATTCCTATGGCCCTCCTGCAGCCCCTCGTTACCTTACCTGTTGTAAGAGCCTCGTAGGGACATCTGCCTCCTCCCTCCCCCTCACTTCTTCCTAGATCCTGCTGCCTTTTATTTCCTTGGTTTTTACAGCTTTGAGATCCATTTTCTCATGACCCGGCTCTACTCTTCACCCAGATCATAGCTTCCTCCGACGTTCAGGCCTTCCTCTCTTCCCATAATATCCTGTCTAGTGTACCTCCCCGTGATGTGAGGCCAATGCTTCAGCCAAAAGAAAAAAACAACTTGACACTCCAAGCACTCAAAGCTTTCCTGATGCCATTCTCTCTGCCTACAAACCCCACTCTGCTGGCTTGTCAGCGGAAAGCCTTTTTGAAAGCCCCCCCCAAATGCTATCACATCGAAAATGCCTTTATTCCTTATTCAAAAGTAATTTCCTCTCCTTTGAACACCAGTGGTATTTCTCATGCATGTATTGGGTTGCCCAAAAAGTTCGGTCGGGTTTTTCCGTAACAGCTTACAGAAAAACCCCAATGAACGGTTGGGCCAACCCAATATTACATTCATTCTTGAATTCGTTATTTATATATACTTTTATCCCCTCATCTTGCTAAGAAGTTCCTTGAGGACAGGGTCTGCAAAGAGTTATTTGGGTATTTTCTGAGTGCCTAGCCCTGTGCCTGGTCATATGAGATCATCAAATATTGGCTAATTTATTCATCCAGATACTTAAAAGGATAAAATAGTATTATATCTATCTGGGTAACCCATCTCTAAAAGCTAACTTTCCAAGTAACGTTCTCCCATTTTCAAACTGTTTTTGCTAGACAATTATCTTGGTATCCTCATACTGACTGAGGCCATAAAGTCACAATTCAAATTCATACAGTCTTGGGGATTAAGCCTGCAATTCTTGGCAGCACGATTCGCGAGAGAGCTCTGAATTTTTAGTTCATAACCAGATAATACTGTGACCAAACAAAGTTTCTTCTCTAGCTCCATTAAAAGCTTTTTACATTTACAAAAACATGATTCCTCCAACAGAAACATGAAAGAAAATAAAAGTGGAAATATTTCCAAAGTAGCTTACACTCCTAGAAATGGTTCCTTCAGTCTGAGACATGGAGCTCCAGCCCTGTTCAACTTGACTATTATTATTTTGATCATAAATGCTCTGTTTGGGAGTTTTCGTTGCACATTTATTTGACACCATCTATTTTTCTCTAAAGTAGAAGAAAAATAACTTCCTTTTAAATTTCTGCCTTTAAAAAAATGTTTCATACTGCTTATTTTAAGGGCTTTTGATTAGCTCCTAGAGTTTTTTTCAACTGACCTTTGATTTTTGTCTTATGAATTAAAATTTGTATGCAGTGAAATGCACGTATCTTATGTGTACAGTTTGACAAGTTTGGATATGCCCATGGGATGACCATCTTAATGAAATCATAGAGTATTTCCACCACTCAAGAAAGTTCCCTTCATGGCTTGTTTTAGATAGCACCTAACCCCTACAGGCAACCACTCTTCGGATTTCTATCATCATAGATTTATTTCGCCTCCTGGCCCAAAATGTGGACCATGACCTCTTACATATTGGAGAACATAATATACTGCATTTCCGACCAATAACATAACAGTCCAGTGCTGGGCATGCAGCATTGCCCGGGTACACAAGTCAGCAAGGTACAGAGCTATGCTTCCCTCAGTCAGACCCCTCTCCCTGGAAGCAGCTCCCTCAAGGCCACAGAATTTTACTAACACGCTATTCCTGGACCTTTTTCTATAGCAGGCTTTACGTGATCAGATGCTACAGAAGCCTGCAGAGATACGAGTCAATGAGGAGCAAAGGAAATCAGGATTCTCTGGCGTGTTCTTAAACAGCCACTCCAAAAGCTAAAATTTAAAAATTGTAATGATTTTTAAGCCAAGAATCAAACCCCAAATCCTTATTCTAATGAAACTTAGCACCTCAGATGCCATTTCCTGTCTTCCTACCCAGAACCTGATGGAGACAGTTTGGATTTTTCGTTGCCAGGCAGAATGGCTACTCTTTATTGTGAATCAATGAGTGATTCCGATTTAATTCTCCAGCTTAATAGAATTTAGTAACTTTCACGTTACATTTTTTAGAGAATTGTTTATGTAATTTAACTATATAGCATGTGGCATAAGACAGTTTAGAAAGTACTTTCTCTAGAAGTACCATGAGTGGTGAAAGAATTCCAATTATTCCAATTATTATTACCCCGTGTCCCACTCTCTCCCTTTATCTGTTGTTTACTTGAGGAATCTCATTGCCAGCTTAGGGTATTATTTCTCTGTGGAGAGCAATAACCAGATTGTGCCTAAATTCAAGTACTATTGGTACTATTATTCAAATAGTACTCTCCACTGTTAAGGAGGGCCTTTGCACACACACACACACACACACACACGCGCGCACACACCTGGCAATCAACCAGGAACCTGGCCCAATTTCAGAACCAGCCTTATTCAAATGGTAAAACAAACAAAACAGAAAAGGAGATGTGTACATTTTGAGCCTTTTCGGGTCTTTCTTCCTATTTGGACCACACTCATCTGGATAACTGGCTCCCTCAGCACCCAGCCCCCTAGGCTAGCCATGCTTACCAGTGTTCGCCCCTTCTCCCAACCCCCTCAGTTATAATCCTACTGTCTCAAGAGAGTGATATAGTTATGAACATGCCAAAGAATAACTCATGTATTCAATTCACTCAAAAAATATTGCTTACCTACCGTTTACCAGGGCCATGTCTAAGTGCTGGGCCTTGTCTTAGTTAGCTCAGGCTGCCATAACAAAAGACCATAGACTGGGTTTAAGCCACAGAACAACAGAAATTAATTTTTGCACAGGTCTGGTGGCCAGATATCCAAGATCAGGGTGCCAGCTTGGTCAAGTTCTACTGAGGACTCACTTTCTGGCCTTCTCCCTGTGTTCTCCTACGGTGGGGAGAGCTCTCTATTCTCATAAGGCCACAGTCCTGTTGGATTAGGCCTCCACCCGTGAACTCATTTAATCTTCATTACTTCCTGAAGATCCTATTTCCAGATACAGTCACGTTGGAGGTTAGGGCCTCAACATATGAATTCAGGGAAGACACAGTTAAGTCCACAGTTGAGTCCACCCAAACATAAACAACAAACGTCTCTGCCCTCAGAGAGCTTCCTTCCAGAGCTTTAGTATTTAGTCCTTCTTTCATGGCCCCTCCTACTCACCCTCGTCCAAGAGCATCTCTGCCTCTGTCTGCCCACAGATGTTGGTATTCCTCTAGGTTCAGCCCCTAGGCCCTCTTGTCCCCTCTATACTTCTCCCTCTGGATGATCTCAGCCACTCCCAGGGTTCTAAGATTCATCTGTAGATTGAAGACTTAAAAATAGAAATCTCCAACCAAGAGCTCTCTGCTGGCTAGGAGCCATTTCCAGATGCCTCTTAGACATTTTTACTTACATGTTCATTCATTCAATAAATACTTCCTGCATACCTACTATGCGTTTGCCATTAGAAGCTCAACTTGTTCAAAATTAACTTACCTCTTCCCCAGACCTGTTCCTCCCTCTGTTTCCTATCTCAGCAAATGGCATTGCTGTTCATGTAATTGTGCAAAGCCAGAAAAGGATCCAGCCTTCAGCCTCGACCCTCTTTCTCACTCCCTACAGTTGATCTCTCACAAATCTTTTTTACTTTTGTCTCCTTGATCTCTTCTGAGTCTACTCCCTTTTTTCATCGTCATTATTATTTTCAGGCTGCTCCCTTCTCTCCCAAGGCCTCCAGCCTTTTTCTTCCCCTATCCATTCTCCATACTATGGGAAGTGTAGTCTCTCTCAAGAGCAAAAGGACTTGAATTATTATTCTCATTTCTCCAGCGTTCTCTCCCACAGGTACTGTGTTCCTGCCATATTGAGTTATTTTCAAGTTCCTCAAACTCTGTGGACTCCGTCTGAATCTAAATATTCATATTTTCAATTCACCTTACCTGGAAACTTCCTCCTATTTCTTTTCATCTGACTTAGTCCTACCCATCCTTTAAGTCTCCCTTGAGATATCACAGCCACCAGGAAGCCTTCCTTGATATCCTCGATTTTCTTCGGGGCCTGTCTATGAATGCTCCCTAAAAAACCCTGGTTATGGCTCTTATCACGCTGTTGGAATTTCCTGTGTATTTCTCTGTATCCTCCCACTGACCTATAAATTTTTAAAAGGCACAGAGGGACTGTCTTTTTCCAAGTCATGAGCCCATCGCTTAGTAGAATGCCTGATGCATTGCTGGCCCCAATAAATACTATTTGAATAATGAATGTTTATACTCCTCCCAGATATCACATTTGCATTGTTAACTGAATTCCTCAATAACTTAATCCGAAAGGAGTGAATATAACGGCAAGAACTCAGAACCAGAGCTTAGAGGAGAATTTGGAAGCAGATTCATATTTTCTAGAACAACTCAGATTTCTTATCTCAGGCTATTAGAATTAATAGCCCCTTGGGCTTCCCTGGTGGCGCAGTGGTTGAGTCTGCCTGCTGATGCAGGGGACACGGGTTCGTGCCCCAGTCCGGGAAGATCCCACGTGCCACGGAGCGGCTGGGCCCATGAGCCATGGCCGCTGAGCCTGCGCGTCCGGAGCCTGTGCTCCGCAACGGGAGAGGCCACAACAGTGAGAGGCCCGCGTACCGCAAAAAAAAAAAAAAAAAAAAAAGAATTAATAGCCCCTTTATGGGTTGTCAAGCCCAAGCTCTTAATTGTATCCATAAAGAAAGGTCATACTTGCTGAATGTCTAGTCCAGGAGAACTGGACTAGAATCTGGGTCTCCAAGTTTAGGGTACATCATTCTTTCTACCACAGCCCTATTCTCTCCCTGTTGATATTTCATTCTTTCTTCTTTTAGTGTGGGCCATGATCAGTATAATCAAACTGAGACATAATGTTAATGGCTCAGTGGGCTATTCTTAGAGTCTTAAAATTTTCCAGCTCTGGAAAACACAACAAGACTGCTTCACATTCTCAAGTCACTGGTAAAGAAATGGGGAGGAGGGTTTGGGAACCTAAGTTAAAAACATTGAAACAACTTGTGTTCAGAGAAATAGCTTGCCTTATGAATATGAGGAAACGAATTTTCATGCATTACTCCTGGAAGAGGGTTCATTAAGGTCTGACCTTTATACCTACATCATTCAAATCAAACTTTCTAGCTAAAGGAAAACTTTATATCCTTCCTGTATCTTCTAACTTGTACAGACTTGCAAATATATCTTTAACCCCCAAAATTGCTTTACTGTATTTGACACATTCCAATTTCCAAGAGAATCTAATTTGAAAGATACCTTTCCAGTTTGCTATCATACTCATCACAGGAATTACATTATGATCCACAGGTGCTAGCCTTCCTGAAAACCGTAGCTTCTTAACTGGAAAGATTGTTGGGAATAACATTATAGACACTAGATTCAGAAGAATGTAGCGGCACACTTTTGGTTGATTCTCAAATAAAAACATTACTTTTCATGACACTTGCCAGCAACTTTTTGTACCATAAATACAAAAAAAAAATTCTACAAACTTTTATGCCTTATGCTAATAAATGGCTAAAATGTACAAATTGTCGGTTTTTTTCCCCTTTTCTCCACCCTGCCCTTCTTCTCAATTTTCTGTCCTTAATACATCTCTACCTCTTCCTTATGTGCTGTCAAGCCTACCTCTTCTCTGAGGCCAGCCCTAGGCAACAGAGGTCACCCCAATGAGGCCCAGAATTCTAGTCCAAACTCACAGCAGAAAAAGATGTCTGCCAAGGGACTTCCCTGGTGGTCCAGTAGTAAAGAATCCGCCTTCCAAGGCAGGGGACGCGGGTTCGATCCCCGGTCGGGGAACTAAGATCCCACATGCCGCAGGACAACTAAGCCTGCGTGCTGCAAACTACAGAGCCCACGCGCCCTGGCGTTCGCTCACCACCACTACAGAGAAGCCCACGCACCACAAAGAAGAGTCCTCGCTGCAATGAAAGATCCCGCATGCCGCAACTAACACCCAAAGCAGCCAAAAAATAATAATAATAATAATAATAAAGAAAAAAATGCCTGCCCAGCCACTGTGTTCCCTCTCACATGTGTGATCTCAACTCCTTTGCCTCCCCTTTCAACACTCCTGGTCACAACATTCCTTCAACACAACCTTCTCAGGTCTCGATTTGGGTGGGTTGCCCAGAGTTCAAGTTGTACAACTCTCCACTCTCCCAACCCCCATCCCATCCAAATTCTAGCTTGTTCAAAGTCTTAACTTCAGCCTGCAGTTTATAGGAACATATCTGATTGAACTAATTTCCATTCTCACTTCACATGCAGGTATTTGAATTTTTTAAAAAGGGAAATCTTATTAAACTAAGGAAATCTCTACTTGTAGATTTGCAAAAGGGCCTGGGAGGAGGTATCTCTAGGTAAGGCATAGCCTGTGTTTTTCTTTCTCAAGCTGTCCGAAAATTCCAAACAGGAAGGAGCGATATCAAACTATCTCTTGATTAACCCCCAGAGTGCCTGAGGGAATTGTTTTTCACATTTCAACGAGGCTGTGTCCTTACCCTAACCAGTACTGTCTTTGTTCTTGTGTGAGCAATTAACGATCTATAATAAACAAGCCCAAGCAGTGCCTGGGGGCAAAGTTATGGCTTTCATAAGATATGTTCCATAACAGTCAAATCAAAGGAACTAATGACTTTCCCAAAGAAAAACTGAAGGTGAGACTATTCCAAATACCTAAAATTTACTTCCTTGCTACATTGAGATGCTAGAGACAGAAGAACATAAAAAGCAATAAAGTCATTTTCTGAGTGAAAGTTTAGGTCTAACAGTCCCATTCCCACTGGTTTTTCCTTCATGCAAAATGTGGTCTTTGACTCTTTCTGACGTGATCATTTAGCTTTTTCAGAATGGGCGTAAGAAAGATTGAACTAAATATAGCTCTTGCTCAAGAATCTGGACATGCTTATCCTTGAAAATAATGCTACATTCATTCAAATCAATGTTTCTCAATCAGCCCAAACTCACCCTTCACTCTATACTTAATATACTTTTCCATCTCTGCCCACCAGACCCGCTTACCATTTTGCGTAATCTAGCATTTGATGACTGGACAGTTGCAACTCCACTTACAAACTCTTCACATTGTTTAAAGGAGTTTTCATAGAAACTAACCCAGAACCTCATAACTCTGAGCCTGCACTTGCTCACAATGGCAGTAATAGCTTTGTGTATATTCCTGGCAGTTTCATCATCTGCAAACACCCCCTCCCCACCCCCCATCTATATGTGGGGAGGAAAGAGGTTGCCAGAGGGAACCAGATTGCCTTAGCCTTTCTGTAAGCTGGTCTGGTAGGGAGGATTATTTCTGTTCACTCTGAGCTAGTGCAGTATGAGCTGATACTCAGTTTTGGAGACTTTTCTTTCGGATTGGTTTGACAACAATCAACACATCCCAAAACATCCTTTCTCTAGAGCTGATTTCTTTATTGATATCTCACCAGAGGCCTAAGGTAAAGCCTGATGGCTATTCATTGAGCAACTATCATGTGCTTTATAGATATTATCTCATTTAAAATTTGTTTTTTATTTACTTTTAAGTATATCATGAAGTTTGTATTTTAATCTTCAAAAGTTATTTCCAAAGCCATACTGACAGAATCTCCTCCCACCTCTGCCTGCCACCCACCAATTCCCTTTTCCAGAGGCAACAGATGTTACAGTTTTTAAAAGGTTCCTTCCAAAGATATTCCATGCATATAGAACACACACACACACACACACACACACACACACACACTCACTCTTCCGCATCCTTTTCTGAAAATAGTAACATATGCCCTGTTTTGCGCCATGTTTCTTGTTTTCATTAACAATATATCTTTCTACTTTGCTGCATAAACATCTCCCTCATTCTTTACAGCTGCATAGTATTCCATTGTGTGGAAGAATCATAATTTATTACGCCAGTTCCCCATTCATGGCAATTAAGTTTGTCCCCAAACTTTTGAAATTATCAACAATGCTATAATTAGTAACCTTGTACATAAGTCAATTCTCATAGGATTAATGTGCACAATATTCATTTTACTAGATGTTGCCTAAATGCCCTCTATTGTGGCTGTACAATTTGAACTCTTATATACTCACTAATATGGTGGATCTTTGAACTTCTTGATGTTTCTCAAAATAGTATCTCCATGCAGTTTTTTTTTTTTTACCATCTTTACTGGAGTATAATTGCTTTACAATGGTCTCTTAGCTTCTGCTGTATAAAAAAGTGAATCAGCTATATATAAACATATATCCCCATATCTCCTCCATCTTGTGTCTCCCTCCCACCCTCCCTATCCCACTCCTCTAAGTGGACACAAAGCGCCAAGCTGATCTCCCTGTGCTATGTGGCTGCTTCCCACTAGCTATCTATTTTACATTTGGTAGTGTATATATGTCCATGCCACTCTCTCACTTCGTCCCAGCTTACCCTTCTGCATCCCCGTGTCTACAAGTCCATTCTCTATCTCTGCTTCTTTATTCCTGTCCTGCCACTAGGTTCTTCAGAACCATTTTTGTTTTTTAGATTCCATATATATGTGTTAGCATACAGTATTTGTTTTTCTCTTTCTGACTTCCTTCAGGCTGTATGACAGTCTCTAGGTCCATCCATCTCACTACAAACAACTCAATTTGGTTCTTCTTATGGCTGAGTAATATTCCACTGTATATATGTGCCACATCTTTATCCATTCATCTGTCGATGGACACTTAGGTTGCTTCCAGGTCCTGGCTATTGTAAATAGAACTGCAATGAACATTGTGGTACATGACTCTTTTTGAGTTATGGTTTTCTCAGGGTATATGCTCAGTAGTGGGATTGCTGGATCGTATGGTAGTTGTATTTTTAGTTTTTTAAGGAACCTCCATACTGTTCTCCATAGTGGCTGTATCAATTTACATTCCCACCAACAGGGCAAGAGGGTTCCCTTTTCTCCACACCCTCTCCAGCATTTATTGTTTGTAGATTTTTTTGATGATGGCCATTCTGACCGGTGTGAGGTGATACCTCATTGTAGTTTTGATTTGCATTTCTCTAAGGATTAGTGATGTTGATCATCCTTTCATGTGTTTGTTGGCAATTTGTATATCTTCCTTGGAGAAATGTCTGTTTAGATGTTCTGCCCATTTTTGGATTGGGTTGTTTGTTTTTTTGATACTGAGCTGCATGAGCTGCTTGTATATTTTGGAGATTAATGCTTTGTCAGTTGCTTCATTAGCAAATATTTTCTCCCATTCTGAGGTTTGTCTTTTTGTCTTGTTTATGGTTTCCTTTGCTGTGCAATACCTTTTAAGTTTCAGTAGGTTCCATTGGTTTATTTTTGTTTTTATTTCCATTTCTCTAGAGGGTGGGTCAAAAAGGATCTTGCTGTGATTTATGTCATAGAGTGTTCTGCCTATGTTTTCCTCTAAGAGTTTGATAGTGTCTGGCCTTACATTGAGGTCTTTAATCCATTTTAAGTTTATTTTTATGTATGATGTTAGGGAGTGCTCTAATTTCATTATTTTACATGTAGCTGTCCAGTTTTCCCAGCACAACTTATTGAAGAGGCTGTCTTTTCTCCATGGTATATTCTTGCCTCCTTTATCAAAGATAAGGTGACCATATGTGCGTGGGTTTATCTCTGGGCTTTCTATCCTGTTCCATTGATCTATGTTTCTGTTTTTGTGCAAGTACCACACTGTCATGATTACTGTGGCTTTGTATTATAGACTGAAGTCCAGGCGCCTGACTCCTCCAGCTCAATTTTTCTTTCTCAAGATTGCTTTAGCTATTCGGGAACTTTTCTGTTTCCATACAAATTGTGAAATGTTTTGTTCTAGTTCTGGAAAAAATGCCAGTGGTAGTTTCATAGCAATTGCATTAAATCTGTAGATTGCTTTGGGTAGTAGAGTCATTTTCACAATGTTGATTCTTCAAATCCAAGAATATGGTATATCTCTCCATCTGTTTGTATCACCTTTAATTTCTTTCATCAGTGTCTTATAGTTTTCTGCATACAGGTCTTTTGTTTCCCTAAATAGGCTTATTCCTAGGTATTTTATTCTTTTTGTTGCAATGGTAAATGGGAGTGTTTCCATAATTTCTCGGTCAGATTGTTCTTCATTAGTGTATAGGAATGCAAGAGATTTCTGTGCATTAATTTTATATCCTGCTACTTTACCAAATTCATTGATTAGCTCTAGTAGTTTTCTGGTAGCATCTTTGGGATTCTCTATGTATAGTATCATGTCATCTGCAAACGGTGACAGTTTTACCTCTGCTTTTCCGATTTGGATTCCTTTTATTTCCTTTTCTTCTCTGATTGCTGTGGCTAAAACTTCCAAAACTATGTTAAATAATAGTGGTGAGAGTGGACAACCTTGTCTTGCTCCTGATCTTAGTGGAAATGGTTTCAGTTTTTCACCAATGAGAACAATGTTGGCTGTGGGTTTGTCATATACAGCCTTTATTATGTTGAGGTAAGTTCCCTGTATGCCTACTTTCTGGACAGTTTTTATCATAAATGGGTGTTGAATTTGTCAAAAGCTTTTTCAGCATCTATTGAGATGATCATATGGCTCTTCTCCTTCAATTTGTTAATATGGTGTATCACATTGATTGATTTGCGTATATTGAAGAATCTTTGCATTCCTGGGATAAACCCCTCTTGACCACAGTGTATGATCCTTTTAAAGTGCTGCTGGATTCTGTTTGCTAGTATTTGTTGAGGATTTTTGCATCTCTGTTCATCAGTGATATTGGTCTGCAGTTTTCTTTCTTTGTGACATCTTTGTCTGGTTTTGGTATCAGGGTGATGGTGGCCTCCTAGAATGTGTTTGGGAGTGTTCCTCCTTCTGCTATATTTTGGAAGAGTTTGAGAAGGATAGGTGTTAGCTCTTCTCTAAATGTTTGATAGAATTCACCTGTGAATCCATCTGGTCCTGGGCTTTTGTTTGTGGGAAGATTGTTAATCACAGTTTCAATTTAGGTGCTTGTGATTGGTCTGTTTATATTTTCTATTTCTTCCTGGTTGAGACTCGGAATGTTGTGCTTTTCTAAGAATTCGTCCATTTCTTCAGGCTGTCCATTTTACTAGCATAGAGTTGATTGTAGTAATCCCTCACGATCCATTGTATTTCTGCAGTGTCAGTTGTTACTTCTCCTTTTTCATTTCTAATTCTATTAATTTGAGTCTTCTCCCTTTTTTTCTTGATCAGTCTGGCTAGTGGTTTACCAATTTTGTTTTTCTTCTCAAAGAACCAGCTTTTAGTTTTATTGATCTTAGCTATTGTGTCCTTCATTTCTTTTTCATTTATTTCTTTCCTTCTGCTGAATTTGGGGGGGGGGTCTTCTTTCTCTAATTGCTTTAGGTGTAAGCTTAGGTTGTTTATTTGAGATGTTTCTTGTTTCTTGAGGTAGGATTATATTGCTATAAACTTCAATTTAGAACTTCTTTTGCTGCATCCTATAGGTTTTCGGTCATCGTGTTTTCATTGTCATTTGTTTCTAGGTATTTTTTGATTTCTTCAGTGATTTCCTGGTTGTTCAGTAGTGTATTGTCTAGCCTCCATGTGTTTGTTTTTTTTTTTTTTTTTTACAGATTTTTTGCTCTAATTGAAATCTACTCTCATAGTGTTGTGGTTGGAAAAGATACTTGATATGATTTCACTTTTCTTAAATTTACCAAGGCTTGATCTGTGACCAAAGATATAATCTATCCTGGAGAATGGTCCATGAGCACTTGAGAAGAAAGTGTATTCTGTTGTTTTTGGATGGAATGTCCTATAAATATCAATTAAGTCCATCTTGTTTAATGTATCATTTAAAGCTTGTGGTTCCTTATTTATTTTCATTTTGGATGATCTATCAATTGATGAAAGTGGGGTGTTAAAGTCCCCTACTATGAACGTGTTAATGTCGATTTTTCCTTTTATGGCTCTTAGCATTTGCCTTATGTATTGAGGTACTCCTGTGTTGAGTGCATAAATATTTACACTTCTTATATCTTCTTCTTGGATTGATCCCTTGATCATTATGAAGTGTCCTTCTTTATCTCTTGTAACGGTCTTTATTTTAAAGTCTATTTTGTCTGATATGAGAATTGCTACTCCAGCTTTCTTTTGATTTCCATTTGCATGGAATATCTTTTTCCATCCCCTCATTTTCAGTCTGTATGTATCCCTAGGTCTGAAGTGGGTCCCTTGTAGACAGCATATATACGGGTCTTGCTTTTGTATCCATTCTGCCAGTCTATGTCGTTAGGTTGGAGCATTTAATCCATTTACATTTAAGGAAGTTATCAATATGTGTGTTCCTATTACCATTTTTTAATTGTTTTGGGTTTGTTATTGTAGGTCTTTTCCTTCTCTTGTGTTTCCTGCCTAGAGAATTTCCTTTAGCATTTGTTGTAAAGCTGGTTTGGTGGTGCTGAATTTTCTTAGCTTTTGCTTGTCTGTAAAGGTTTTAATTTCTCCATCAAATCTGAATGAGATCCTTGCTGGTAGAGTAATGTTGGTTGTAGGTTTTTCCCTTTCATCACTTTAAATATGTCCTGCCCCTCCCTTCTGGCTTGCAGTGCTTCTGCTGAAAGATCAGCTGTTAACCTTATGGGGATTCCTTTGTATGTTATTTGTTGCTTTTCCCTTGCTGCTTTTAATATTTTTTCTTTGTATTTAATTTTGATAGTTTGATTAATATGTGTCTTGACGTGTTTCTCCTTGGATTTATCCTGTATGGGACTCTCTGTGCTTCCTGGATTTGATTGACTATTTCCTTTCCCATATTAGGGAAGTTTTCAACTATAATCTCTTCAAATTCTTTCTCAGTCCCTTTCTTTTAGTCTTCTTATTCTGGGACCCCTACAATTCGAATGTTGGTGCATTTAATGTTGTCCCAGAGGTCTCTGAGACTGTCCTCAATTCTTTTCATTATTTTATCTTTATTCTGCTCTGTGGTAGTTATTTCCACTATTTTATCTTCCAGGTCACTTATCCATTCTTCTGCCTCAATTATTCTGCTATTGATTCCTTTTAGAATGCAATGTTTTATTGCATTGTTTATCAT